>NC_064856.1:103634661-103942161 GCF_024139225.1 Suncus etruscus
TATTTAAAATGTTCAGAAGATCTTAAGTGAGTTTAATCAAGGAGGGATTGCTAGAAATTCTTAGAATCTAGTCGAAGAGCATGAGCCTAAAAATGTCTTAATTATTCCCACTGAAACAACTCACCACCAGCAGTGTTTCCACAAACATATCCAACTGTATTCCTCTGGTAATTCTCATGCTAGCTTTGTGATTAAGGTATTTTATAAATATGAAGGGTCATTGTGAATCGGCAGAGAATATCAAGAAGCTTTTCTGTGAGTCTGTCTTTTTCCGCAAAAAAAAAAAAAAAAAAAGAAAAAAAGAAAGAAAACAAGGTAATGAACTCACAGGCTGTCACAAAAGTATGGCAGTCTGGAGGCAGGGGTGGTGGTATGGGATGGACTCTGGGAACCTTGGTGGAGGGAGGTCGACACTGATGGTGGGATTTGTCCTGAAACATTGTATGTCTGAAACCCAACTATGAAGAACTTTGTAAATCACAGTGATTTCAAAAAATTATTTAAAAATGTATTTAACAGGGGGCCGGGCGGTGGCGCTCGAGGTAAGGTGCCTGCCTTACCTGCGCTAGCCTAGGAGATGGACCGCGGTTCGATCCCCCAGCGCCCCATATGGTCCCCCAAGCCAGGAGCGACTTCTGAGCGCATAGCCAGGAGTAACCCCTGAGCGTCACCGGGTGTGGCCCAAAAACCAAAAAAAAAAAAAAAATGTATTTAACAGAATTTTTTTTGTTTGTTTTTTTTGTTTTTTTGTTTTTGGGCCACACCCGGCGATGCTCAGGGGTTACTCCTGGCTGTCTGCTCAGAATTAGCTCCTGGCAGGCATGGGGGACCATTTGGGACACCGGGATTCAAACCAACCACCTTAGGTCCTGGATCAGCTGCTTGCAAGGCAAACACCGCTGTGCTATCTCTCCGGGCCCTAACAGAATTTTTTTTTATTTTTATTTATTTTTTATTTATTTTTTAACAGAATATTTTTAAGCTACATGAGACTCCTATTGATATGAACATTATTTAAAATGTTGGAGTTCTTGGAAAAGATGGAAATTTTAAGTAAAAATTTTAATTCTCCTGAGTCAGAGAGATAGTCCAATGTTTAAGGCCTTGCATGAGGCCAATTTGGGTTCAATCCCTAGCATCCCATAGGATCCCCTCAGAACTGCAAGGTGTAATTCCTGCGTGCAGAGCTAGGATAAATCCCTGAACATTGTTAAATATTACCCAAAAACCAAAAAAAAAATGTAATTCTGCTTGAATAAAGGTATCTATAGTACCTGGTGTTGTGAATAAAGTTCAGAAATGTTGATAGAGATGTGATTGTTTGGGGCTGGAGTGGTGGTGGCACAAGTGGTGAGTCATTTGCCTTGCATGCACTGACCTAGGAAAGACTGCAGTTTGATCCCTCAGAATCCCATATGGTCCCCCAAGCCAGGAGCGATTTCTGACACATAGCCAGGAGTAACCCTGAGCGTCACCGAGTGTGACCCAAAAACCACCAAAAAAAAGTGATTATTTATGTTCATAAAAAATATTGATTAGGGCCCGGAGAGATAGCACAGCAGCGTTTGCCTTGCAAGCAGCTGATCCAGGACCAAGGGTGGTTGGTTCGAATCCCAGTGTCCCATATGGTCCCCCGTGCCTGCCAGGAGCTAACCCCTGAGCACCGCCGGGTGTGGCCCAAAAACCAAAAACCAAAAACCAAAAAAAAAAAAATATATATATATATATTGATTAAAATCATTTATTATGTACATATATAAGTTATGTACACAGATGCTTGAGAGTGAGGTTTCAGTGCTAATACAAATCAGAAGTAGGAACAAGGAGGACAAAGACAGAAATTATTTGGTTTGGGGTTGGGTAGAAGGCAAGTGTTTGTTTTAGACTTTCACAAGAAATTCTTCACCAGTTTATTTCTTCTGGATTAGTATCAATATTAGAATTAGTATTATTCTTCACTAGATCTCCTCGGAATTTACTAAGGAGATGTTTCTTGTCATGATTCTCAAAATATGAGAGAAATAAAATATTTAATGACTACCCAAATGTTTAAAACCTTGTATAAAGAACATTTGCATATTATTCCTGAGATTAACAAAAAAAATAACGTAGCTTCATCATAGGTTATCATATACATAGAAAATTATAATCCTTCTCAATTGTTTTCAGAGTTTTCCGTTGGAAAGGCTAATACAAATAGATTTTTTTTTTTTTTTTTTTGGTTTTTGGGTCATACCCAGCAGCGCTCAGGGGTTACTTCTGGCTCTACGCTCAGAAATCGCTCCTGGGAAGCTCGGGGGACCATATGGGATGCCGGGATATGAACCACGGTCCTTCTGCATGCAAGGCGAATGCCTTACCTCCATGCTATCTCTCTGGCCCCACAAATAGAATTATTTTTAAGTGAGACCAAAAATTCACTACTGAAATATCACTTTACTGTATCTTTAAATTAAACTAGACCCTTAGATCAGGTCAGTCCCAATATTCCAAGCCAGCCAAGGAGAAGAGAGAGAACTCATACCTACATTTACTTTAGGTTACACAAACACACACACACACACACACACACACACACAAATAGTACTGTAAACTTTGACTTTTTGCCTTTTTAGCCTTTGTCTCCTTACCTAATCAATACCTCATCCATTATCATATTCCCCATGTCTTGGTCACTTTTTTCCTGTATTTAATCCAAAAGCATACTTTTTTTATCTCTACCCAAGAAGAAATGTGGTTTTCTTCCTGATTTTGTGCACCTGACATCACAGTCCTTTCAACCCAAATAAATCATGGCCTCTCAATTCTTTGTTTTAGGTCGACACCAAATTAGAAGGTGGAAAAAAAAAGTGAGATCCCTGGAAAGATATTTTCATTTCAACTGGCAAACATACCCAGAGCATGGAAGAAAAATGAACATGATATTTATTTTTAATGTGTCTTTGATTGTGACTCTACAAGGCAGACAAACAATAAAGAAAAATTAAGGACCACTTTTGCAACTGACCCAAAAGAAGAAAACAAAAACAGTAATACTCCAAGGTAAGTATGTAGTTGACATTTTAAGAAACTGTTCAATTGGGGGCCGGGCGGTGGCGCTAAAGGTAAGGTGCCTGCTTTGCCTGCGCTAGCCTTGGACGGACCGTGGTTCGATCCCCCGGTGTCCCATATGGTCCCCCAAGCCAGGAGCAACTTCTGAGCACATATCCAGGAGTAACCCCTGAGCGGTACTGGGTGTGGCCCAAAAACCAAAAAAAAAAAAAAAAAGAAACTGTTCAATTATTTTCCAAAAAATAGTTTTACATTTCCTCTAGAGTTCTAATTTCTCTAGAATTATGCCCACTTTTAACATATGTCTTTTGATGGTAGCCACTTGAGTAATGTATTCTATTGTCTCCAAGTGATAGTAATTTGCATTTCCAAGTGATAAGTGATGCTGAATATCTTTACATGTGTCATTTTACTCCTGGCTAAGCTCTCAGAAATTGCCCCTGGGTTGGGGGAACCATATGGGACGCCGGGGGATCGAACCGCGGTCCTTCCTTGGCTAGCGCTTGCAAGGCAGACACCTTACCTCTAGCGCCACCTCACCGGCCGTGTCATTTTATTATTCCAATTATCTTCCGGTTTACAGTGTCTGCCCCAATCACTTGTCCATTTTGAAACAAAATTGGGTTGTTCATTTTTCTTATTGTTAAATATTAAAAGTTATAGCTAGAAGGTCACAAATGTGGCTCAGTGGTAGAGCTTTATCTTGCATTAAAAAAAACAAAAATAGTTTAAGCAATTCTACTTCCGGGGGGGGGGGGGAAGAAAGCATGTATGTTCGTAAAGACCTGTCCACAAACATTCAGAAAAACTTAATGTACCATCTCCAAAAACTTGACACAACTCAATAGCTGACTGACAACAAATTAAGAAAAACTGTGTGGGGCTGGAGTGATAGCACAGCAGTAGGGCATTTGCCTTGCATGCAAAAGGATGGTGGTTCGAATTCCAGCATCCCATATGGTCCCCCAAGCCTGCCAAGAGCGTTTTCTGAGCTTAGAGCCAGGAGTAACCCCTGAGCGCTGCTGAGTGCGAACCAAAAACCAAAAAAAGGGGAAAAAAGAAAAACTCTGTGTACAAAAATAAACAGAAAAAAGGTCAAAAGAAAAAGGGGCTGGAGTGATAGTACAGCGGTAGGCTGTTTGCCTTGTATGCAGCTGACCCAGGATGGACCTGGGGTTCGATTCCTGGGATCCCACATAGTCCCCCAAGCCTACCAGGAGTGATTTCTGAGCACAAAGCCAGATATAACCCCTGAGCAATGCTGGGTGTGGCCCCAAAAAAACAAAAAGGAAAGAAAGGAAGAAAAAAAAACTGGTATGTAGTACATAGCTAAGCCTACACTAAACTAAAACAAAATACCAGCACATTAAAAAACTGTGACGAAATTTTCTGACCAAAATTTTCAGACCAAAAATGTATAAATTGTAAGGCACTAACCATATCTTAGGAAATTTTAGGGAAAGCAAAGTAGAAGAGAGTAAAAAAAAAAAAAGAAAAAAAAGAAAAAGAAAAAGATTCACTGTAGCCTAAAGAAAAGAAGGGATAGGAGACCTGAAAGGAAACCAGCATCCCATGTGGTCCCCCAGTACCACCAGGAGGGATCTCTGAGTGCCGAGCGAGGATTAAACCCCACCTCAGGATATGACCAAATCCAAAAACCAAAAAAATAAATAAATAAAAACTGGGGGCAATGGAGCTAGATATGATAATGTACCACAAGAACACTTTTCAGGATGATAAATAACTGTATTTAATAATGTTGAAAATGTCCTATATTCATTATGCTTCTGTAAGATTGATAGAATAAAATTTCATATAAGATATATATTTATACCTTAACATATAAATATGTTACTTTATATTTATGTGTATAATTTAATGGAAGGGTTATATTTAATATCCTTTACATTAAATACAGTGATGGTATTATGGGTATAAACTTCAAGAAAGTCAAAAGTTATCAATACACTACAAATATGTGAGTCTGTCACTTATAACTTAATAAAAGAACTTTTTTTGTTTTTTTTAATAAAAGAACATTTTTTAAGGATAGAGTGATGAACCGAAAGAAAGCTGAGTTAACTCTTTCATTTCCATAAACAGCCCTTTCTCTCTCAGAGTTTGGACACCTAAACATAGAAGTAAAAATAAAACAGGGACCAGTGAGGTGGCGCTAGAGGTAAGGTGTCTGCCTTGCAAGCGCTAGTCAAGGAAGGACCGAGGTTCGATCCCCTAGCATCCCATATGGTCCCCCCAAGCCAGGGACAATTTCTGAGCCCTTAGCCAGGAGTAACCCCTGAGCATCAAACGGGTGTGGCCAAAAAATAAAACAAGAAAGAATAAAACAATAAAAAAAAAGTTCTTTTATGGTTTGGGGACTGTTTGTTTTGTTTTGGTTTAGCTTGGTTTTTTTGGTTTGGGGGCCACACCCAGAGACAATCAGGGTTCGAAACCCAGGTCAGTCCTGGGTCATCCGCGTGCAAGGCAAACACCCAACCACTGTGCTAACTCTCCAGCCCCCTTTTTATGGTTTTAATATTTAACATGGGACCCAGAAAGATAACACAAGTTAAGAAACTTGTCTTGGGACCAGAACAATATAGTATAGTTTAAATATATATAATATATAAGTAAACTTATAGGTTATATATAAGATATATATAGTTTATAGTGTGTGTATATACTATATACTGCAGGTAAGGCACTTGCCTTGCACATGGCTGACCCAGTTTTAATCCCTGAAACCCCATATGGCCCCCAGAGTACCATCAGGAGTGATTCCAAAGAGTAGAGTGAAGAGTCACCCCTGAATATGATCAAGTGTGGCCCAAAAACAAAAATCAAAAAGATATTTGTCTTCATGTGTCAAGATGTGTAAATGCCCAGAATTATATAGTCCCACAAGCAGAGAGAATTCCTAAGTGTTGTCAGTTGTGGCCCAAAGACATCAAAGCAAACAAATATTAGCTCTAATTTTCTATTTTGTTATAAAAATATTTGTGATTATTATGACTTATAAAATGTACATTATGTTACTTGGGATTCAAAATATGAAGTAGTATGAATTGAGTTCAGATCAAAACTATTCTACAGATAAGTGTTCCTCATTCATTTAAATGGTAGCATTTGGAGGCCGGAGCTGTGGCACAGTGGTAGGGCATTTGTCTTGCATTCACTAACCTGGAATGGACCATGGTTCGATCCCCCAGCATCCCAGATGGTCTCCCAAGTCAGGAGCTATTTCTGAGCTCATAGCCAGGAGTAACCCCTGAGTGTCACCGGGTGTGGTCCAAAAACAAAACAAAACAAAACAAAAAAAAAAGGTACCATTCTGAGAGAGGAGAAATACTACCATGCAGCTCAAAAGACCCCAATCAGCAAACAGGGATGCCTTAGCCACACCTGGGACTGACCAATGTTCACTTCTAAACACTTAACATAGACTTGGCTATCTTAGTGATCACGCCTGAGATAGAGGAAGATTACTTTTATATATTCACCACTATAGATATTATTCACAAAGAAAGAATAATGTGTGGTTATGTAGAGAGATGTCATGGGGTGGGGGCAAGAGCAAGGATCTCAGAATATCTAGTTTAATACCTGCTTGCCAAATACCTGACTCAATAAACCTGAAATTATTAAAGAATGACCACATTCTCAAACAGCACTCCCTTTCTTTCCAAACTACACAGGGAACGAAGAAGTATGATTCAATGGAGTGGGAAAATGGCACACAAGTAAAAGAATTTTTATTTCTGGGACTTACCCAGTCCCGAGACATGAGTTTGAGTTTGTTTCTTTTTCTGGGTTTGGTGTACGTGACAACCCTGCTGGGAAACCTCTTGACCATAGTTGCTGTGACCTATGATTCTCGCCTTCACACCCCCATGTACTTCTTGCTCCGCAATCTCGCCGTCCTTGACATCTGCTTCTCCTCCATCACTGCTCCAAAGGTCCTGGTGGACCTGCTGTCAAAGAGAAAGACCATCTCCTATGGAAACTGCATGATGCAGATATTCTTCTTCCACCTCCTGGGTGGAGCAGACATTTTCTCTCTCTCTGTCATGGCCTTTGACCGCTACTTGGCCATCTCCAAGCCTTTGCACTATGTGACCATCATGAGCAGGGAACGATGCTTTGCCCTCATAGCAGCCTCCTGGCTGGGGGGCTTTGCCCATTCCATTGTGCAGATTTCTCTGTTACTCCCACTCCCCTTCTGTGGACCCAATGTTATAGACGGGTTCTACTGCGATGTCCCCCAGGTCCTTACACTTGCCTGCACTGACACCTTTGTTCTTGAGCTCCTAATGATTTCCAACAATGGCTTGGTTGTGACCTTGTTTTTTGTCCTTCTTCTGGCATCCTACACGGTGATATTGATGATGCTGAGGTCACACTCTGGGGAGGGCAGAAAGAAAGCCCTCTCCACCTGCACCTCCCACATCATCGTGGTGACCTTGCACTTTGTGCCCTGCATCTATGTGTATGCCCGACCCTTCACTGCCCTCCCCTCTGATAAAGTCATCTCTGTCACCTTCACTGTGATCTCTCCTCTACTGAACCCTGTGATCTATACCCTGAGGAACCAGGAGATGAAGACAGCCATGAGAAAACTAAAAAGCAATGCCTTATAAGATGAAACAGAGTGACAATTCTCCCAACCTCTCCATCACTAAGGGCTCCTTTCATTATTTTCCTCAGGAGTTCATACTGTCATTCAAAAAATATATTGTCAATAAGCAACTACAATTACTAGACATAAGTTATTTTCTTATTTAAGTTAAGAGATCACCAACAGCCCAGGTTTCTGATAAGTATGAAATCAATTATTCTACAGAGCTAAGCTAATGAATCTACTCCCCCTCAAAGATCAAAATGCTGTGTCCAACAGAACAAACATTAAGTATAAAAACACCTACTGAATCCAAGCCCCTTTTCAAGCACAAAATAAATAGAATACTAATTTATACTGGATATTCTTTTAAATATAGAGATAAGATAATGGTAAGCTGGGGCCGGGAAGGTGGCGCTAGAGGTAAGGTGTCTGCCTTACAAGCGCTAGCCAAGGAACGGACCGCGGTTCGATCCCCCGGCATCCCATATGGTCCCCCCAAGCCAGGGGCGATTTCTGAGCACATAGCCAGGAGTAACCCCTGAGCGTCAAACGGGTGTGGCCCAAAAACAAAAAAAAAAAAGATAATGGTAAGCTTTAGAACTTTTATAACTTTTCTACAATCTGCATATAATTATTTATTTATTTTAAAGGACATGTTTCACATAATTGATATAGTTGACTGTAATACATTTTTTCAGATAAATGAAAGCAAAATTATTTTTTAAAAAAAGGATAGAAATAAAAAGGTAGAGAAGAGAGAAAATTAAAAATACAAGTGTAAGTACAGTCACAAGCAAATTTGTGAAAATGATTGCATCTTCAATGAAGTCATTAAGACATTGGCAGAAGGTCTAGTAATCTCTTGTTGCTAAATGACCATTCTGTTATTTTATTTATTTTTGCAAATTACATGACTTCAGCTACACATTGGCACCTAAATTGGTGTGTTCCTGTGGGAATGACAGCATCAAATAAATGAAGTTGTTGCATAACATGCAAATATTACTGATTCTGAGGCTTTTGTGGGGCATGTTCTCAGCTGCCAGGTCTCCTGGAAGTAGGGGAATGTGGGAGAGTGCCTACACTTGCTCCAAAAAATACTGGTGATATCAGCCCCAAAACTGACATACCTTGAGTTTGGTCAGATTCACGTGTTCTCAGAAAATCATAAAGAAGTGGTGAAGTGGCGATTATGGCTTAATCTCTAAGGAGTATGATGTTATTTATCAGCCTGATCATGTATCTTTTTAGTTTTAGTTTTGGGGTCAACCCAGTAGTGCTCAGGGGTTAATGCCTGGCTCTGCTCTCAGGAATTACTCTTGGCAGTATCAGAGGACTATAAGGGATGCTGGGCACTGAACCCTGGATGTCTTCATGCAAGGCAGATAGATGCCCTGCCTGCTATACTATCTCTCTAGTTTGTAGCTGGGTTTTAGTTATAAAAAATAACACACACACCCTTCACCAGTGCAACCTTCCCACCACCAATGCCCTTTAAAATGAAAGAGAATAGTTTAGAATAGATAAGCAAAATCACAGCATCATCCAAGATATTTAAAGAACTGTTTCATTTCCAGTCAAGCTATACTGCAGTCACCTTCTCACACATCCCAGCCCAGCTTTCCTGTGCTCTGCCAAAGTTTTTGGTTCAGTTATTTAAATTTTAAAAGTGAAACTACGTGGGGACCAAGCTACAGCACAGTGGGTAAGGCATTTGCCTTGCATGCAGGTGCATGCTGGTTCAATTCTTTCCATTCCATATGGTCCCTTGAGCCTGAGTACTACTGGTTAAGGCCCAAAAACCAACTGAAAAAAAATAAATAAAACTGGGGGGGTGGGGGGTTTGCTTCATAACACCTTGGTTTTGGAGACATACATAAATAAATGCAATAGTTTGGATTTTAAAATTAGACCTATTTATTAGCATGTGCTTCAAGCCTGGGCTAAGAAGTACTCTGCCTGTGTTGCAGAAAGTTCCACCAAAGGCCAGTGAAAAGCCAAGCAGTGTACCTTGAGAAGTGGGAAATACTGTATGAGTACAATAGTAGGGGCCGGCGCGGTGGCGCTAGAAGTAAGGTGTCTGCCTTGCCAGCGCTAGCCTAGGACGACGACGTTCGATTCCCCCGGCCTCAACAGTAGAACCAGAGTGGTAGCACAGAGGTAGGGCATTTGCCTTGCACACAGCTGACCCAGGACAGACACGGGTTCAGTCCCCAGAACCAGGAGCAATTTCTGAGTGCAAAGCCAGGAGTAATCCCTAAGCACCATTGGGTGCCCCCCCCCATAACAGTGCCCCAGAACTAGGCCCAGAGTACTGGCAATATCTGATGGAGCTTGGGTATTTGCAGGCAGCTGCCAGGAGAGTGGGAAAGCAGAAACTCCTAAGCATTTTGTTTTGCTCATGTCCTTGAAGCTCTGGCATGTGAGGTACATGTGTTACCAGGTTACCAGACTCACAAAGTATGACTAAGCCCCTCTCAAGGACATCCCAAACACGCTCTATAGTTATGTTGTGTCTCTCAAACTCAAAGGTTCCTTGGCGGGCCCGGAGAGATAGCACAGCGGCATTTGCCTTGCAAGCAGCCGATCCAGGACCAAAGGTGGTTGGTTCGAATCCCGGTGTCCCATATGGTCCCCCGTGCCTGCCAGGAGCTATTTCTGAGCATGGAGCAAGGAGTAACCCCTGAGTGCTGCCGGGTGTGACCCAAAAACCAAAAAAAAAAGGTTCCTTGGCAGGACCTGTTCTCTGGCATTGAAAAAAAAATTTAATTAGGGCCAGAGAGAAAGCACAGTGGTAGGGAGTTTGCCTTGCACACAGCCAACCCAGGACAGATGGTGGTTCAAATCCCAGCATCCCATATGGTCCCCCGAGCGTGCCAGGAGAGATTTCTGAGTGCAGAGCCAGGAGTAACCCCTGTGCACTGCCGGTTGTGACGACAAAAAAAAAAAAAAAAAACAAAAAACAACTTTGGGGTGGGGGTTGGAGAGATAGCATAGAGGTAAAGCATTTACCTTGCATTCAGAAGGACAGTGGTTCGAATCTGGCATTCCATATGGTCCCCTGAGCCTGCCAAGAGTGATTTCTGAGCACAGAGCCAGCAGTAACCCCTGAGCGCTGCTAGGTGTGACCCAAAAACAAAAACAATTTTTTTAAAACCAGGGCCAGACTGATAGCACAGTGAGTAGGGCATCTGCCTTGCACAAGACCAACACAAGTTTAATCCCCGGCATCTCATATGGTCCCCCAAAGTTGTCAGAAGTGATTTCTGAGCAGAGAGTCAGGAGTAACCCCTAAGCACTAAGAGGTCTGGCCCAAAACAAACAAATAAATTTGACACACATGATCAGGTGCCTATTGCAGTCTGAAAGCAAAAAACTGAGTGGTATACTGCTAAAAATTCTCTCCTTGACCAAATTTTAGTCATTTCATCTAAAACCTCTTTCTCCATGAGGCCTAGACCTCAAATCCCACCTGACTGAAGTCTGAATAGCTCAGTTCTTTTTGGGGTTTGCTTTCTTTATTTGTTGTTCTTGTTGTTGTTGTTGTTTGGGTTACACACAGCAGCACTCGGGTTCCTCCTGGCTCTGCGCTCAGAAATTTCTCCTGGCAGGCTCGAAGATCCACTGACCTACTCCATCACTTAGCCCTTATCACTTTCTAGAGATGCCTCAAAGGGAAAAACATGATTTTACCCCAATTGCATCATACTTATTTGCCAACTGAAAATAATGAGTGACTTATTAATGTTGGCTCTGACAAATTACTTCAATGCTTTAATTACCATAATTGACTAAGTCATCTCAAAAGTATTAACCAAGCAATTGTCCCATTTTACAGTCTGAAAGTGGCACAGAACAGTTAAGTTCTGTCTTAAGCTTCAAGACACACAGCACAGGTTACATACAGTCCCCAAACGACTCATCCCACCCAGAGAAACCTTCCGTTTCTTCAAGGTGGTGCAGTGTTGTTTATTCAATTTTTTTTAATTGGGGGAGGGTGGGGTTGTCAGGGGTTACTCCTGGCTATGCGCTCAGAAGTCGCTCTTCGCTTGGGGGACCATATGGGACGTCGGGGGATCAAACCCAGTCCGTCCTAGGCTAGCACGGGCAAGGCAAATGCCCTATCCCTTGTGCCACCGCACTAGCCCCAAAACTTGATTGATTGATTGATTGATTGATTGACTGACTGTTGGGCCACATTCAGCGGTGCTCAGGATTCACTCCTGACTCTGCACTCAGAAATCACCCCTGGCAGGCTTGGGGACCTTATGGGTGTCAGGAATTGAACCGGGTCCCTCCCAGGTCGGTCGCATGCAAGGCAAATACCCTACCATTGTGCCATCCCTCCAGCCCAAGGTGGTGCAGTTAAATAGACTTCAGCTCATTCTAAGAACATGGCCTTGAGCCTTGAGGAATATTGTTGGTCTTAAGTGGTTTTCAAGGTTGACAGGCCTAGCTGAGACAAAAGCTCAAAATCAGTGCTGCCGGGGCCTGGAGAGATAGCACAGCGGTGTTTGCCTTGCAAGCAGCTGATCCAGGACCAAAGATGGTTAGTTCGAATCCCGGTGTCCCATATGGTCCCCCGTGCCTGCCAGGAGCTATTTCTGAGCAGACAGCCAGGAGTAACCCCTGAGCACCGCCGGGTGTGACCCAAAAACAAAACAAAACAAAAAAAAAATCAGTGCTGCCACTAAGTTCTCAAGTGTGCTTGTCAGGGCTAGAGTGCACAGCAGGTAGGGTGTTTGCCTTGCATGCAGCTAACGTGGGCCCAGCATCCCATATGGTCTCCCAGCTCTGCCAGGAATGACCTCTGGGTGCAAAATCAAGAATAACCCTTGAGCACCGCCTATTGTAACAACAAAAAAACAAAATAAAAAAATAAAATGTGCCCGGCAAGGTGCAGATTGAAGGAGCAAGCAGGAACCTGGAACACTTAATGTCTAAAATTCAACTAATGATAACTTTGTAAATCTAGGTTATTTAATAAATTTAAAAAAATAATAAAATAAAATAAAAAACATTCCCCAACATTACACATGGCATTTCAAATAGTAATTCCTGAGAACAGCGCTAGTAGCAACCATGAGTATTGCTGTGGGTGGCTCAAAAATTTTTTGTTTAAATTTTTAAAAAGATTAAATAAATAAATAAATAAATAAATAAATAAATAAATAAATAAATAAATAAATCCAGCAGGTAGCGTTTGCCTTGCACTCCTTAAACCTGGGCTCAATCCCTGGTATCCCATACGGTCCCCTGAGCAGAGCCAGGAGTGATCCCAGCAAACCCTGAGCACAGCCAAGTGTGGCCCAAGAAGCAAAAAAAATTTTTAATTAAATTAAAATAAAAAGCAATTAAAAAATAAAAGACAAAAGAGATGAAGCATTAAAAGAGATGGAACTGAATGCTACTTTGCACAGAATTCACTTTTTCAAAAAAAAAATTTTTTAATGTTATAAAGTATGATCTGTGGGCTTGGGAATTAAACCACAAAGGAGATGAATAGACTGTGGCATATCGCTGTCCTGAGTGATGAAAAAAAAGAAATAAATAAAAACTTTGAAAAAAAGAGCCCTTGCTGGGGCACAAGAAAGCGCAAAGCCAGGACCACAAACAAAAGAGCATCCTATCCTCCCAATAACAAAGATTAGAAGCGGGCGCAGGCGCAGTGGCGCGCGGAACGCGCCTGCACTTCCCGCGAGGCACCACGAGGGGGCAGTGCCGGCGCTGATCTGCGCCTGCGCAGTCGTGAGCGAAGCCAGAACAGTGGAGAAATGTGGGGGGCCCACGGCGCCTCCGGAGGAACCGGGACGTCGCTGGGTTGTCAGAACCAAACTCAAGAGCCTGGAGGCAAAAATAGAAAGTTCCCCTAAGATTTCAAAGACTCAGAAAATATTATCACCCTCGTGGTTCCACTGGGGCTCGAACCCAGGACCTTCTGCGTGTAAAGCAGACGTGATAACCGCTACACTATGGAACCTCCCTGGCGACAAAGAGCGCCAGACTCCAATAACTCTTTCTTGTGTTTGCAGAAGGGGAAGGAAGGTTTGACGTTTAGGGTTCGATCGGCTGGAAGAAACTCCTTGTAGGGCAACCGGGCTCGGGCGCAGCTGGCACCCCTCAAGCCCCCTCGCCCCTTTCTCCAAGGAAACCCGACCCCCCCCAAGTGGTCCCCGAACCGCCCCCACCCCCCGTTCCCTGGTGTCTCCCTTGATATAAGCAGCTTGGAGCGTTTTTATTCGCCTGGCTCTGTGGCGCAATGGATAGCGCATTGGACTTCTAGACTAGATGGAGGCATTCAAAGGTTGTGGGTTCGAGTCCCACCAGAGTCGTTTTTGTTTGTTTTGCTTTCCCTGGGGCTCGTCAGCCAGGAGGAAAATAAAAAGTCAATATTTGCCATTGGATGATGCAAGTTGCAAATCAAATAGACTCGATGAGCCCCATTCTGCAAACAGAAAAGAAACAGGCATATTACTTCTTCTGTCCTGTCCTTCCCCTTAGGAATGGGCTAGGCTTCATCCTAGTTTATCTTTTTCTTATTAATATTATTTTTTAAATCATGTATAAAGAGGTACTGAGATTTATTTTTCATTCTATTCTATTCTATTCTATTCTATTCTATTCTATTCTATTCTATTCTATTCTATTCTATTCTATTCTATTCTATTCTGTTTCTATTCTATTTCATTCTATTTCTCCATCATGGACTTGACTCCAGAACTGTGACTCCAGAGTTTCTAGTAAGGAGGTGATCAAATGGGCAGGAGGTACCAAAAGTTTGCTTTTTTTTTTTTTTTTTTTTTTACTACATTGTAATTCATATCAGAGGGGGGGGAAAGCCTTTAAAAGTTTTCAATTTTCCAGTGCCTCATTGTTACTGAAAAAAAAAAATAATAAAATGCAACTTTGTGTCTCATATTCCAGGATGGCTGAATTGGTTAAGGAGCTGGATACTAAAGTCTAATTAGTTTATAACTTCTTGAGTTCGAACCCCGTTTCTGAGCTGGGCTGGTGGGGTGAAGGTTGGCAGTTTGGGAGTGGGATCTACCTCCAAATAAAGCAAAGGGGAGAATTTTGCTATTAAATTTTATTTTAGGGTTTTCTTTGGGGGGGGGACGGAGGTTCCTGGAGCCACACCCAGCGATGCTCAGGAATTGATCGCTCCAGACTCTGCACATACCATATGGGGCGCCAGTTAGAACCCTAGTGGGCCACGTGGAAGGCAAGTACCGTGCCCACTGTACTATCTCTCTGGCCCCTTTAATGGCATCTTAATCTGAAAATGAATAAGTGCCTTTATACCACACAAAGAACAGCCTCAGAAGCAATGCTTTGGAAACGAAGAAAAAGAAGAAAGCATGGGTGTGGTGCTTAGTTACATCCAGGGGTGGCTTGGAGTGCAGCAGAAATATCCACTCTTTGAAAATAAACCAACATTAATAGCCTCTTATAGTCCAAATTTGAGAAATATTTTAGATAATAAACCCCACCCAAAAAAAAAGAGAAAAAATAAATTGAAAGGAACAGCAAAAATCACTGCCCAAGAGACACTTACATGAAAGTAACAAGTAACCGAGGGAAGAGATTCATCATAAACAAGCAAATAAATGGAATCGTTCCAGATCGTTCTCAGCAGGAAAAGAGTGGCCCTATCAACCTTCCAAATGAGTGTGGGCTTCGATCATCCTGACACAAATGTTCTCCCCTTCTGTCTGCCAAACAAAACCTCCCATGGATGGACTCTGAGCCCTCTCCTGCACTAAAGCCTTCTGTTGGGCCTGGCCCTCGCTCAATGGCCCATTCATCTAGTCAACAATGGTTTCTGCAAGCTCTCTTTGTACCAGTCACTGACCCGGGCCTGGGGTATAGTCAGAGCCTTTCTGTCCTCACGAGAGAAACACTCTAAATAAAAGACAAACACATGGAAAGACTGTTTCAGGTGAATTGTGGGAACCCCTGAATAAAATGGGCTCAGAGTGCCAGGTAACTAACCCCATTTGGAGAGACTCTAGCAGAAATCTCTGGGGCAGTCTGGCAACAAGAATTTAACAAAGCAAAGGAACTTTCTTGAAAGGAGAAGATGGGGTGGCATTTTAAGATGGGGGTAGAGATACAGTAAAAAGGTGCAGAAGGAAGTGGGGAAACAGCACGAGGATATATTAAGGGTATTAAGGTATAATAAGGATGTATTAAGGATATATTAAGGAAAAACGGGGGCCTAGAGAGATAGTCTAGTCTGAGCAGGGGTCCTCAAACTTTTTAAACAGGGGCCAGTTCACTGTCCCTCAGACCATTGGAGGGTCTGACTATAGTAAAAACAAAACTTATGAACGAATTCTTATGCACACTGCATATATCTTATTTTGCAATGAAGAAACAAAACAGATACAAATACAATATGTGGCCCGCAGGCCATAGTTTGCGGACCACTGGGAGTAGGATGTTTGTCTTGTACCCAGTTGACTCCAGTTCAATCCCAGACACCCCCTATGGTCTTCAAAGCCGCCTCAGTGTAGAGCCAGTGGTAAGTCCTGAGCACCTCTGAGTGTGGCTCAAAAGCCAAACATTAATTAATTAATTAATTAATTAATTAATTAATTAATTAAAAAGACATGCAAACCGCTCCAGCTAACTCTGTGCATAGATGGCCTGGGCCACGCAGAGACTTGGTTCTGCAAAGTTTAGGCCTTTTGAGATTTGTGGGTCTAGTTTGTTGCAGGAGGCCAGCAAATAAATCTTCAATTCCTCATGCATGTTAAAGCTGTACTTTCAAGACACAAGCACTCCACTGTTTTAAAAGTTAAATTTAGGCCAAAGACTCACCAAGTTCCCTTCAGACCGGCCTCCTTGTGGACTGCCCCTTTCTTGGGTCACTGATAATCTATTCTCTGATGCAGACACGTTTCCATTGGTGAAAATTGTACTTAGTCCATTTCAGTATCAGCAACTGCCCTCCCAAACCATGAGAACATGGAGGTATCCTCCTTCCCAGAAAAACTTTTTTTTTTTTTTTTGCTATTAACCTTTTTCTCTGTCAGAAGTTGTAAGAAAAAGACTCAGGAACAGAAACTTTTTCTGCCACTGTAATGACAGATGGCTGGAACTATTAAACAGGAAGTGCTTTTTGGTATATTCATTCATTCTGTTCTGAAAAAGAATCTATGTTTGTATGCAATTTTTTATATCATAATACAGGGCAGGACAAGGGGACTGGGGAAGATAAGGAAAAGGGGGACTTGAGGCAGGACTAGGTTACTTTAATGGTGCTAAAGCTGACCATATTTTTGAATGTCAAAAGTATTAAAATGAACGATATTGTAGCCATGTTATTTCAATGACCAGATAATATGAAAAGAAGTAAATAAATGAAAAATCCACATTACCAAAGATTCCTCCTCTCATATATTCTCTGCATCACCAGCTCCCAGTCAAGAGCCTTTTTTTTTTTTTTTTGCACCTTATCATCTGTTCTTTCACACAGCTTGAGTAAGTACATTGTCCAAAATACAGAGTGATGAAGGGAAACTATTGTTAAATCTCCTTGAACTCTTTTGACCCACGCCCCATTCTTATTGCTTAAGTTAGCACTTTGTGTTGTTTCTGTAACATAAACTAGATAGTTTTGCATAAAGAGTGATTTCTCAGTCTTTGTCTAAATTCTACAGAAAGTGAAAATGCAAAACCTGGGGGTTTCACCCCACTCCATCCACCCTCAATTCAGAACTTTATGGAGGGAACTCCTGGTTGTCAGTTCCATTCCATAGCCTTCTCTTTCTTCCTTGCCAGGGGTCTTATCCACAGTGGCTAGACTAGAGGATCTCCCTAAATATATATAATTACATATTAATATATAATTAACATATAATATATATTAATTAATATATTATATAATTATATTTACATGGACTTATTTATAAAAATGTATAAGTCCACATTTTTATAAGTTATAAATGTATATAAATGTATTCATATAATTTATCATATATTAATATATAATAAACTATAATATAGTGGTGTTATAGAATATAATAATATAATGTATAGTTAATTTTATGTATTATATATAAGTATATATAATCCAGCTTCTCAGCCTGCAGGAGCAAAAAAATCAAAAAAAAAAAAACTTTGGAAAGCTTCAGGAAAAACATTCTGATTTTCTAGTAGGACACTGGCTGTTCCCTCTAAGCTTTCCCAACCTTCAGGGGCGCAGTCTGGGTTCCCAACTCAGTTCGGAGAGGACCGTGCACCCAGCAAGATGGACAGGCCCTCGATTCTGACCTTTCCAGTGTGCAAGCGATGCTTTAGTTATGCAGCAAGTCCTGGCCCACGGAGCACCAAGTTTGGATCTTGGCAGCCCCTGTAGCCTGCAAAACGGGTGGTGGGGGTAGAGTGGGGGGCTGCTGCCAAGCATCAAGGGGACCCTCATCTAAGTCTTCATTTTCCACCCACCCACATCAGTGTCCACCCACATCTGGGGCCCTTACAAGACCCAGAGAGCAATTTGAAATCCTGCTGTTCAGCCGCCCAGAGATTTGAAATCCCGGGAATTCGTCCTGGATTCCTTTCTTTGGGGTGCTGGGGTTTGGGGCAGGGGTAAAGCAAACAAGTCTGTTTCTGTTTTTCGTTTTTGAGTTTATACTCGTCTGTGAAGGGGGTTCGGGCATGGAAAATCAAGACCCGGTGTCGTCCCAGCGCCTGTTTGAAAATGATCTTTGCAGTTTTCACTTCTAAGGAAATGAATGAATGGGTCAAAAGAAATTGGGAGTTTTAATCCTTGGGGAAAGGAGTGTGGCCGCATGGGGCATTGACACTGCATAGGCTTGGGAGAGAAGTGTCATTGTGAGCCCGGATAGCTCAGTCGGTAGAGCATCAGACTTTTAATCTGAGGGTCCAGGGTTCAAGTCCCTGTTCGGGCGGAACTGTTTTAGATTCTCCAGATCAAACTGACTTTGGCCAAATGCACCCACCTGTGGCCTTTGAGCCCAGGAGCTTTGCAGGATAAAGGAAAAAAGATCCCTTGCAAGCTTCTTGCAGGACTCAAGTATTTGGGATATATTTCCCTCCTGGTAACTAGCAACCATTTCTTTAATAGTCGCCACTTAAACTCCCTGAGCAAACTATTTCAAACTGTTTCTCCCTAAAGAGAAATCCCATCTCCCAAGCGCTTTTCTTTTTAATCTTATGCAAAATTTTCCTCTCACTTGGATGGGACCCTGATGTGTGTGTGAGTCTGGCTTGAGAACGGCAGCATGCGTTCAAAAGACTGTTTCCCTTCTGTCTGTGGTTGGTGCAGGGAATTTGCAGCCCATGGGGACTGTCCACAAGAGGGATCCAACCCAAGACCTTTTGCCTGAAGATCAGACGGAAGTCACCTTGCTAGGGAGACTTCCTATGTAATATGCAGCAGAATAAAGAGGTAATGGAACCCCAAATTTTCCAACACTTGTCATTCCTTTAAGGAGTTTGTTATTTAAACTTTGAGTCCTTTATGGTGCTGTCCTTTCTTTGAAATGAGCAGCAAAAGCCCTACCGAAACCCGGGATCGAACCAGGGACCTTTAGATCTTCAGTCTAACGCTCTCCCAACTGAGCTATTTCGGCAAAGATACAAACTTGTGTCTTCTATTCAGTAAAAATAAAAACCAAAACTAAGAACCTTTATTGCTTTTATTTTCATTATTTTCTCTTCCAAACTGTATCATTTTGAAAATAATAAATAAAAGATACGTCTCTACCAAAGCAAGACCATCCTGCTGGCTGCCAGCTGTCTTGTTCCCGGTTATCTTGCATTTTCTCTCTTCCTAATAATTAGGAATAATAGTCAGCCTAATAAGAATTAATTATAATCTGTACCCTCACATGATCCGTGTGAAGGCATTTAATCCCCACCTATCCACTTCTGCCTGAGCTCGATATGATGATTTGATCATTTTAAATGACATGCCTAATTTGTCCAAGTTATTTAGAATTGTCCTAGAGGCATTCAGCTTCAAAGCATCAAGTCGACAGACTTTAGTAATTTTTAGTTGATTTGATTTTTTTCACCTTTACCTCTTGGGTAAAAGATAAGTGTGATTTAAGGGAAGGTGGGAGGAAAGAACTCTTGGCCCCATACTGCTTCTCTTCTGCTCCATATGAGCTTTGTTCTTCAATCAGAAAACCAGAACAAAGAAATTACACTCTGCCTTCCAGCTTTCTCTGGAAAAGAAAGAAAAACTCTTGTGTTTGCCACCATTTGGGGCATGTCTGTGCGGCTTTGCTTTGCTTCGGGGAGTGCTCCTAGTCCATTCTCTACTCTGTTGCTCACTTGGCAGTGCTCAGAGGATCCTGCAATCAAGGATCTAATCCAGGCCAACGAATGCCTTTTTTCCCCTGTGTTAGAGAACACAGCTGTCCATCCTGCCAGCCTCTACCAACCAAATACCAGGGCATACTGGGAAAATGTTTCTTTGAAATAATTCTTTGCCTGTTTCAAAATGTTATCTCTCATCTCTTCCCTAAATTGAAAGATTTCTAAAAGTAATCGTTATCATTATTATTAAAAATACTTTTTTTCTTTCTTTCCTTTTTAAAAAAAACTGAATGTCTTATTAATATATAATTATATATTATTATATAATGCATTGTTAGAACAGAATGCCTACAATATATTAAAATCTGGCTTTGAAAGTAAAAACTAGTAAGAATATGCATATATTGTTCTATCATTCAGTCACAAGTTTAGGGGAAATTCTTAGAAAGTTTTGGCCCCTTGCTTTGGAGACGAGGAGGTAAATGGAAAGTACTTGTGCTGCGCAGGTGAAGATCTCTAAATTGATTTTTTTTTCTCCCCCCAGGAAAAAAAAAAAATCTAACTGAGCAAAATCTAAGTCAGCAAGGGATGCACCTGGTCCCTTCACCTCCCAGGCAAAATTCTCTTCACAATTAATCTGTTTGGTCTTTGCAAACCCTGCGGCTGCCCTAGCAGCTTTTAATTTAATGTCCTGTCATGCTCTTCCTTTGCAAGTGTGGAGTGGGAAAGAGCTAGGACCCGGTCCCAGAGACAGGTCCCAGCTGGGCGGACTTGCAAAAATCGCAAATGAGGCGTGAGAGCGATTCGCAGAGATTTTCCCCCTCCTAATAAATCCCAGAAATATCAGGGGTGCCCAGTAGCCAAACTTCTGGTTGCAAACCAATTGCACCTCCTGAATGCCTACAGCGATTCCCTCCAACTCTCCAGCCGATCTTTTTACAAGAAGATCCTTTTGGTCGTGTTTCTGTGGCCTGGGACGGGTTATAAGGAGAGTTTCACAGCTAGATCTTATTTTGTAAGTGATCAAAAGTGATTGTTTCTGTAAGTAGATCAAGAAAAGGGATCTCGCCCGAACAGGGACTTGAACCCTGGACCCTCAGATTAAAAGTCTGATGCTCTACCGACTGAGCTATCCGGGCTTACGAGTAACTGGGCGACTCAGGCTGTATAAACACTGTATCACCACGAACCAACAAGCCTGAACTGATCTGGGTGTAATTTAACTTTATCTCCGCCCACAGATCCTGTGCGGGTAATCCGTGCACCCCTGAGAATTTAACTGCACAATTCCCCCCCAAAAATTTTTGCACGATGTTTTTTTTTTTTTTTTTTCAAGATGTGCAGGCCTCTTTCTGGGTCACTGTGAATCCTGAGACTTGCAAAAACCCTGCGGAGGGGAATGCGCACCCCTGCACACCCCAGCGCTGCATCTCCGATCAGGTGCCCTTAAGCTGCCACTCGGGGTCCGAACCCTCCGCTAAATGGGGTGATATCTGCACCCCAAATTCCCCTCCCACAAATGCAAAAAAAAATTAGCAACCTCTCTGCTTCTCCCAGAAGAGCCCACCTACGAGTCAGCCCAGGCTCAACAAGCCCCAGAGGGGGAAACTCCCTATTAAGACCAGGAGGAATTTGCACCCTACATCAGGCATGCCAATAGGATAAAAAAAAAAAAAGACCCCCAAATGTTCTGATTTGGAACCCCAGTGGGGCTCACTTCCAAGGGACCCAAAAGCTGAAATGAACTGAGGCTCTATAGGGAAAGGAAGGGAATAGAGAGGGGGTGTTTTTCCACAGCCTCAACTACCCTGGGACCTAGCGAAATGGCAGCAGTTTTGGAAAAGACGATACGGGAATGGGGTTCTTTGGTTACTGGGGTGCAGGACGGGGCAGGAGCCGCAGGAAGCCAGCCTAGATATGGAGGCACAGGCGGGCGCCATATTGGCTCCCCTCGTTCCCCGGGCGCATGCGCAAACGCAGACGCAACCGCAGGCGCAGGCGCAGTTCAGCGCACGTGCCCACGGGCGCCACCCAGCGGCTGGGAGGTCTCGCTGCGAGTCCTGCAGGGACGTACGTGGCTCTTTCTCCATCCAGGTGAATTGCATGAGTAGGCCACATAAGCCCGGGGACACTCATAAACAAGGCGTTGACCTGCAAGGCAGCGGTGCCTTGGAGAAAACAAATTCTCCCCTGCTGCTTCATCGGAGCAGATGTCTCCCACTGCCTTAAGGACGCGGCCAGGCCTGCCCACCCACCACCCCCTGCTGGCATGGACGGGTCAGCTGGAAGAAGCCCTTTCCTGGCTGGGAAGTCTTGCCTGCCTGGGTTCCCAGAGCTCTGGAACGGTTGGCAGGAGATCAAGGCCGGTGACTACCCTCCAGGGCACTGCACGGTGGCCTGCACACACCCAGGCTTCCCGTGGAAAAAAACCTATTTACTTGTCCTAGTACTTAAGCCCCGAAGGACAAGGACGCAAGCCAGCCCCACAGTCATCTAGATGCCCAAGAGACTTCATACCCTGCCCTTGTGCCTCCCCTTGACTGATGTTAGATACCTGGATTTCTATTATTATTGTGTGATTATTATTCATTAAATAAGATAATAAATAGATTTGTTGTTTATTATTATTATTTTATTATTGTTGGTTTATTTTATGATAATAAACCTACTGTTATTAAATATTGGGAATTATTGTTGTTATTATTATTTGCAGGTGATCATCCCCACCAGGGAACATCTGCACTGGAGATCTCAGTCAGGTTTAGACCCTGAAGAAGCTAAACATCTATCCGACTGGAAAAGCTTGAGAGGTGGCTTCCTATGGACTAAAATTGAGTTTAATGACCTCTAGTAATACCAGCATATGTTGGTGCACCCCGGGGCAATAG
The DNA here is from genome assembly GCF_024139225.1 of Suncus etruscus. Classification (NCBI taxonomy): domain Eukaryota; kingdom Metazoa; phylum Chordata; class Mammalia; order Eulipotyphla; family Soricidae; genus Suncus; species Suncus etruscus. Next base: position 103,657,510 of record NC_064856.1, read on the forward strand.
AACTTGTCAAGAATAAATCTAGGGGCCGGGCGGTGGCGCTGGAGGTAGGTGCCTGCCTTGCCTGCGCTAGCCTAGGACGGACCGCGGTTCTATCCCCCGGCGTCCCATATGGTCCCCATATGTTGCCAGGAGCAACTTCTGAGCGCATAGCCAGGAGTAACCCCTGAGCGTCACAGGGTGTGGCCCAAAAACCAAAAAAAAAAAAAAAAAAGAATAAATCTGATCATTCAAGTCGTCAAGGCTTCAGAGACACATTAGAAGTCTATTAAGCCAAAGGGAACCTTAAGACTGGGAGAGGGATATGCAGAAACATCACCCCTGACACACTCTGACATATCAATGGCCCAGCTCCACAACTGCACCTCAAATTACAAAATCACCATATGGTATCAGCTTTATAGGTCCTGGACCTTTGCATTTTCAGACCTGGACACCTCCCAAGGTCATCTTACAGTAAGCCTCTGTAGGCTTACAGCAAAATTGATGGGAAAGTTCCACGGTAGACCTACGAGCTTTGTGATCATCACAGAAGGATCAACTCACCAGCCAGTAAATCATCAAACAGACATTGACTTTAGAAACATCATGTAGAGACCTAGCAATTATCACAAATTGGCTTTTATTGATCTCAGTTCTGATCATTCCATTTGCCTTTCTGTTGTAATAAACAATATGAAGTATATTTGCAGCTTTACCAGCTGCAAGGCTGGTTTTAGAGGGTGGGAAACTCAGGATATTGGAGGGAAGGTCACACTGGTAATAGAATTAGCGCTGGAACATTTAATGCCTGAAGCAACTGTATTGTGAACAACTTGGTAAATCATGGTGTTATGATAAAAAAATTCTTAAAAGTTAAAAAAAATAGGGGCCGGTGAGGTGACGCTAGAGGTAAGGTGTCTGCCTTGCAAGCGCTAGCCAAGGAAGGACCGAGGTTCAATCCCCGGCGTCCCATATGGTCCCCCCCAAGCCAGGGGCAATTTCTGAGCACTTAGCCAGGAGTAACCCCTGAGCATCAAACGAGTGTGCCCCCCCCCAAAAAAAAAGTTAAAAAAATAAAAGGCAAGGAGCCAGAGAGATAATACAGTGGGAAGGCATTTTTCCTTGCACATGGCCAACTCTGGTTCTATGCCCAATATCCCATATGGTTCTCTGAGCCTGCCAAGAGTGATTCCTGAAGGCAGCATAAGATGTGGCCCAAAAACAACAAGAAGAAATTTTAATTGAAAATAATAAAAGCAAGAGAAGGAATTTGTGCAAAGTCATAGTTGTAGATTCTAGCCAAAACTAGAACGTCAGAAAAAAAAAATAGACATTATAAGAAAGTTCCTAACCCTGGAGCATTGCTTGCTGTGCCCCCCTGCCCAATCTCTCAAATAAAAATCTTCCAAACAAAAGCCACAGAACTGAAGAATATGCAAACTGAATTGAAAAATATCCTGAAGGGAATTAATAGCAGATAGCATGAACTGGAAATCATCTAATGGAAATTACCATTTTGAGTCATTTTATGAAGCTAAAATACCTTCCAGTCTACACTCTGATGTATTGCAGGGTCAAAAAAATTCCACACATCACAATTAAAAAGGTTAATTTCTTGAGAAAAAAAACCATGGGGGCAAACATAACATGAAATTCATAAAATAACTGTGTCTATTAAATTACTCACAATAAAGTGGATGGTGGTATTTTTTGTTGTTGTTGTTGTTGTTCAATGAATATGTAATAGACATGAACATGTTTAGGATCCTCTTAAGAAATTGAAAGACCTGGTCCCCTTCCAAACTGAAGTGAGTTAAAAACAACAAAGTATGTGGAACCATTTATCAAACCCATTTAAAGCCAATTTCACCCAGGGACAAAAAATTAGAAAATTTCACTTTCTCTTAGAGAATTCAGGTTGTTTTAAGGTGTGGCCTTTGAAGCAGGAGGTTGATTTGTTTCCTTCTGGAAAATTCCAAATCAATAAAGTGGCAGCTGTGCTTGTCAGTAGGGGTTCCGTCCTGAACACCATTGGGTCTGGACCAGAAGATCTCAAACTGATCTTATTTGAATCACTGGAAAACTTTTACAATTTGCAATGCCTTTCTAATGTGCCTAATAATCAGACCACAGCCATGACAAGTTACTTCAGAATTATGGCTCAGAGTAGGATCCACAGTTCTGTATTCCTAGATTTGTTGAGGTGGTTCCATCGTGCAGTCAACTTTGAGAATCACTGGTCTAGACAGACCCTCTTGGCCATAAACACTGTTGAAGGCTAAATTGAAACTGCTGGTAATGTCTTGAAGATTTTCAGAAACACTGTCTTCAATATGACATCCAACACATTAGTCCCCGATGATGACTCATGGCAAACTGGTTTTCTACTTCACTGGTTCTCTGGAGTTTCAAAGGCTCTTGATCACACATGGAGATATCCGTAATGTGAAAATAATTTCACTACAGGAAATGTGAGAAAGGGATTGTTTAGCAACTTAATATAAAACATATACCAGGGCTGGAGAGATAGCATAGAAGTGAGGCATTTGCCTTGCATGCAGAAAGACGGTGGTTTGAATCCTGGCATCCCATATGGTCCCCTGAGCAATTTCTGAGAGTAGAGACAGAAGTAACCCCTGAGCGCTGCCTAGTGGGACCCAAAAAACAAAAACAAACAAACAAACAAAAAAACATATGCCCTTACTATGGAAAAAAATAAATAACAAAGCATGGGGCTGGAACAATAATAGCACAGTGGCAGGGCGCTTGCCTTGCATTGTAGCTGACCCAGGACGGACCTCTGTTCGATCCCCAGTGTCCCATATGTTCTCCAAGCCAGGAGGGACTTCTGAGTGCATAGCCAGGAGTAACCCCTGAGTATCACCAGGTGTGGCCCCAAACCCAAAATAAATAGCAAAGCAAAAATTATTCTACTTTTATTTATTAAGCTATTTTCCCTGAAAGCAGTATATAAAGAAGTTTTTTTTTTTTTTAAAAAAACGAAGCATTTGTTATTTTCCTATACATACTGGTTCTCAAATTTTTCTGGGAAAAACAGTGCTGAGAATGTGCCACCTGCTGTCATTATTGAAACTGGTTTACTCATAATTTTCTTTTTTTTTTTTTTTTTTTGTTTTTGGGTCACACCCGGCAGTGCTCAGGGGTTATTCCTGGCTCCAGGCTCAGAAATTGCTCCTGGCAGGCACGGGAGACCATATGGGACGCCGGGATTTGAACCGATGACCTCCTGCATAAAAGGCAAACGCTTTACCTCCATGCTATCTCTCCGGCCCCTACTCATAATTTTCTGAATTGGATTAATTTAAGAAGATTTGAGGGGCCAGAGAGATAGCATGGAGGGTAAAGCGTTTGCCTTTCATGCAGAAGGTCATCAGTTCGAATCCCAGCATCCCATATGGTCCCCCAAGCCTGCCAGGAGTGATTTCTGAGCATGAAGCCAGGAGTATCCCCTGAGCTCTGCCGGATGTGACCCAAAAACCAAAAAAAAAAAAAAAAAAAAAAAGATTTGAAAGGTCAATCTACTATCTTTCTTCAGAAGTTACTCTGCTATACTGTCTCTCTAGCCCCACCTTCTTGGGGGGGGGTCACATACTCTTTGCTCTGTGCTCAGAAATTGTTCCTGGTAGGCTCAGGGGACCATATAGGGCACAGGAGGGTCAAACCCAGGTGAGTCCCAGGTTGGCCAAGTGCAAGGCAAAGGCCCTATCCACTGTGCTATTTGCTCTGCCCCCCCCCACCTTCTTTTTAATCTTAAAAAAGGAAGACTGGGGGTAGAGAAATAGTACAGCTGGTAAGACACTAATTTGCCTTGCAAGTCCCTGAACCCAAAGATTCAATCTCATATAGTCCCATATAGTCATCCCATATAGTCCACTGATCACCACCAAAAGTGCTTTCACAGTACAAAGCCAGGAGTAGCTCTGGGTGTAGCTAGCTACAAAGCACTTTACATGTGTGAAGTGCTGGGCTAGGTCCCCAGCACCAACATTTTTATTTATTTATTTATTTATTTATTTATTTATTTATTTTGGTTTTTGGACCAACATTTTTTAAAGGGTGTTACTTCCCCCCATTGATCCTAGAAACTCCCCTTTTTTTTTTTAAGGCAGAGTTTGTTTTTGTGCTCTTTGGTTCGATTTGGTTTGCTTTTGGTTTAAGGAGCCATACCCTGTGACACACAGGGGGTAACTCCTGGCTCTGTGCTCAGAAATCACCTGCAACCAACTCAGGGAACCATATGAGATGCCTGGGATCAAACCAAGTTCTTGCTTATGCAAGGTAAGCACGCCACTCACTGTAATTTCATTATGGTCCCTTGAGAGCACTTTTACTAACCAATTCCGTTAGAACTGTCTCCTATACATTTTTTTGACATTTTCTTCTTTTCCATTTATCAACTCTAAATTTTATGCTAGGTATTGTTTCTTTTCTGTTTCAAATTTTTCATTGAGATTCTTTGGTTTACAATGCTATTCATAGTGATTTCTCATGCACATAATTCCAACACCACATCCATCAGCAATGTACCCCTGCCCTCTCCTAAGGACCCCCATGACCTTTTCCTCTCAAATACTCCCAACTCACTTATGTGGATCAATTCTCCTACTCCCACCTCTGGACCTTAGGGACCTTATTGTGTATCATTCAGTCCCACATAGGGGAGAAATCACTTTGTCTCTCTCCCTTTTGCTTCTGACTGACTTCCCTCAGCATGAAGTCCCCTAGTTTCATCCACTTTGCAGCAAATTGCATAATTTTGTTCTTTCTTAGTCTTCCATAATTGTCCCTTGTGTCTAAATTTAGGTATTTTTCTGAAATAAGTTATTTCAGATCCAAACCTTTTCAACACTTCATGTCAATGAATTTAATTTTTCCATCTTTCCTCCCAACTTTTCCTCTTCAAATACTCTTTATAAGATTAGAGTGTTTTCCAACTAGACCAAAAGTTATACTAAAGAAGCTGGAGACGGGGCCCGGAGAGATAGCACAGCGGTGCTTGCCTTGCAATCAGCCGATCCAGTACCTAAGGTGGTTGGTTCGAATCCCGGTGTCCCATATGGTCCCCCGTGCCTGCCAGGAGCTATTTCTGAGCAGACAGCCAGGAGTAACCCCTGAGCAATGCCGGGTATGACCCAAAAACCAAAAAAAAAAAAAAAAAGAAGCTGGAGACAGGGGCAGAGTGGAGCAATAGCACAATGGTAGGGCCTTTGCCTTGTACACAGCTGAGGCCCGGATTTGATTCCCGGCATCCCATATGGGGTCCCCCAAACTTGACAGAGTGGAGCCCTGAGACTGCTAAATGGAACATACACACCCCAAAAAAGGAAACCTATGTAATCCGTACATACTGAGTGTATAAATATGTATGTTGGGGACACCCAACACCCTGCTTATCCTGGGACCCTGGGAATAATATGTGATACTACTGGAGATTCAAGTCAGGATCAGCCACATGCAAGGAAAACAACTTTTTGTTTTGTTTGTTTGTTTGTTTGTTTGTTCTGGGCTACACCAGGAGGCACTCAGGGGTTACTCCTGGCTCTGTGCTCAGAAATTGCTCTTGGGTGGATCGGTGGTGCAAGTGGTAGGGTGTTTTTGCCTTGCACGTGCTAACCTAGGACGGACCACGGTTTGATCCCCTGGTGTCCCATATGGTCACCCAAGCCAGGAGTGATTTCTCAATGCATAGCCAGGAGTAACCCCTGAGTGTCACTAGGTGTGACCCAAAAAAAACAAACAAAAAAAAAATCACTCTTGGCAGGCTCTGGGGATCATATGGGATGCCTGGGATTGAGCCCAGGTCCAGGTCATTTTAACCTACTCTCTCTCTCTCTCTCTCTCTCTCTCTCTCTCTCTCTCTCTCTCTCTCTCTCTCTCTCTCTCTCTCACTCTCTCTCTCACTCTCTCTCCCCTCTCTCTCTCTCTCCACCCCTCTCTCTCTCCGTCCCTCCTCTCTCTCTCCGTCCCTCCCTCTCTCCCTCTCCCTCTCTCTCTTCTCTCTCTCTTTCCCCACTTTACCTCTCCAGCTCCAAGATATGTGTATTTTAATTTGATCAGTTTTTATTATGAAAAACTAATACAGAAAGAAACATAGCAGGAATTTTTGCAACTTAGATAATTAATTAGCAATAAGTTAGAAGGGCCTGATTTACTTTGAAGATGATGTGAAATGTTTTACGAAAAAGGAAAATAAAACAAATGTCTTGCTAGACAGAGAGGGGACCACTTATACTAGCAGCCCAAGGGGCAAAGGAGAGGGATATGGGATGCATGCTGGGAACAGGGGTGGAGGGAGGACAACAATGGTGGTGGGAATACCCCTGATTCAATGTCACTATGTACCTAAAATATTACTGTGAAAGATTTTTAATCCACTGTAGTAAAAATAAAAATTTCTCAAAAAAACTAACAATTAGTCTTCTAGGAGAGAAAGCACTTGTTGGAGACAGCTAGAAAAAAATATTGCCCCCACATTATTCTGTGAGCTATTCGTGATTGTAACTTTTATGTCACTTCTTAAATTACATAATCTTTGTAATATACAAATTTTGGGGCCACAGAGATAGCATGGAGGTAAGGCGTTTGCCTTTCATGTAGAAGGATTGTAGTTCAAATCCCGGCATCCCATATGGTCCCCTGAGCCTGCCAGGAGCGATGTCTGAGCACAGAGCCAGAAATAAGCCCTGAGCGCTGCCACGTGTGACCCAAGAACCAAAATAAAATTTTTTTTTTTTTTTTGGTTTTTGGGCCACACCCGGCGGTGCTCAGGGGTTACTCCTGGCTGTCTGCTCAGAAATAGTTCCTGGCAGGCACGGGGGACCATATGGGACACCAGGATTTGAACCAACCACCTTTGGTCCTGGATCGGCTGCTTGCAAGGCAAATGCCGCTGTGCTATCTCTCCGGGTCCCAAAATAAAAATTATTTTACAAAGGTCCAGTAAGGTTATATGCTGCTTCTTACTAAATGTTTTTTTTTATTATTAATTGCCATACTATATTTTCTCTTAAATCCTAAAATAAGTAGGCAATCTTAGTCAGTTCTGGTACAAAAGGAAGAACAGGTGATTTTCAAAAGCCCAAAATACATTCTCAACTCAGTTTCACCTACCTTCCTCCCTCCCTCATCACTTCTTCCCCATTCAATTATTCGTGAAGACCTTTACAATACATAATATCTCTAACATTTTAAAGTTTGCTTTTATGGGGATGTGTTAAATAATTTTATTAAATTAGTTTAGCTGTATAACATTATATGTGTCTTCAGAATACACAATTGGAAATATACATATATACATATATATGCATACATATATTCACCACAAAATGTCCAAATCTACCCCACATTTTTGTTCTGATTTCTTTATTTTTATCAACAAAAAATTTTAAGTGAAAAAACTAAAAAGAGTGAAAAAAAATTTAAATTCTGGGGCCGGAGAGATAGCATGGAGGTAAGGCGTTTGCCTTTCATACAGAAGGTCCGTGGTTCAAATCCCGGCGTCCCATATGGTCCCCTGTGCCTGCCAGGAGCGATTTCTTTTTTTTTTTTTTTTTTTTTTTTTTTTTTTTTGGTTTTTTGGGCCACACCCTGTGACGCTCAGGGGTTACTCCTGGCTATGCGCTCAGAAGTTGCTCCTGGCTTCTTGGGGGACCATATGGGACGCCGGGGGATCGAACCGCGGTCCGTCCTAGGCTAGAGCAGGCAAGGCAGGCACCTTACCTCCAGCGCCACCGCCCGGCCCCTGGAGCGATTTCTGAGCATAGAGCCAGGAGTAACCCCTGAGCACTGCCAGGTGTGACCCAAAAAAAAAAAAAAAAAAAACCAAAAAATTTAAATTCTAAGTGGGTAGGGGCCATAGTGATGGCACAGCGGTAGGGTGTTTGCCTTGCACATGGCTGACCCAATGAACCTCAGTTCCATTTCTAGTGTCCTCTATGGTACCCCGAGCCAGGAGTGAATTCTGAGCACATAGTCAGGAGTAACCCCTGAGCATCACTAGGTGTGACCCAAAAACCAAAAAAAAATTTAAGTGGGTAAATCTGCCCTTAACTCAAGTCAAATCTGACAGGCAACCCCAAGCAGAACTCCTGTGACGCTATTTATAAGGGTAGTTATCCTCTTTGGAATACATCTTCATATATTTTACTTTAAAAAAAGAAATTGACTCACAGGACTGTGGGAGCTGGAAAATCTGAATGCACCAGGCAGGCCTCCAGACTGAGAATTCAGGTAAGAATTGATGCTTGCAGTCTTGGGTGCAAATTCAGCAGGGCAGCAAATTGGGTGTTCAGGGAAGTTTTCTTCCCTTTTCATCAAGAAATCTTTGTTCTTAAGCCTTAAAATTGTGATTGACTTGGCACATTGTCATTATAGAGGGCAATGTGCTTTATTCCAAGTCTTTGGGACTGGAGAGGTAATACATACAGTGCGTAAAGTGCATGCCTTGCACCTAGCCGACCCAGGTTCGATCTCTGGCAACCCGTATGGTCCTCCAGCACTATCAGGAGTGATTTCTAAGTGCAGAAATAAGAGCAACCCCTAAACATTGCTGGGTGTGCCCCCCCCAAAAAAAACAAAGGTTACTCCTTTCAATGATCATCACTAGTAATAGTACTTTGACAGTTACATCAGAACTGGGTTGGCTTTCACTCAACTGATTTCCAAATCAATGTAAGTCACCACACAATATTTGTAATGACCTCTACTATAATATTTGAGTAATCCAACAGACCAATCAATTAGTCTACCATGTTGGTTTCTGTTTCTGTTGTGTTTTGTATTTTTGTTGTTACTGTTGTTTGGAGCCATGTCCAGCTGTGCCCCGGGCTCACTCCTGGCTCTGTGCTCTGTGCTCACACCTGAGGGCTGGGAGGGACGATACCGGAAACCCAGGATCAAATCCAGGTCAACTGCATGCAAAGCAAGGTGACTTACTGTCCTATTGCTTCAGCCATGTTTTTCCTTCCTTTTGATCCAAAACCAATAAATAGAAAACCCCATTCACAGCTAGCATCTAGGCACAGGCTAGAAATGTGGTTGGGGAGGGAAGCAGACTGCACTACACAAAAGGGTCCTGAAACAGTATTTTTCTTTTCTTTTCTTTCTTTTCCTTCCTTCCTTCCTTCCTTCCTTCTTTCTCTCACTCTTCTTTCTCTCACTCTTCTTTCTTTCTTTCTTCTTTTTCTTTTCTTTTTCTTTTCTTTTCTTTTTTCTTTCTTTCTTTTTTCTCTCTTTCTTCTTTTTCTTTTTTCTTTCTTTCTTTTCTTTTTCTTTCTTTCTTTCTTTCTTTCTTTCTTTCTTTCTTTCTTTCTTTCTTTCTTTCTTTTTCTTCTCTCTTTCTTTCTCTCTTTCTTTCTTTCTTTCTTTCTCTTTCTTTTCTTTTTTCTTTCTCTTTCTTATTCTTTTTGTCTTCTTTCTTTCTATCTTTCTCTTTCTTTCTTTTTCTTCTTTCTTTCTCTCTGTCCTTTGTTTCTTCTTTTTGTCTTTTTTATTTCTCTTTCTTCTTTCTTTCTATCTTTCTCTTTCTTTCTTTCTTTTGTATTCTGAATTTTGAGCCACACCCTATGACCCTCAGGGGTCACTCCTGGCTATGCACTCAGAAATGGCTCCTGGCTTGGGGAACCATATGGGACACCAAGGGATTGAACCTTGGGATCGAATCTTGGTCCGTCCTAAGTCACTGCGTGCGAGGCAAGGCATGCCCTACCACTGCACCACTGCTCAGGCCCTTAGAATAGTATTATTTTAGTTTTTCACCAGTGAGAGTTTTTAGAATGTAGGGACTAGGGGACTGAGTACAGTGAATAAGTACAGTGATTAATACGCTAGCCCGAATGCAATCTACCAGGGTTCAATTCCTGGCATCCCATAGGATCTCCTGAGCACTTCCAGGAGTAATTTCTGAGTGCAGAGCCTGGAGTAAATTCTGAGCATGCTGAGTATAGCCCCCAAACAAAACACAACAAAGGACAAGATCTTTCTCATCCCTCATGACCCAGCTAGTGTCTGGTCTCAAACACAGCATTTCCTAAGTCATGTTGTTGGGTCCTGGGTTCTGAATAAGAAGGACTGCCATTTTGTAAGGATCACATGGTGTAAGTCACATGCTAGGTTTCCTTAAGCCTATTTCCATTAACACTGCCCCAAACTACCTGGCCATACCAGGTAGCCTATCAGAGAAGGACACAAGAGAGCAGTAGGAAGGTATCCCTAGACAATAGCCAATCATTTTAAAGATTATCAAAAAGCTAGACCTTCTCTATATAATCCTATTCATGACCTTGGATGGAGTTCATCTACTTCTAGAGATGACCCTGACTGATCAGTTTGGGGCTGGTGGTAGACAAATTAAAGTTTTGTTCAACTTTATTCCAATTGTGTGATCTTGTCCTTTGACTCTGGACCCTAACAATGTCACATTACTCAACCGTGGGTCATTTGATTTAGAATCTTCAGCTTCTGAATTCATTATTCCACCTCCATCCTCATTAGCATAAACAACTCTGAAAAATTGGGTACCAGAGGGCAAGGATTTAGTGGAGAAATCGACTGATCTCCTGATTGTTTCCTGAGTATCACTGGGAAGTCAGGGGTGATGAGGAATGAGTGAATGGACATCAGGGTCCTGCAGACAAGCCAACAATCGTGGTGTGCAAACGTAGTACAGCAGGCAAGACCCATCTCTTTGCCCTGCCAGGATGAAGCTTCCAAAACTGGGCCAGCACACCAATTTCGGATCAAGTCCTTTGCCCATTTACCTTTGTCTCCATCCCACCCTGAGAAAAAGATATTTTTCCTTTTTCCACCCACAAAAGGACAACCTAGGATTCTTCTTAAAAAAGAAGTTCAACATAGAGAGTGAAAGACCACCCTGGACATAGAGCTGATGAGGGTCACCCCTAAAACTTTTGTTCAAACCTGAATAAAATCAAGAAACTTCTTGGGTTTTTTTTTGTGCCACACCTGGTGACACTCAGGGGTTACTCCTAGCTATGCACTCAGAAATCACTCCTGGTTTGGGGGTCCATATGGGACGCCGGGCGATGGAACCGCGGTCTGTCCTAGGTCAGCGCCTGCAAGGCAAGCACCCTATCGCTTGTGCCACTGCTCGGGCCCCAAATCAGGAAACTTTTTAATTTTGTTTTGCTGGTCACACCCAGAAGTACACAGGACTCTGTCAGATGCAAGCACCTTATCTGTTATACTATATCTCCAGTCCTTTGAATCAGGGACCTTTTGATCCTCAGTCTAATGCTCTCCCAATAGACTTATTTTAACAAGGGAACAGCCCTGAATATCTGTGATAAACAATATATGTATGTTTTGTGCCTAACTTTCCCTTCCTCCCCCCAAAGTAACAGTTTTAGCTTGAGATAGGCATTAATGTTACAAAAATAAAAAAGCACAGTGTCTGTTCAGAAATTAGAAAGAAATGACATGGAACTGGCATGGTGGCTCTAGAGGTAAGGTGTCTGCCTTGCCAGCGCTAGCCTAGGACTGACCATGGTTCGATCCCTCGTGTCCCATATGGTCCCCCAAACCAGGAGCGACTTCTGAGCGCATAGCCAGCAGTAACCCCTGAGCGTTACCAGGTGTGGCTCAAAAACCAAAAAAAAAAAAAAGAGAAAGAAATGACACATAATTTCACTCCATAAATCCCCAGACCCCCCTTTTTTTCCTTCAACTGTCTAGCTCTTTGGTCTTCTCATTTAAAAATGAATCACAGGGGTGGAGGAAGGACAACATTGGTGGTGGGAATGCCCCTGATTCAATGTCACTATGTACCTAAAATATTACTGTGAATGATTTGTAATCCACTTTGGTCAAAATAAAAATTATTATTAATAATAATAATAATAATAAAAGAATCACAGGGGGCAGGAGAGATAGCACAGTGGCTAAGGTGCTTGTTTTGCACACAGCCAACCGGAGTTCCATCTCCGACACCCCATATGGTCCCCTGAGCTTACCAGGAGTGGCTTCTGAGTCCTAAGCCAGGAGTAACTCCTGAGCACCGCCAGATGTGGCCAAAAAAATACTCCCCCAATCCCCAATCACGTGGGCCAGTGAAATGGTGCCAATAACTTGGGCACATGCTTGACACTGGGATTTGCCCTGGTCCTCAACTCCAACTGAAGCACCATGGGGTGGTTCCCAAGTTCCTTAGTTCCTTTCGGCACTTGTTTTCTCTCAAATGGCCAGGGGACTGAGCACTGCTTGGAGAAAAAAAAAAAAAAAAAGAGCCCAGAGCAATAGTGCAGGGGCTAAGGCACTTTCCTTGCAGACAGGGACGCTAGTTGGGTCCCCAGTACTGCACAGTGTCCACCCCCCCCCCCCCAACCCGAAGTGTCACACAAGATTCCTGAACACTTTCAGGAAAGAACCTAGAGGTGATTTAAGAACCATCTGGCCAACCTCAAAAAAATAATAAGCCATTGATTCCTTTCATGTTAATCATGTAGATGTTTTCATTCTTTTAAACCTGTGTGCCTGCCAGGAGAGATAGGCAATGGGCCAGGAAGTTGACCTTTGACTCAGGAAGCACATAGTGTCCTGAGCATTACCTGGCTGACCCTTCCCCTCCACCCTCACCGTACACAGCTGGGAGTAGATACTGAACTCTGCAGATGTGACCTCAACCCTCCATTCTTGTCCTCCCCCAAATAAGAAAAACCCACACACGCATTGAATATTTGGTTTGTATGGATGTAACACATGCACTTAGTAACATTTTAATGATGAATACTTTGGGTTCTTCCCCCCCCCCCAGTTTTATTAAAAACTATGCTGCAGGGGCCGGGCGGTGGCGCTAAAGGTAAGGTGCCTGCCTTGCCTGCGCTAGCCTTGGACGGACCGCGGTTTGATCCCCCGGTGTCCCATATGGTCCCCCAAGCCAGGAGCAACTTCTGAGCGCATAGCCAGGAGTAACCCCTGAGCGTTACCGGGTGTGGCCCAAAAACCAAAAAAAAAAAAAACCAAACAAACAAACAAAAAAACTATGCTGCAATGACTATCCTTTTCTTCTGAGAAGATAGATTTTGCAGAGACAAAAGATAGGAACATTTTGAATTGTTAAGATATAGTCAAATTGGACAAATAAGATGTATGGAAGAGGGCCGAAAGGCCATTTGGAAAGGGTTCAAATGTGAATTTAATACTTCCCTCCTGATGAGGTATACAGAGATATTGTATTTGGAATGAAAAGTACTGATCGCTTAATCTATGTATTTAAAATATATATGCTGCAAGTCTTAAATGCCCATCTAATATTTCATTTTTAAAAATATAGACGTAAAAATAATTAAATTGGCTCAGATTTCACTCAATTTCGCAAAAACACGCTGTAGTTTAATAATATCCCTAATATGATGATTTTATTCCACCTCCACCTCCCATTTCATAATTTTGCATCTCTTTTATTCATGGGTCTATAAGTGACTGCATGTACTCCTGATGGAATCAAATCTCTGCGACTGCAGTTAGATCCCCCGGCATCCCATATGGTCCCCCCAAGCCAGGGGCAATTTCTGAGCACTTAGCCAGAAGTAACCCCTGAGCATCAAATGGGTGTAGCCCGAAAAACAAAACAAAACAAATGAAATTGGGACAAAGATATTCCCCAGTCCTCAGCTCTCTCCCTTCCCTGCAGAGATCCCAGCAGACAGTCTTAGCAGCTCATGGCTCATTTCCTGTTCCTGTAAACACAGAGTTCTGGTGTCACTGCTTACTCCACCTCTCAGCTCAGCATCTCAGTAGTTCCCCAAATCGTGTGTGCTGTTTATGGGTCACACCTGATGATGCTCAGGGATTACTCTTGGTTCTGCACTCAGGAAATACTCCTGGCAGTGCTCAGGGAGCCACATGGGATGATGATTAAATTTGGTTTGGGATCACATGTAAGTCAAGTGCCATACCCGCTCTGTCCCAATTCTCTTCATTCTCATCCTTCTCCAGGCTTAGTTCACATTCCTGCCTATGAAGCCCTTTCAACATTGGGACCCATGAGCCTACTTTAAAATGGAGGAAGGTCAGTGGTAGACACACACACACACACACACACACACACACACACACACACACACACACACACACACACACACACGAGCCTACTTTAAAACGGAGGAAGGGGGCCCAGAGAGATAGCACAGCGGTGTTTGCCTTGCAAGCAGCCGATCCAGGACCAAAGGTGGTTGGTTCGAATCCCGGTGTCCCATAGGATCCCCCATGCCTGCCAGGAGCTATTTCTGAGCAGATAGCCAGGAGTAACCCCTGAGCACCGCCGGGTGTGGCCCAAAAACCAAAAAAAAAAAAAAAAAAGAAAGGGGGGAGGCCGGGCGGTGGCGCTAAAGGTAAGGTGCCTGCCTTGCCTGCACTAGCCTTGGACGGACCTCGGTTCGATCCCCCGGCGTCCCATATGGTCCCCCAAGCCAGGAGCAACTTCTGAGTACATAGCCAGGAGTAACCCCTGAGCGTTACCGGGTGTGGCCCAAAAACCAAAAAAAAAAAAAACACACACAAAAAAAAACGGAGGAATGTCAGTGGTAGACACACACACATATACACACAAAATTACTGGCTTGCTAGCTCAGGGGTCATTCAGGGGATCATAAAGAATGCCCAAGATTGAACCCAGGTCAGTGAATTCGAGGCAAATACCCTCCCTGCTATGCTATCACTTCAGCCCCCAAAAGGCTTCTGATAAAGGCTCTATAACTTGATTTCCTCCTTGTCCGTAAACTCTAGGTATTTTACCAGCTGTCCAATTCCAGTTTGCTTCCCTCCACTTCATTCATCTTTCTCCATGCAGCACCTTTTTCTTTTTAAACTTTTCATTTCCCTAGTCCTTATTACAAGCTGCCACTCTCAGCTCAGATTCGTTGCCCTGTTCTAAAAGTTGTTTTCTGACACATTTCTATCTCCTCTTTTAGGAACTTCTAAAAGCAGCTCTGTACTGAACAGTACCAAAACATCCCTGAATCATAATCTGACACAGATTTTGGCTGTGCAGGGAAACAGAGGATGAAGGTGAATGGCTTTCCTCACTTCCTGTGTCAAGTTGTCTTATTTAGCAATCCAGACTGTTAATTGCTTGAGTTTATGTCACTTTATCCCTGGTCTACATGACAAAACAGGTTTGAATAAAATGAAATGAGTGGTGACATTCCCAGTCTGTATCTCAGAGCTAATGTTAATGATTCTTTACAGGTGGTCCAATAGAGAATACGTGACCTCAGTGTACTCCAGTGCCAGGAAAGTTACACTGGTGAAGGGTGGTGTTCATTGGACGACTGAAACCGATTTGCGAACATTTTTGTAACCATGGTGCTTAAATAAATCATTTAAAAAATATACAAACTCTGCAGAGCTGTAGTAAGCAAATGTGAGTTCTTTAGTTCTTGAGTTTGAAGGTGTCTGTCTGATGGAGCTCAGGAGATAGTTTAGTGGCCAAAGACCCAAGTTCAATCTCCTGATCCCCCTTTGCCCCCCACCCAGTTCCACAACTGAGCCACACTACCTTTCTAGACTATAACTGTCCAGCCTGGTTGGCCAAGTATTGCTATTTATCCAGTGGACCCTGAGTTCCCTCTGAGCACTGCTTCAGAGGCACCTCTTTAAAAAGTACTTGACCATGGGGCCATGGCAATAGCACAGCGGTTGGGTATTTGCCTTGCACACTGCCAGACCTGGGTTCGATTCCTGGCATCCCATATGGTTCCCAAGCCTGCCAGGAGCGATTTCTGAGTGCAGAGCCAGGAGTAACTCTCTCTCTCTCCCTCTTCCTCTTCCTCTCTCTCTCTCTCGTGTCTTTGGGACAGAACTCTCTCTCGTCTTTGGGACAGAAAGCCTGGGCAGACACATTAGTTATTTATTTTTAAACTTTATTTATTGATTGATTTTTGGGCTATACCCAGCCTCACCCAGGGCTTACCCTGGGGCTCTGCACTCAGAAATCGTCAGGCTGAAGGGACCATATCGGATTCTGGGATTAGAAACGGGTCCTTCCCAAGTTGGCTGCATGCAAGGCAAACATCCTACCTCAGTGCTCTCTCGCAGGCCCCGACACATTAGTTTTAATTTGGTGGCCACACAGAGTAGTGCTGGGAATGATTTTCAGCTTGATGTTCAGGAGATTGTATGGTGTGATGAAGCAGAAGCCTTGGGATTGGAAAAACGAGGGTCTTTATTTTTGGTTTTGGGGTCACACCCGGCAGTTCTCAAGGGTCACTCTGGCTCTAGGCTCAGAAATCACTCCTGAGGCCGAAGAGATAGCACAGTGGTAAGGCGTTTGCCTTGCATGCGGAAGGATGTTGGTTCGAATCCTGACATCCCATATGGTCCCGAGCCTGCCAGTGCCGATTTCTGAGCGTAGAGCCAGGAATAACCCCTGAGCATTGCCAAGTGTGACCCAAAAACCAAAAACCAAAAAAAATAAATCACTTCTGGCATCCTCAGGGGACCATATTGGATGCCGCAATTTGAACTGACCTTCTGCACACAAGGCAAACACCTTATCTCCATGCTATCTCTCCGGCCCCTGGAAAATGAGGGTCTTGAAGCAACACCAGCACAGGAAATAATCCACATAAATTTGTAGAGATAGAACAAGTTCAGGAAAACTTCCACTACAAGCTATCTACCAGCAAGCTGTGGAAACCAAAACTGCAAGCAGCTTCTCCCTGAGACCTGAGGTCTTTATTGGAAAGAGAAGGACCACCCCCCTTGGGTAGAGAACTTTTAAGGGTAAGGGACCAATCCAGAGGTACTTCTAGTCCATGAGCGACGAGCACAATCAAAGAATAATGATCCTAAATAGAATGAAAACCAGTTACTCCCAACAGTGTTGGGCACTGAAACTGGGGTCCCCACATGCAAAATATGTGCTTCAGCCTTTTGTACCATCTTCTTGGCTTATGAGTACACATTTTATGGGGTTGGACAACGAAAGTCATGAAAGAGTTGGGATGTTCCCCATCAAGTAGACTGGAACACTAGGGAAAGACTTCATATAATTTTTAGGAGCAATCTCTAATGCTCTAAAATTTTGAAAAATATTTTTTGGGGGGAGGAGTGTTGGGTCCCACCTGGTGGTGCTCAGGGGTTACTCCTGGCTCTGCTCTCAAATGTTACTCCTGGCAGGCTTGAGGGACCATATGGAATGTTGTACTATTTCTCTAGTCCCCCAAATCTGAATAATTTAAGACTTCACTGAAAGTAGAGTGGACTCTTGCTATTTATAACTAACATTTGGGGGGGGGACTTTGAAGTATAGTAAAAGGTATTTTTATTGAATCTTAATTTTGGGTATCAGTGTGGCAGATCCCAGAAGACACATACTCCAACCCATCATGTTATAGAAGTGCATTATTATAGATAGTACAGCAGGGGTGTTTGCCTTGCATACAACTGACCCAAATTTGATCCAACCCAAGTTCAACCCAATACCCAATATGATCCCAAACTCAGGAGTTATCCCTGATCACAGAGCCAGGAGTAAGCCCTGAGCATCACCAGGTGTGGCCCCAAAAACAAATCAAAAATTGATCAAAAGCACGGGTGTGTGTGTGTGTGTGTGTGTGTGTGTGTGTGTGTGTGTGTGCGTGCGTGCGATAGCACAGTGGTAAGGCGTTTATCTTGCATGCGGCCAACACCGGACTGATGATGGTTCGAACCCCCGCATCCCATATGGTCCCCCGAGCCTGCCAGGAGCGACTTCTGAGTGCAGAGCCAGGAGTAGCAACTCCTGATCACTGCCAGGTGTGACCTAAATATCAAAAAAATAAAGCACAATGGGTAGGCATTTGCCTTGCACATGGCTGATCTGAGTTTGATCCCCAGCATCCCATATGGTCTCCCGAGCCAGGAGAGACTTCTGAGTACAAAGAGCCAGGATTGACCCCTGACCCCTGAGCATGACCCCATAAATCAAACCAGAAAAAAAAAAGATGACGAAGTTAAGATTACTAAAATGTTTCCGTCCCTTTGTCTGACCCTAAAAGAGCAGACACTGGAAATGAAAAAATGAGCTCTCCAAGTGCTAAGTCTACTACAATGAACTTTCTTAAAACAGGGTCATACTTTATGGTGCCAGAATCAAACCCTTGGCTCCAGTAGGATCCAGCCTTTTGAGCCACCTTCCCAGCATAGTACTTTGTAGCTTGCTCGAAAACATGAAGCTCGATATGAGACTCAGACAAATGAGAAGAGACAGGAAAGCAAACTTATTACCACATGGGAACTGTGCAGACTCAAGAACCTAGCAGCTGAACTTCAAGGATACAATTTCCTTTAGGGGATTCCTCTGGAAGGGCTCCTGATACCAAGAAGCCTTTGGAATAGAAGTGGGCAGCCCAGCGGGGCTAGATAGGCTGCAGGAGGAAACGAATGAACTCAACTGCTTTTCAACCTAGTTTCTCACAGAACACGAGGGTGGAGAGGTCACAAACTCGGGGGTTAAGCAAACCTGGCCTTGAATTCCAACACTGTGACTAACCATTCAGCTACATGACTGGGTGTGACCTGACTTGTGTTCCATACTGAATGCCCTCCTTTGTCTTTGAGACAAGGACGTTAACATCGGTCTTTTACGATGAAGAATATGCCCCACAATGCTCAGAGTTCCAAATGCTCAATACATGAACCAGCCTGCCTGCCCGGAAGGCAGGGACAATGCTTTCCCAGGTCGATAGCCTCCCCGAATCTTGGGCATGACTTTGCCATTTCCTCCGCCCTGGATTTACAGAGGAAAAACTTCAACAGCATTTCCTTACTATTTCCCCACAGAGCTTCTCTGCTCACTAGCTTTTATTTAAAACGACAGAAGTTGACTCCTTACATGAAACAACTAAAAATATCAGAAGCTAAATGGGTTAAGAGATATTAAATTCAAAAAATTATTTTCTTGCTGGAGCTGAAGCAGCATCAGCTTTACAAACAACTCTCCTCTTTGGAGGTGGGGCTTGGACATTTAGACTACACTGAAGCTTTAAGAGTGACTAAATCCAGCCTTCTGCCTGCAAGTCCTCAAGAAGGCTGTCGATTGGCCAATGCACTAGGGAAACACCCACCCACTTTTTCTTCCAGTGTCTCAAGATTAGAACCCAAATTCCTGAGAAAAATTGCCACAGGGTCAGTTCACCACCCTCTCCCCCTTCTACCTCCTAACTGGCAGAAGTGAATCAAACGACCAAGAATGACTTTTTAAAAATTATTTAATTTAGTAGTTTTTTTGGAAAAAAAACAATAAGGCAAAAAAACCAAAAATATAGTTTCGTTTTCGTGTGGTTTTATTTCACCTGAAGGACTCAATGCTTCTTCCGTAGCAGGAATCTGGCTAAGATCAGTTGGAAATGGAGTCCAAGTGGAGAAAGAAAGGGGGGGGGGAATAAAGCAGGGATGTTTGATCTTTGTTGGACAATTTCTAGTCTGTCTAACCCCCCTGATTATTGTCATGGGCCCTGCTGAAAGCAGCCCTGGCATAATCCCTTGCTTCTACTGGAATCTGCTTCTGAGGAGCAAACAGCCTATCAGTTGACCCTTTCATGTTCATCAAAGCACAGCCAGGAAGGGAAGGGAGGTGGGCAAGGAGTGAGGGTACTAAACTGCCCAGTCTGAATCTAATTTCTCGAGATGGCTGGCTTCCTCTGGAATGGTATTTTCCCCCTAGCACCCACAATGGCTGAGGCTCAGCAGTTAAGGAACAGAAACAGAAAATACTAACAAAAAGCGTACAAGGAAGGCACCTCAAGTTGTGATCCTCAACCAAGGGTGGGTTGTATAGGAGTGTTTTTGAACAAAACAATTCAAACAAATACAGAACCCCCCCCTCCCGCCCCCCAAATGACAGAAGCCAGGACCCATCAGGAACAGTTTTCTTCCCCACTCCACAGCCTAGGAAGAAGGTTCCTTTGGGAGTCAGCTGTGTGTGCTGTGGTCTGTAATGAGGCAGAATAATAAACTGGCTATTATCCTCCTGACTTTCCACCTTTACTCTTCCTAACAAAGGAAGAGAAAAGGCAGAAAGGGGGGGGGGGGCGCAGACTTTCATTTCCAAGAGTCAGATCATTAGAACAAAGCTTAGATAGCAATGGGCATCCCTGATACAACAAATAGGAATAAGTCCCTGCTCAGTAACTGCCAGAGGCGATCTGATCCTATTTAGGGATTTGAATCTCTCTGCTCCAAAAATGTGAGAAGCAGAGAAGGCTCCAATCCAGAGCAAGTGTCTAAGAGAAGAGTCCTAGGGAGATAAGTGATATCAAAAAGCAATATTCTTAATGGGAAGGAGAATATTCAACAAAAAATTAGATTTTTTTCTACATATATATAATATACAGATATTTAACACATTATTCCAGAGAAGGCTCCAGTCCATGGGGCTTGAGAGATGGTGAAAACTTGTATTCCAGACAATCTCTTCTCAAATTCGGAAGTGTTTCAAAATGAGACAGGTAATGTTCTGCTCTATACCGGGCATAGACTCAAATTGATATTTGTGTGAGGGGACAGGAGGAGATTGGGGAAGAGTGAGAGAGAGAAAAAAGAGAGAGGAGAGAGAGAGAGAGAATGTGTGTATGGGTGTGTGTGAGAGAGAAGTGAGAAATATGATGGTGCATGAGCACCAGGTGAGGACAAATTGGGAAAGCAAAAGTGGCAAGCAGTCTTTCTCAATTCTGTCTAGTGTTCACCACAAAACCCCCTTCGTGAGGGTAATCCCACCCTCCTACCAATCATCAGGGTAGCATCCAGTTGCTGTCAAAAGAGATGAGAATGGCAGAAGCTTGATGGAAGAGAAGAAACTTCCAAGAAAATAACTCTGAACATTCCAACCTTAACAGAACCATCCCTCTGGCTCATTCCATCATGGGGGTCATCTAAGCACGGAGGCCCCATTAAACTGACCCCAGCTGTGTACTCACTTCATAATGCTACGTCTAAGCTAAGCTCCACCACAATCATTCACGACGCATCTGTTGGCGGAGTCTCTTGTGTTTCTTTTTAAAGGAACTTCTAAAATCAGCTCTTGCTCGGAACAGCACCAAAATGCCCCTGAATCATAATCTGACGTAGGTCTTGGCCGAGCAAAATACAAGGGGAGGATGAATGACATCATCTTAAATGGGGGCAGAGAAGAGCCAAGAATACTTGACTTTGCAGAAGTGGATCAACGCTACTTTTCAGCCACTAAACTTCTCCCTTCCAAACAGAGATATCTAGTGTTTTTGATTTCAGTTTCAATCAGCTAAGGCAACCAGCCAATCACCACCACGGGTGTCTGCTTCTGGTGATTGATTTAGGAAAAAATGATTGGTTAAGACAGACAAACTCGAGGAGAACACTCGGTGAGTCACACTCGCCAGCGTCCCTGCACATCTCTGTCCTCTTCTCCTTTGGATCCTCCTTCTCTTTTGTCACTGATATTTCAGAAAATGTCCGGGCAAGAGTTCCAGTCCTGTTTCTCTTTACTTTCCCAGTATCCTCCCCTATAAATATGAGTTAGCTCCTTGGTAATGGGGTCCTTCTTCCGCTCAAACCACAGTGCCTTATAGGGATCATAGGGTGTGCCTAGAGAGAAAGAGGGTCGAGAAAGGCAGAGTTAGAAGGGGAGACATGCCAAGTGGAGTCACTTCATAGCCAGAGCATGAGAAGGGAGAGTGGTTACCATCCTCGGTGGCTTTCATCGCTTCTGCTTCTCTCTTCTTTCTGGAGAGCCTTTGTTTCTCCTCCAGGCGCTGCTTCTCAGCATTGGCTTCATCCCAGCGCCCATTCTCCATCAGTCTCTGATCGGGCCGTAATCGGCTGTCGGTGGGGGCAGTGCCACCTTCCCAGGCATTAAGAGTCAGAGCGAGTTCTGAGAAGTAGTACATGTTCTCTGCATTCTTCCTAAAAGCAAAGGATGAGAAAGTGAAAGAGGAATGCCAGGGTCCCAGTCCTAGTGCGGCTCAAGGGCAACAATGAAGAACCAGCTGCCAAAAGACAGCATCACTAACATGCAGAGCTGCAGCCACTCTGCAGATGGAGAATCCCAGACAACTCCCTGTCTCCACCCGACACCATTCGTCCAACAGCCTTTGGACTTGCGTCCAGCTGCAACGAGTAAGAATACAAAAGCCAAGATAAAAAGGCCTTATTCCTATTTCCTTGGCCTTCTTTTTTTTTTTTCATTTTTGGGTCACTCCTGGCAGGCTCAGGGGACCATATGGGATGCCAGATTTCGAACCAGCGTCCTTTTGCACACAAGGCAAATACCCTATGTCCATGATATCTCTCTGGCCCCCTCCTTGGCCCCCCCCCCCTTTTTTTTTGGTTTTGGTTTTGGTTTTTGGGCCATACCCGGCAGCGCTCAAGGGTTACTCCTGGTTATCTGCTCAGAAATAGCTCCTGACAAGCATGGGGGACCATATGGGACTCCGGGATTCGAACCAACCACCTTAGGTCCTGGGTCGACTGCTTACAAGGCAAACGCTGTGCTATCTCTCCAGCCTCAGCCTTCTTTAAGCCTCATACTCTCAATAACCTTGCTTAACACTGGAGACAGTATATAGGAAGTGATGAGAAGATGGTCTCCATTTTTTTTCTTCTTTTTCTGGACTGTACTCAGATGTGATCAGGACTTACTCCTGGCAAGACACATGTAGGGGCCATCTGGGGATGCATGCACCCGAGAACTCACGGTAAAGGGTTCCTCTTCCACAGCAGGACCCTGCTTTCTTCTGCTTCATGGCCTCTCTGGCGAGCATCACCCCCATTATCCCCAATGACGGGTTGTACTTTGAAACAATCCATTTTCTCATCCCACGTCCCCAGAAGAGCAAAGTGAACTCTTCCTGATGGATCCATCACTTCCCCTGTCACCTACAAGGACGAAGAGCAAAACTATGGAGTATAGCATTCACTGTGCTACTTACCTGAAGGTTCTGGTATCGAAAAACCTTAGGGAAAATACTAGTTAAATATTTGCAATGGCAAGCAACAGAGTCTGTATACTTTGCTTTGTGTGTGTGTAATGAAGAGGAGAGATTAAGGTTTAGGGTCACACTGAGTAATGCTCAGGGGATGGCAATTCCTGGCTCTGTGATCAGCAGAAGTATGCCATATATGGCACCCTGAACATGAGAACCACACTTGGATTGGCCGCATGCAAGGCAATCATAATAGTCTCAGTTCCACCTCTCAGGTCCCTGGAATCTGCATAGTTTCTTGTATTTTCTTTTTTTGGTTTTTGGGTCACAACCGGCAGCGGTCAGGGGTTACTCCTGGCTCTGAGCCTGGCAGGCTCAGGGGATCGATCATATGGGATGCGGGATTCGAACCAGGATCCATCCTGTGTTGGTCACGTGCAAGGCAAAACACCTTACCGCTATGCTATTGCTCCAGCCCCCAGTTTCTTTATACTGTTGAGAGATTTAATGTAGCTCTTTTAAGCTGGGAATTTTGTTATCATCTTACTGTATGAGGAGTTTTTAGTTTGGGGCTACACCTGATGGTGCTCTGGTGACCTCTGGTTCTGTGCTCAAGGATCACTCTTGGCAGGGCTTGGGTGACCATATGGGATGCTGAGGATTGAACCTGAGTCAGCTGCATGCAAGGCAAATGCCATACCTGCTGTGCTAATGCTCTATTTCCTGTATGAGGATTTCTATTATAAAAATAACGAGCAGACAACAGATCTGACTGGTACTCAGAACTATTATATTATCTTCTTTCCCGAAATCAGAAAACAATTAAAAGCCCAGTTATTTTTTATTCTCTTGCCAAAACTCATATATAACTCCACTTTGGTAGTAAGACACATCCTTTAACTTCATAGGGAGCAACTATCCATGCTTTCCTTCCTGTAAATCTTTCTCCTTCTGCTTCTTATTTTCAATCTCTTATTACTCTTGAAACTCACTATCTTGGTTTAGTTTTTTGTTTTTGGGTCACACCCAACAGTGCTCAGGGGTTACTCCTGGCTCTACACTCAGAAATCGCCCCTGGCAGGCATGGAGGACCATGTGGGATGCCAGGATTCGAACCACCGTCCTTCAGCATGAAAGGCAAACGCTTTACCTCCATGCTATCTCTCCGGACCCACTATCTTCGTTTAGTAATGTAATAGTTTCCTTTCTTGCTGACTTTCTCTTTTACTTCATGTTTTTCCCCCTAAAACACCATTTTAGGACAACACACACTATACACAATCTATCTGATCAGTCCATATGCTAAAGAGGATATATATGTACGTACATATACAAGAAAAGAATTTCTTTAAACTTACCTTTCTTGCTACATCTCGTGAGAAGTAACTATAAGGAACAAATTTAAGATTGCACTTGTCGCCTGTTTTATGGTTCACAATATCAATTTCGCCAGACTACAAAATACAAAGAATCACAGATTAATTTACCAAGACTGGATGGTGTTAGTATGTACTGAGTCACACATCTCAATTCTTTTAAATCATACATTCTAGCACTCCTCTCACTTCAGATTCTTTTGAGTTGCTATGGAGCAGGGGTCTCAAACTCGCGGCCCGAAGGCCATTTGTGGCCCTCCGTACAACATTTTGTGGCCCTGACCTAGAGGAATCTTTTTTTGTTTTGTTGGGTCACACACCCCAATGTTCCAGGCTTACTACTGACTTTGCACTCAAGGATCACCCCGACTTTGCCTCCTGCGGCCCCCAGGTAAATTGAGTTTGAGACCCCTGCTATAGAGTCTCTCTGCAATTTTGATATTCCAGGTGGGGATCAATTCTAAACGTCTAGTGGCAAAATTTGATCTCCAGCATATTGATAATTACATATAAATATTTTTCTATATCAATCTGCTACCAGTATTCTCACTTTGCACTTAATCAAAATACTCACAATAGAGAAAACACCTTGTTTTTCTGTTTATTTTTTGGGCCACACTCAGCCATTATCAGCAGGGTTTACTCCTGGCTCTCCACTTAGGTATCACTACTGGCGGTGCTTAGGGGACCATGTGAGATACCGAGGATTGAACTTGGATTGGCTGCATGCAAGGCAAGAGCCCTACCCACTATATACTCACTCCAATCCAATATAGGGAACTTTTAACAAATGTCCAAACTTTGCCATCTACTGTCTACTCCTTCCTTGCTTCTTAATCCCAAAATAAGCTATCTTTTATTTATTTATTTTTTTGGTTTTTGGGTCACACCCGGCGGTGCTCAGGGGTTACTCCTGGCTGTCTGCTCAGAAATAGCTCCTGGCAGGCACGGGGGACCATATGGGACACCGGGATTCGAACCAACCACTTATGGTCCTGGATCGGCTGCTTGCAAGGCAAACGCCTCTGTGCTATCTCTCCGGGCCCTGTTTGTTTTTGTTTGTTTTGTTTTTTGGGCCACACCCGTTTAATGCTCAGGGGTTACTCCTGGCTAAGCGCTCAGAAATTGCCCCTGGCTTGGAGGGACCATATGGGAAGCTGGGGGAATCAAACTGCGGTCCTTCCTTGGCTAGCGCTTGCAAGGCAGATACCTTACCTCTAGCACCACCTCTCTGGCCTCAAAACAAGCTATCTTAATTATCCATATTTATCTTAATTCCCATACCTACTCTCTGAGGATTTTCCTGATTTCTCAAAGATGAATCTTTTTCTGAATTTGCTGTGAACAGTATTACTTTTTGTTTGTTTGTTCGGGTGCTTTTCTTCTTGTTTTTGTGCCACACCAAGCAGTGCCAGGATTTATTCTAGCTGTGACTAGGGATCATGCATGGTAGTGCTTGAGGGACCACATGTGTTACTGTGGATCTAGAACAACGATTAACTGAATGCACAGCAAGTACCTTAACCCTTGTTCTATATCTCTGGCCCTATAACCAATGTCTTAAGAATAATTTGATAATTAGATGCTGTTTTAGCACTTCACTTACACTTGTGTATAGTTCTATACTTTTTTTTTGGTTTTTGGGTCACACCTGGCTGCAATCAGGGGTTACTCCTGGCTCAGGGGTGACTCCTGTCTCTATGCTCAGAAATCGCTCCTGGCAGGCTCACCACTGTCCTTCAGCATGAAAGGCAAATGCCTTACCTCCATGCTATCTCTCTGGCCCCAGTTCTATACTCTTTAACCTACAAGTATTATGTTTTTTATTGCCAATAATACAGTAACAGCTCATCTTATTTTGTATGCCTTAATACTTAGCAGTCTGCCTGATAATATTTGATGAATAATGGGTGATTATCTTCAGGTAGCTGCCAAAGTACCACTAGAGAAGTTAATGAATAATATTACATAGTCATTAATAAATAATAATTAAAGGTACAGTCACTTTGTGAGACTGGAGGTGATGTTACTGCTGAAAAGTTCCTTGGAGAAAACTGATAAACCAGCAACAACAGTCTGGGCTAGTTCATGTCCTAATGACGACAAAGATACTTCAGAAGCGTTTTGAGGATCTTCGCTCACCTGATCTATCCATAACTTGCCCACGATAATGTTGTGCACTGTAGTGGTAACTTTTTTCCATGTGTAGTGGTGCCCAGTTGCATGAAAAATACAGTGGATGCTACCTGAAAGTAGAGAGAAGTATTCAAATTAAGCAAAATATTAGGGAAAAATTTCTTTGTAAAAAGGAAGGAAATGCATTGTTGCAAGAAGCACATACTGGCTGTCAGTTCTGGAGTCCGAGTCCTATTGTTAGTAATAAGCTGACCTTAAGTAACCTAGGGACCTTAAATAAACCTCTTATTTAATGATCTTAAGTAGTTAAAAAAAAATAGTGAATAGAACTGCGGTTTGGAAATCAGACAGAACTAGATTCAACCCTGCCTCTACCATTCAATAGATGTTGTGTTGTATAACAAAGAATTGGCAGGAGCCAGGGAACATATGCCTTTTGTTTGGGAGTCCCAAGTACAGGAACCCCTGGATTTAATTCCTGGCAATGCAGAAAGGAAAATAATTTGCCTAATTTTTTATTCAATGTTCCAAAAAGGAAAATCTCAAACCTTTAAAATGAGCGCCCATCTGACACTCCTCACTTTATCATTTAGGGGGAACCAGCTAGTTGTCACAGTGGTTCCTGGACAGCTTTTGCCAAAGGCAGGCTCAGGATGAGGGCAGACCTGGCCAAAGGACCAAGTGTGTAATTGGAGCTGGAGTTTTTGAGTTACCTGATATAGCAGCTCCCAACCACTTGGAAATAAACACTCTTTCTCTAGGGAGGACAAGAGGTTTGGATATTTCAATTAAACAACCAACGAGCCAATCAATCATGACCCACATAAAGAAAACCCCAATGAAGCCAACAAAATCTGACCAACAAAGCCTGTGGTGGAGACCCCCCTCAGATTAGCAAACACTTCAAAGTGTTAGGAGAGTGATATGCCCAGAATCCGTGGGCTCCTGGCATGGAGGCTCTATGTTTGCGGACCCACCCACACCTCACCCAGTGTGTCTCTTTATTCGGCTAATCCTGAATTGTTTAATTTTTTTTTTTAGTTTGGGGTCATACCTGTTGGTCCATCTCAGTCCTGCTATTATCCCCCAAAGTCCTTTATACTATTTCGTTTTTTTTTGGTTTTTGGGCCACACCCATTTGACGCTCAGGGGTTACTCCTGGCTATGTGCTCAGAAATCGCCCCTGGCTTGGGGGGACCATATGGGACGCTGGGGGATCGAACCATGGTCCGTTCCTTGGCTAGCGCTTGCAAGGCAGACACCTTACCTCTAGCGCCACCTTCCCAGCCCCACCTTTATACTATTTCTTCATAAAATTAACTCTCTTGGAAAACTATGTGTGTGCTTTCATTTTTATCTACTTAAGAAATGTAAACAAGGGGCCGGTGAGGTAGCATGGAGGTAAGGCATTTGCCTTGTATGCAGAAGGACGGTGGTTCAAATCCCGCATCCCATATGGTCCCCCGAGCCTGCCAGGAGCAATTTCTGAGCAGAGAGCCAGGAGTAAACCCTGAGCACTGCTGGGTGTGACCCAAAACAAAACAAAACAAAACAAAAAGAAATGTAAACAAGGAGCCTGCGTGGTGGCAGAAGTGGTAAGGCATCTATCTGCCTTGCCTGCTCTAGCCTAGGACAGACCTCAGTTCAATCCCCTGGTATCCCATATGGTCCTCCCAGCCAGAAGTGATTTCTGAGCACATGGCCAGGGGTAACCCCAGAGCGTCACCGGGTGTGGTCCCCCCCACACACACCAAAAAAAGAGAGGTGTAAAGTCGAATAATGGCAAAGTGACTTGTTCACTCTCACACCCACAAAACTAAATAGTTTCTGGAATATAGTGGGCTCCTGTGGGTACCTCAGCTTTAGCTGCCCATGTTTGTTTCCCATTGCTGCTAGAACCCCCTAGTACAAATTAGTGACTTAAACTATAATTTAGGTCCAGAATAGCTGAAAAACTTGAGAGTACTTGAAAGGATAGCTGGCATGTACAAGACCCTGAGTCTGATCCCCAGCAGCCCAATGTCCTCTGCATTGCATTGCATTACCAGGCTCTGGCATCAGGCCCACATAGCTGGGCCAAGTATCACAGGTGGCTCTCAGGTATCCTTAACAATATTTAGGAGGTCTTCCAACTCCCCTACCCCAAAAGGGAGCAGTGATGTGGCTCAGTGGTAAAGAAAACGTATTGCAGTGCTTGAGGCCTGGTTTTGAATCTCAGCACAGCAAAACAACAGTAACAAAACTCTGCAACTTATTCCTATGGTTTAGGTCAGGAACTTAAAATCAAGGCATTGGTCCCTTACAGAACTTTTTTTTTTGGGAGGGGAGGCACACACAGCTGTGCTCAGGAATCCTTCCTGGCAGGCTTGGAGAACCATGTGGTATGCAGGGGGTCGAACTTGGGTCAGTGGCATGCAAGGCAAATAAATACCTTACCCACTGTACTATTGCTCCGGTACACCTTCCACAACTCTTTCCTATCAAGTTACTAGACCACCTGCACTAATTTGGATTTGCTCTGGGATCACAACTGGTGCTCAGAGGTTACTCCTGGTGGTGCTTAGGGGATCGTCTGGGATGCCAGAGATTGAATCTGGATTGACCAAGTGCAAGGGCATATTATTGCTCCAGTTCAACACCTGCATTCTAAATGATTAAATCAAACCTTTTTGCTTTTGGTATCAATGTGTAGTTAATCACCTTAAGCACACACACTATTTTAATACCCAGAGCACATAACCTGCTTTCCCTAATCCCCTTACCCTGTTTTGCCTAAACACAGAAGCACACACCCTGTTTTAATCCCTTCTCACATCCTACCTGATTGGCTGACACGGAGTCCATACTCTACTCCTCTACTCTCCCCTAATATGAATCTCCACCTGCAATAAACCAAAGTGGCTGGTGGATGCTTCTCTGTGAGTACTGACTTGCCTGGGACCCAACCTCACAAGTGACTTCTACATCTTGGGATCTGACTTCACCAGTGTCATTTACAACTATTCTCTCTTATAGAAAACCCTGTGATCATACTGCATTCAAAAAATAATTCAGGTAGGGCGAAGCCTTGCAAGCAGCTGACCCAGCATCCCCTATGGTTTCTCAAGCCTGACAGAAGTGATTCTGAACGCAGAACCAGAAGTAACTCTGAACACTGCTGGTGTGGCCCCAAAATAAAACAAACAATTTAGTGTTAGTTTCCTATTCTAATATCCCTAACCATCCGTGTAGATTTTCTTTCATTACATAGTGACATATACAGAGGTCCAGGAATTAATGAAGCCATATTTGGGAGGAGGGCATTATTAAGCTTCCCATCTCCTCACTTTACTGATGAAGACTATAAGCTTTAGAAACATTAAGTAGTTTGTATAGTCAATGTGTGTAACAGCTGAAATTCAAAATAAGATCTGAATGAACTACAGGACCATAGCCCTAAATCCCATCCTGACGACGAACCTGCTGTTTAACAGAGTATCCTTTTCAGCACACAGGACAGATAAAAAACCAAGAATTCCTATGCTTGCCTTATTTTACATATATTTCTGTTTTGAAAATCTGGTATAGGAGCCAGAGAAACAGTATGGCAGGTTAGGTGCTTGCCTTGTGCACAACTTGGGTTCAATCAACTCAGGTTTGATATTTGGCACCACATATGACCCCCTGAATCCCATCAGGAATAATTCCTGAGGAAAGAACCAAGAGTAAACCATGAATGCTGCTGGATATGGCCCAAGAAATGGGAGGGAGAAAAGGTGGGAGGAAGGAAAAAGGGAATGTCAAAGAACTCCAACTGGACAAACTCAAAACATACCAAAACAGATTATGATCTAATCAAATCATGGAAAGACAAAGGCAGAAAATCTTGAAAATAGTAAGAGAAGGGGCCTGAGAGATAGCATGAAGGTAAGGCGTTTGCCTTTCATGCAGGAGGTTATTGGTTCGAATCCCAGTGTCCCATATGGTCCCCCATGCCTGCCAGGAGCAATTTCTGAGCCTGGAGCCAGGAATAACCCCTGAGCACTGCCGGGTGTGACCCAAAAACCACAAAAAAAAGAAAATAGTAAGAGAAAGGTTATGTATCAAAAACAAGGAATCCTGGGGCAGAATTTGTCTTCTGGACAACATTTATTTGTCTTGCATGCAGCTGACCCAGGTTCCATCTCTAGCATCCCATATGGTCCCTAAACCCACAAGGAGTGACTCCTGAATGCAGAGCCAGGAAGTAATACCTGGGCACTGACAAGTGTGTGTCCTCACCTCTCCCGCCAAAAAAAAATCCTTAATAAGATGACCAGAAACCACAAGGACCATAAGACAATGGAATGTCATATTGAATTATGAAGGGGCACTCAGGGCAGCTCAGTAGAGTGACTGTCTTGCCCGCATAAGACCATGAGTTTAATCCCTGGCACTGACTGACCTGCATGCCAAGTGCCACTGCCTGCCTAGCAGAACTACAATTTATAATTCTCGGTTCCACAATAAAAGTGAGTGATTTCTGGCAAGCACAATAAGTAAAGAGGGCCAGGCCTCTGTGAGAACTATAACAAGGTGTGTGAGATCCCTGGTGAGTTATCTTCAGTGGACCAGCCCCAGTGAACACCACAACAAGGTATAGGAAACTCCTGATTATCGGAGCAATAAGAAAGGACAGCAGAAGGATAAACAAAACAAAACAAAACAAAACAAAAAAAGGAAAAACACAGATGAACTTAAGATACTTTTAGATAAATAACAACTAAAATAATTCATTTAAGGAAAGGAACATCAGAAAAGATTAAAGGTTAATAATAATTAAACTAAAGGGGGGGTCGGAGAGATAGCATGGAGATAAGGTGTTTGCCTTGCATGCAGAAGGACGGTGGTTCGAATGCCAGCATCCCATATGGTCCCCGGAGCCTACCAGGAGTGATTTCTGAGTGTAGAGCCAGGAGTAACCCTTGAGCACTGCCGGGTGTGACCCAAAAACAAAAAACACAAAACAACAACAACAACAAAAAACTAAAGAAAGCCCTTCAGGCTAAAAGAACAATAAATAGGGCCTGGAGAGATAGCACACCCCTGAGCACTGCCGAGTGTGACCCCAAAAACCAAAAAAAAAAAAAAGAAGAACAATAAGTAGGGGCCCGGAGAGATAGCACAGCGGTGTTTGCCTTGCAAGCAGCCGATGCAGGACCAAAGGTGGTTGGTTCGAATCCCGGTGTCCCATATGGTCCCCCGTGCCTGCCAAGAGCTATTTCTGAGCAGACAGCCAGGAGTAACCCCTGAGCACTGCCGGGTGTGGCCCAAAAACCAAAAAAAAAAAAAAAAAAAAAAAGAAGAACAATAAATAAAAGAATAAACAGTAACAAATCTACATTAAGAAAAAGACATAGGGGCCAGGAAGGTGGCGCTAGAGGTAAGGTGTCTGCCTTGCAAGCGCTAGCGTAGGACCGCCAATCCCCCGGCGTCCCATATGGTTCCCCAAGCCAGGGCCGATTTCTGAGCGCATAGCCAGGAGTAACCCCTGAGCGTCAATTGGGTGTGGCCCAAAAACCAAAAAGAAGGAAAAAAAAGGAAAAAGAAAAAGACTATAAATCAACTCCCTGGACTTATTCTTTTCTCAAATGAGATGTAAACTGAGCTGTGAAAGATCATGGATGGGTACAGTGGCCCAAACAGCAGAAAGCTGGCCATCTTGGGAAGAGAGCGTGGGTCTAACTCCTGATCAGCCAAAGCCACAACTGCTGCCTCCCCAATGGTCCTCTGTCCTCTATCCCTTCAGGGACAGTAATCTGACCTAACTTCAGGTACACTGTCTCTTTGGGCTGATATCACCAGAGCTTTATAGAGCGAATGTGGGCATCCTCTTCCTGTATCTTCCTTCTTCCAGGAGGACTGGCAGCTGAGTACATGTCCCTAAAAGTTGTAGTTTCAGTAATAGTACTTTGAGTCTCTGGACAACTTCATTTGTTTAATGCTGTCATCCATCCCCATAGGAACACAGCAATTTAACAGACTGGACAGCTAACAACAAGAGCTTACTAAGCCTTCTGCCATTGTATTAATGATTTCATTTAAGATACAATAATTTTGACAAATATGCTTGCTAATGTACTTTTTCTTTTTTTTTCTTTTTTCTTTTTTTGGTTTTTGGGCCACACCCGGTAACGCTCAGGGGTTACTCCTGGCTAGGTGCTCAGAAGTTGCTCCTGGCTTGGGGGACCATATGGGACACCGGGGGATCGAACTGAGGTCCGTCCAAGGCTAGCGCAGGCAAGGCAGGCACCTTACCTTTAGCGCCACCGCCCCGCCCCGTACTTCTTCTTTTTTTTCTTTTTCTTTTTTTTTTTTTTTTTTTGATTTTTGGGCCACACCTGGTGGTGCTCAGGGGTTACTCCTGGCTGTCTGCTCAGAAATAGCTCCTGGCAGGCACGGGGGACCATATGGGACACCGGGATTCGAACCAACCACCTTTGGTCCTGGATCGGCTGCTTGCAAGGCAAACGCCGCCGTGCTATCTCTCCGGGCCCCTTTTTTAACTTTCTCTCTTCCTTTTTTCTATTTTGTTTTGTTTTGTTTTGTTTTTGGGCCACACCCGGTAGTGCTCAGGGTTTACTCCTGGCTGTCTGCTCAAAAATAACTCCTCGCAGGCACGGGGGACCATATGGGATTTGAACCAACCACCTTTGGTCCTGGATCGGCTGCTTGCAAGGCAAACGGCGCTGTGCTACCTCTCCGGGCCCTTTTCTATTTTTTTAATAATTTTGCTTTCACTTATCTGGAAGCAAATATTAACAACTATGTGTTACGTTTTCTTTAAATAAATTAAAAATAAATAAAATAAAATAAAATAAAATAAAGTTGGTATTAATCCAAACTAGATGGTTAGAAAGTAACAAGATAACTATTATAAAAGTACCTTTCAAAAGTATTTGAAAAAATTAATCAGGGAATTAAAATGGTAACTTAGAAAAATATCCACTTCAAAACATAGAAATTAGAAAAAAAAATGGGAGAGATTAAGCAAAAAAATAGATGAGGGGGTCAGAGCTTTGAGCTTTTAACTGCAGTGCCAGAGGCCCAGAGAATCCAATAATGTCATTGACATTAATAATGGCAGGTTGAATGGCTATTTCATATTCTCAAGCTATAATTATTTTAGAGTAGAAAATTCTAAAATATTTATCTTTTGGGGCTATAGGGATGGATGACAAGGGGTGGAAGCTTGTGTGAAGCTGACCCATTTACTCCTTGGCACTCTGTGGTCCCCAAGCCTTACTGAGTGAGTCCTAGAGGACCCCCACACAGTCATTTTGCTCAGCAGATTCACTGGGAGGGGTCCCTTGACTTCCTGAGCACCACTTAGGGGCATCCCCTCCCCCTAAAAAATAGGTATTACTTGACACTTCAAGATTACTGCCTTGTTCCGATACCCTGAAACCTAACAAAAAATTTCTTATTTATCCTCTTACAGAGTTTTTATTTATCCTTTTATAAAGATTCTCCCTCAATATAAGAACAAAATCATTTAGCCTCCTTTCCAGCTAAGGGTCTTGATACATATTAACTATTAAGTGACAAAGTTAGTAAGTTTCTTTTCTCTTTTTACTATTTTGCAAACATCCCTAGAAAGGTTTTATTTGGCTTACTTTTAGTTTGCACTTTAAGTCCCTTTGTTTTAAAGGGAAGGGGAACTTAATAAAAAGAATATACTATTATAACAAGGCTTTACTTCACGAATGATTAGAACAAAGAAACAGAGCAGAGAGCCTATAGGAGCTCAGACAGCTAACAGCAAATCTAGCTCTTAGAAGCCCTGGTTGCTCTCACTATGCTTTGTGCTTCTGAGACTAGGATTCATTCTCCACATTCTGCCAAATGTGGCTCGTCCCAGTTTAAAAGTACGAACCATGTACTAGACTTTATGTTGTCTACACCTAGCACTGCTCAGGGGTTACTCCTGGTTCTGCACTCAGAAATTACTCCTGGAGATGCTTGGGCGACTGAGCCAAGAACTGAGCTCAAGTCAGAAGCATGCAAGGTAAATGCCCTACTCCCTGTACTATTGTTCCAGTCCAAATATTAGACTTTTAAGATGTTTCCCTAAAGTAAAGACTTTCTAACATACATATTATACATACATATTGCACACATATTAGGATTTCTATTCCTAGGCAAGATGGTTCTGATTCTGATCGTAATTAACTTGTAATCCACTGAGGGCTTTAAAACTGTTTCAACTGACCTGGAATTCAGACATGATATTACCTCATCCACCTCAAGAGAGAGACAGACACAAAGACATAGAGGAGAGAAAACAAAGGAGAAGAGCAGAGGATGAGCTAAGAAACCTAGTAAACGACTTCTGATTTATCTAGCATATGACCACAAGGGAAACAATAATTAGGTAAACAAACCAAGAAAAAATAAGCATTAGCATTGACATTCTAAAACAGAACTTAAAGATGCAATACATTAAACTATGACAAAAATGCATGACTAGATGATAGGTCCCTTCATGTTTTGTGACTATCACTCATTTAATAGAAGAGAAGTAAAAGAGCCTGCCCAAGTCAAATTTCAGTGCCCAAATCAGACCTCCACCCTCCTTACTCCCAAACCAGTAACCGCTGTCACACCACAAAACCTTTCAATCTTGATGCACCACGTCTTATAATGAGGGAGCCTTACCGAGGGGCATAATGGACAGGTATTTGCCTCGGAATTTGCTGGTGATTTTGATCTCCTGACGCAATGTCCAACCATTTTTGGACTCAGCATGGTGCGCCGCTGCAGGGGGATGATGACTAACCTGAAAGAAATCATTGGTTCAAATGAGAAGAAAGTATAAAGACACTGCTTATACATTGAGACAAACAGCCCACATTCCCCCTTCACATTTTTACACCCACAACTACAGATAAATAGACCGAGGTACCCAGTGTTGGAAGTCCTGAAAGGCAGTCGAGGATGACAGGTCAGGAACATTTGGGAAGATCAACCCCAAACCAGATGTATCCAAGTTCCCAAGCAACTTTACCTGCTCACAGAGGGATCGGTACCCGTTCTCCTCTAGTCGGTCCAGCTCAAAAGTCTCCCCAAGGAGTGGGTTGAATGGTTTGCTGGTACGGAAGACAGTAGTGGAGTAAGAAGACACGGTGAAAGCTGCAACATAACAGAGCTGTTCTAAAGAGTTCTCACATTTTGCAGCTCGATCTAACAGCTCGTGATATTCCAAATCTTCAGTAAGGCGCTGAAGCATGGATAGGGGCTCATTAAAGTTTACCTGTCAGGGAAAAAAGAAGAGAGAACAATTCCCACACATCTGTACAAGAAAATTGACATTTTTTTTTTTTGCATTTGAAGAAACAGATTCAAATGCAAAAAAGCACAGGATGATAGATGAAAAAAACAAAGTCTTTGCTCATTAAAGCCATCCTAAGAGCTAACCTGAAAACATCATATTCTCTATGGTCAACTGTTTATATGAGTAAATTCACTTATTTCACTAAAAGTAAGCTCTCTGAGATGAAATTATACCTCCTCTGTTCTCAACCGCATACCTAAGACTTGCTGATGCTTCACCCAGAGGAAATCCTTATCAAAGTGAATGAATAAAAGATGAAATATACTTAAGCACACAAGTAAATCCAGAGAGAAAGTTGAATATTTCAAATTCTTGAGGGAAGGCTGAGAGATAGTACAATGGATAGGCCTTTTGCCTTGCACATGGCTGACCTGCATTCAATCTCAGCACTGCATATGGACCCCTAAGTCCCACCAGGAGTGATCCATGAGTGCAGAGACAGAGACGAGTAAGTTCTGAGCACTGCCAGTGTGGCCTCAAACAAAACACAATTTTTAAGGTAGGAAAGGAAAAGTAGTAGTAAATTATAAGTAGATAACATTATAACTAGATTACTGATCAGATCACGTTTCAGGAAAGGTTATTATAAGAGTTACCTTCTACTCTGAACTAGAAGATTGCTAAATCTCAGTTCATTTCTACATAAGGGTAGGATCTATTTCTTCAATGAGGCAGGAGGTTCTATTTCTACCCTGCCGATTGCACTAACTGACTGCTTAGAGCATTTAACCACAGCATGAAGCAAATATGCTTCTTTCTGAGACATGTTTCTCATTCATTTATTCAATCCAAAAGACCCAGTAAGCCCTCATGCTTGTCAGACTTCATGCTATTGACAGAATACTAGAGAAATGAACAAGAAACACTGTTTCTCCTGAAGACTTCTGGCTTTGTTTCGTTTTTGTTTTTTTTGGGCCACACTCAGCATGCTCAGAGACTGCTCAAGAATTACTCAAGAATTACTTCCAGCGGTGCTAAGGGGACCATATGGGATGCAGGGGATAGAACCTGGGTAGATCCTGAGCAAGGCAAAAGCCCTCCCCACTACTGGACTATCCCTATAATCCTAAAGATTTAGCTTTTAAATGAACTGTTTAGACTACTTGGAATTAAAGAGAGCTTTACTACTTAAAAAAATAACTATACAAAGGCATTAGTTTCCCAAGTCGCCCATAAAGCCGATTTAATCAGCAATATACTGAACAAGCCTGAATTTCAGTCTAAGTTCTAAATCCAGAGAACGAAAGAGGAAGAAAACTATCTTTTCATTGAACAGAACTGGCCTAAAGATCAACCAAGTAAAAAATAACAAGGAAAGGGGCCGGTGAGGTAAGGTGTCTGCCTTGCAAGCGCTAGCAAGGAAGGACCATGGTTCGATCCCCGGCATCCTATATGGTCCACCCAAGCCAGGGGCAATTTCTGAGCCCTTAGCCAGGAATAACCCCTGAGCATCAAACGGGTGTGGCCCAAACAAACAAAAAACACACACACACAAACAAGGAAAAACCATTATATTTGTAAGGTGCTACTTCTTTTCCCTTTTGAGGGGGGGGAATCTAATATCTTGGCTGCCAGTCTCTGATCCCATAGCCACCCGAATATATATTGTCCTCCAAATTATATAATTTTCACTGTAACACATTTTAAAAGGAATATATTGCTTGAAATGCCATCATCCAAAGACAAACATTATTATTTGATATTTTGATGCATTTATACATTTAAAAATTATATATATATACACACACACTAGAGTCTGATTTTTCTCTGAAAATATGCTGTTTTCCAACAAACACAGAGCCACAGCAACAACATGAGAGCTCTCTTCTGAAGTAGGACCAATCCTGCCCCAGCAAAAACAGGGTTCCACTCCAAAACATCTTCCAGATACCAAGAGACAGGCAGTGGAAGAAAAATGTAAACTGTGAGGAAATAGAATGAGAAACTTGAAAAGTTCTATTTTCTTAGTGAATCTTTTGAAAAAGTTTTTATTTTAAGGCAACATGAAGTTAATATTTCCAAACATCGGGGGGACTAAAATCAAGGCATCCTTATCCCTCACCTTGTCCCTCTCCCCCGCCCTCACCGCCCTTCTCAAAAATCTCTATCAAAAATAATTCTGGAGAGATAGCACAGCGGTGTTTGCCTTGCAAGCAGCCGATCCAGGACCAAAGGTGGTTGGTTCGAATCCCCGTGTCCCATATGGTCCCCCGTGCCTGCCAGGAGCTATTTCTGAGCAGACAGCCAGGAGTAACCCCTGAGCACCGCCGGGTATGACCCAAAAACCAAAAAAGAAAAAGAAATAGCCAGAAAAGACATCCTTGAGTCTAGCCATAGTAGAAAACAAAAACTATCAGAAGGCAGGCATGGCCAAGATAACTGAGAATATTAGTGCAGCCCAAAAACAAAAATTTGGGAAGGAGAGAACCTTTGGTTTTCTTCCTTCTCCCCACTTGCCACCGAGGTTTCAAACTCCCACTGAGACCTTGCACTGATGGAGCCCAGCCAGGTGCCAACAGACACAGAGGCTGGAGGAAACAGTGCCTACAGAGATCAGCTTTCCTGACACAGCACAGAGCAGGGAACGGCAAACAGGTAGAGGGTTGCACATTCCTCACAGCAATGTCAACAAGGAACTAATGGTAAAGGAGGACAGAAGGGTCACCTGGAGTCTGAAGCTATTTCTAAACAGGAACTGCATTGCTGAAGCCTATATCACTTACATTTCTAACCATCCCTACTACTTTCATCAAGGTATAAGGTAAAGGGGGATTTCTTTACAGAAGAATACTTCTTTCTTTTTGGGTCTTTGGGCCACACCTAGTGGTGTTCAGGGTTACTCCTGGTTCTTTACTCAGGGAAAGACTCCTGACAGTACTAGGAGACCATCTGGGATGCCATGGATTGAACCAGGGTAAACCACCTGCAAGACAAAACCCTCCCCACTATACTATCATTCCAGTTCCCACCCATTATTTTATGTTCCTTCAGTTCTGCTTACAGATAGCTTTTTCTTATCTCAAAGTCAACATTTTCTAGCAAAATTCTATACACTTAATGTGGAAAAAGCTATTTGTATTCCAAGACCCAGTTAATAAACCACTTCATGTTTGCTAACAGTACATAAGTGGCAGATACTAGCCAAGTACCAAGAATATAACAACCAGTAAGACAACTCTGTTCATGAGGAAGAAAGTTATGTGGAGGCAGAAACTATATTCAGGAGGCCAGTGTGACAGTACAGCAGGTAGGGTGCTTGCCTTGCATGTTAGCTGATGCTGGTGTGATCCCCAGAACTCTATGTGGTCAGTGTGGTTAGTCCTTTAAGCATGCCAGGAGCAATCTGTGAGGGCAGAGCCAGGACTCAGTCCTGAGCAACATCAAATGTGGTTCAAAAATAAAAATAAAAAATATAAAATGGGTGCTGGAGAGATAGCACAAAGGTAGGGTGTTTGCCTTGCATGTGGTCAACACAGGATAGACCCCAGTTCGATTCCTGGCATTCCATATGGTACCCTGAGCCTGCCAGGAGTGATTTTTGAACACAGAGCCAGGAGTGGCCCCTGAGTGCTGCTGGGTGTGACTCAAAAACCAGAAACCAAAATAAATAATGGGCCATCGTTAAGAGTATTTGCCAGGGGCCGGGCGGTGGCGCTCGAGGTAAGGTGCCTGCCTTACCTGCGCTAGCCTAGGAGACGGACCGCGGTTCGATCCCCCGGCGTCCCATATGGTCCCCCAAGCCAGGAGCGACTTCTGAGCGCATAGCCAGGAGTAACCCCTGAGCGTCACCGGGTGTGGCCCAAAAACCAAAAAAAAAAAAAAAAGAGTATTTGCCTTACATAGGATCCACCAGGTTCAATCCTTGACATCCCATATGGTACCCCAAAGCTGCCAGGAGTACCCTCAGTGCTGCTAGGCAGGCCCCTCAAGAAAATTAAAAGCAAAACAAAAACTATATTCAGATCCAGAAGCCCACAAGGAGAAAAGAGTAAATGATGTACTGCAGGCCAAATACCTGGCTATGGATAGAACCTGCAAGCCCTGCCCTGACCCCACTTTTATAAGTAGTAAAATCCTAGTCTTTTACTCAGCTAGATCTACTAGAATATAAGGTTTTACTTCCAGTCACCTCTCTAACTAGTCATGGTCATGTTCAGGAAATTGAACCCAATGCCTCACATATAAAAAGCAGGTCCTGGCTGGACCCGAGTCACATCCCAACCTGGGAAGAGCTATAAAAGGCACAGCATGCCTTTCTTTTCTTTCCTTCCTCCTGCTGACTGGGAAGAGATTCGATGGTCCACCTGAAACAGCCACTTTGGGTCTAGTTAGTAATTAAGGCTGAAGACAATGAAGCCATAGGTCAAAAGGTGCATGGTCTGATGGGAGAGTCTGGACCAGCCCCCGAACACTTAACCTGGGCTTTAACCTGAGAGCAAGCTGAGCAGATATCTATTTAAGGGAGTGAATGGCCTGCTTTTTCTGTGAAAGGTTAGATAGTAAATACTTAGATCTTGTGGGCCATATGGCTCTGACACAACTACTCAACACTGCTGTTGTAGAATGAAAGCAGTCAGACAAGTGAAGAAAGGTGAGTCACTAAATTCTCATAAAACTTTATAGATACTAGGATATAAATGTCATAGTTTCCACATCATGAAATAGCATTACCTTTTGATCTTAAAGAATCTTTTAAACTGTGAAAAGTGGGATTGTAGAGATAATACAGGAGCACCGTGCCTGCCTTGAATGTGGCACAGCGATCCCCTATACTACATGGTACCAGGAACAGCATCAGGAACAAACCATAAGCACCACAGTATGCCCCCAAAACAAAACAAAAAAGTGAATGAAACAAAATATGAAAATTAATCTGTTTCCTGGTTATGCAGATTGGCAGCCAGATATGTCTATAGTCCACAGTTCACTCACCTCCTAGTTTAAACCTACAGAAATATAGAGATTTGGGGTCATACTCAGTGGTGCTAAGGGTCTATTCTTGCTATGTACTTAGGTGTACTTGGGGGTTTCAAACCAGGGTGGCTATATAGAGGCAAGCATCTTAACTCCTATACGCTCTCTCCAGCCCTAGAACAAGGAACTTAGGAGTTCGATTTAAAAAAAAAACGAACAATAGGAATAAATCCAGAGCACTACTGGGTAGGACCCCAAAATAAAAGCAAACCAAAACTTCAAAGGGCAGAAGCTCATGCCCTGTACAAGGTCCCCTGAGTACAGGTGGAAGTGACTCTGAACACTGAGCCTAAAATAGTCCCTGACCATCACTGGACATACCCTGCCAAAATATTTTTTAAATAAATAAAACCTGGGGCCGGGAAGGTGGCGCTAGAGGTAAGGTGTCTGCCTTGTAAGCGCTAGCCAAGGATCAGGACCGAGGTTCGATCCCCCGGCGTCCCATATGGTCCCCCCCAAGCCAGGGGCGATTTCTGAGCACATAGCCAGGAGTAACCCCTGAGCATCACACGGGTGTGACCCAAAAACCAAAAAAAAAAAAAAAAAACCTATAGTTAGCTGAATATATGGTCCAATGGGCAGATACTAATACTAATTTCTTGGAAAATACTTGTGGAATGAATAGAGCAAGTGGCTGGCAATACTCAAGCATAAACAATGGAACCTATTGGAACACTGGAATGAGGATTTTCATCCCAGTCAAAGGTTTGCTAAGAGATGACACTCTAAATCCTAATAAGAGGGCCCGGAGATAGCACAGCGGCGTTTGCCTTGCAAGCAGCCGATCCAGGACCAAAGGTGGTTGGTTCAAATCCCGTTGTACCAAATGGTCCCCTGTGCAAGCCAGGAGCTATTTCTGAGCAGACAGCCAAGAGTAATCCCTGAGCACCGCCGGATGTGACCCAAAACAAAACAAAACAAAACAAAAAAATCCTAATAAGAAGGTGAAGTTGCATGGCAAAAAAAAAAAGGTGGTAGAGTGGGTGAGAAGATAAAAAGTACAGGCAAAAGAACAGTTGATATAAATGTCCTCAGAGAGGAGACAATAAGACAACTGTGAATACTCAAAGGGGAACCCCAAAGACCAAGAACACAGGATATGTGTGGGCTGCGCCAAATATAAGAAAGAAGCATCTAGATCACTGAGGAAGGACTACTTTGAGAGCAATAAGGACCCAGCAACAGCTGAAGAATGACTGAGAAGAGACACTACAGTTTCAATTTTATATTCTTAGTTTTTGGGTCACACCTGGCAGCGCTCAGGGGTTACTCCTGGCTCTATGCTCAGAAATTGCTCCTGGCAGGCTCGGGGGACCATATGGGATGGCGGGATTTGAATCACCGTCTTTCTGCATGCAAGGCAAACACCCTACCTCCATGCTATCTCTCCAGCCTCTCAATTTTCTATACTTATTGGGGGGTGGTGACACCCAATAGGGCTTTTAGGGGATCATGAGGTCTCAGGAATAAAACATGGGAGCTATACTTCAGCCCTTTGAGACATAATATCAGCTCACTACAATTCTGACTTTATTATTTTAACTAATTTTCCTTTTGGCTTTTTATTTTTTAGTCTATACTCAATGGTGCCAAGGGCTTATTCTTGGCTCTGTGCTTTGGGATCATACCTGATGATGTTCAGGGGGACTATATGTGGTGCTGGGGAATTAAACCCCAGTACGGTGCTCGTTAGGATAGCTCCTTATCTGCTGTATTATCCCTCCCATTCCTACAACTTCATTTTTTTTTTTTGCTTTTTTTTTTTTTTTTTTTTTTGCTCTTGTCTTTGTATACCTGATGAGGCTTTAGGATTACTCCTGGCTCTGCACTCAGGAATGACTCCTAGCTGTGCTTGGTGTACCATATGGAATGCTGGAGAGAGAACCTGGGTCAGTGCATACACTGACAAATGCCTTACCCACTATATATTCTCCTATTTATTTATATTTTATTTTTTTTGGCCACCACCATTGGTGTTTACAGATTACTCCTGGCTCTGCACTGTGAGATCACGCCTAGTAGAGCTCAGTGGATCACATGGTATGCTGGGGATCAAATCCCGGTTGGCTGCACACAAGGAAAGTGCCCTATCTATTGTATATATATGGTCCAATTTTTATTTATTTTGGTTTTAGGGCCACTATCAGTGGTTTTACACTCAAGAAGCTGGGAACAGGGGCCGGCGTGGTGGCGCTAGAGGTAAGGTGTCTGCCTGCCCTCGCTAGCCTAGGACAGACCAAGGTTCGATCCCTGGCGTCCCATATGGTCCCCAAGCCAGGAGCAACTTCTGAGCACATAGGCAGGAGAATTCCCTGAGCGTCACCGGGTGTGGCCCAAAAACCATTAAAAAAAAAAAAGAAGCTGGGAACCAAACCTGGTTGGCTCCAAGGCAAATACCCTACCTGCTGTACTATCTCTCCTAAGGCTTAACTATTTTAATGACAGGTGTAACCTAACATGATTTGGGGGGGGGGGGGTATTGAGCCCATACTCAGTGGTACATAAGGGTAACTCCTGGCTCTACTTTCAAAAATGACTCCTGGTGGCTTCAGGGGAACATGAAATATCAGAG
This sequence comes from Suncus etruscus, assembly GCF_024139225.1. Lineage (NCBI taxonomy): Eukaryota > Metazoa > Chordata > Mammalia > Eulipotyphla > Soricidae > Suncus > Suncus etruscus. Next base: position 103,700,818 of record NC_064856.1, read on the forward strand.
CTCGAACTCAGGTCAGCCACCTGCAAAGTAAATGCCCTACGTGCTATGCTAGCAATATGGCCCCCTCAGATATGATTTCTTATCACCAACATTCTCAAATAAAGCCTTTATTTTATTGAAGATACAATAAAACAACAGAGGGTCAAACAATATACTAATCATCAAGTGGGCCTGAAGATAGTATAGCGAACAGAACACTTGCCTTTCATGTATCCAATCAAGGTCTGATCCAGAACACCACGTACCCAAGCACTAATAGGAGTAATTTCTGAGCACAGAGCCAGGAGCAAGCCCTGAGCACCATTGGGTGTGGCCCCAAAACTAAATAAATAAGAAGATCACTCTGGTGATAGTGCAGAGATGAGAAGAGACCATGACCGGAGCAGTCCAGTCCAGACGCTATCATCCCAGGAAGGTGGGCCTTACTAGCTGCTGGAATGATCAGTTTTTACATCCCTCTCTTTATAATAACATGCTTCTTGGGCCAGACATACTGTATGGAATTTACAGTGCTTGTTTTGTATGTGGCAGACCCCAGTTAGATCCCTAGTTTCCTGAGCACCACTGGAAAGAACCCCTAAGAAAGGGAAGTAGCTACCCCACCAGGTGTGGTCCAAAAAAGCCAAAAGATGAAATAAACTTGCACCTTGAAACAGAAACTCTCTTTTAATGTTCCTTGCACATCTAACTTTAAGAATTTGCTAGTATAGGGATTTGAGAGATAGGGCGATGGGTAGAGAGAGGGGTTATCTTGCATGTGGCCAAGCCAGGTTCAATCACTAGTACCTTATATTGTCCCTCAAGCACCTCAAAGAGTAATTTCTGAGTCAGAAGCAAACCCTAAGCATCACCAGGTGTGGTCCAAAGAAAAACAAACTACAACAACAAAAGAAGAGTAAATACTTTTGGGGGTCAGAACAGTAATTAAGTGGACAGGGTACATGCCTTGTTTGCGGTTAGCCTGGGTTCACTCTCTGGACTTTCTATGATTCCCCAAGCACAGCCAAGAATGATTACTGAGCACAGAACCAGCAATAAGCAATGAACAGTCAGGTGGGGCTCAAAAAAAAAAAATCATAACAACTGAATTAATTCATCTGATTTTAGGTGATATGGAAGCATAGCCAAAGTTTACACAGCTTATTTTCTTTCTTTTTTTATTTGTTGTTGTTTTTTTGTGGTCACACCTGGCAGTGCTCAGGGGACCATATGGGATGCCCGGACTCGAAACAGGATCTGTCCTATATTGGCCGCATGCAAGACAAATGCCTTACCACTGCGCTATTGCTCCGGCCCCCTCTACAACTTATTTTCTTTCTTTCTTTCTTTCTTTTTTTTTTTTTTTGGTTTTTGGGCCATACCCAGCAGTGCTCAGGGGTTACTCCTGGCTATCTGCTCAGAAAAAGCTCCTGGCAGGCACGGGCCATATGGGATGCCGGGATTTGAACCAACCACTTTAGGTCCTGGACTGGCTGCTTGCAAGGCAAACGCCATTGTGCTATTTCTCTGGCCCCTACAACTTATTTTCTAAGGGACAGTTAACAGGGGTCTCAAACTCGCGGCCCTCCGTACAACATTTTGTGGCCCTGACCTAGAGGAATCTTTTTTGTTTTGTTTTGTTTTGTTTTGTTTTAGTTGTTTGGGTCACGCCCCCCAATGTTCAAGGCTTACTACTGACTTTGCACTCAAGGATCACCCCGACTTTGCCTCCTGCGGCCCCCAGGTAAATTGAGTTTGAGACCCCTGGTTAAGACATTAAAGGTAGCAAACACCACCACTGCCACCAAAGTGAGTGGAGCTATCACAGCAGTAAGTCCTCTTCCCCCTTAGGAGAGAGCTCCTCTGTACAGCAGCCCCAGTGAGCGCGAGAACCTCACCGGCATGGGGATCTTGGAGAGTTCTTTTCCAATACAATTCTTCATGATGCTCCATAAATTGAGGCTATAGTTTGGCTTGTATGGTATTCGAGTTCTTTTTTCCTTCTTGGTCTCTTCCAGCTGATGCTTGTACTGGGAAAGCAAACAAAGACGGCCAATCACCCACAAAGACAGAACCACCCTGTATTCCTAACCTGCCCTTCCCCCATGCTAATGAGAGAACAGCGCTTTACAGGAAAACCTTTGGAGATCATCCCCCAGGTGCCTCGTTCCTGAGAGCAAGCAAGTAAAAATTACCTGCTCGTCGAGACTGATGTCACTGCTGGCTCCACTGATATTGCTGCCAGTGCGTCTACATGGATGAGAAACGAACGCGAGTATTAGAACGAAGACCAGACTAGAGTTTGGTCATTAGAGCAAAGACCAGACTCTGCTATGTTTTTATAAAGCAAAATATAAAGCACAGTGTGCATTCTTACTAAAGGAAAAGTGAATGACACCCCTAGAGTAGAATATGTCTGAATGTAAACAGTTCCCAGAGGAACTGGTTCAAGTAAAACAGTAGTTTTCCACTGAAGTTAAATAACTCAGACCGGGCCTGGAGAGACAGCACAGCGGCGTTTGCCTTGCAAGCAGCCGATCCAGGACCAAAGGTGGTTGGTTCGAATCTCGGTGTCCCATATGGTCCCCTGAGCAACGCCAGGTGTGGCCCCAAACCCCCCCCCCCCAAAAAAAAATCCTCAGACCTTGGAAAACATGATGTTCCCACTAAAACACTTCTCTCCTTTTTAATATACATTTTTCTCCAGAGTTAAGGATTAAAAAACTTACTTGTGGCCCAAATTTTCAGGCATGGTGATGATCTCAGGAGCATCAAAAAATTCGTTCTCATCGTCCTCATCACTCATGTCGCCTTTGCCAGAGCAGCACTGATCTACAGGGAGAAAAGCCTCATTCATTTCCTTTGGCTGTATTTACCCAAGCCTGGCACAGCAGGATCTTTTAAATACAAACCACAAACAGAGCAACAAATGGTCGAAAGCAGGAGAAAAGCCAGAAGAAATAAAAGGGCTCCGGTTTCACTGCACACTAATCATTGATTCGGGAGAATCTATAGTTCCTCTATTAATTGCAGGAAACCACGTATCTCAAGTCAGAATAGGCTGTCCAAGAACTGAGCGCTTTACCTTTACCAGAACCAGTGCTGCCGGGAGTGTTTGCGGGCAACACCGTGGCGCCCCGGAAGGCACGCTCCAGGTGGTTATGCTGCTTCGCCAGCTGCTCCAGGGTTTCTTCCAGGCGGATCCGCTGGTCTCTTTCATACTGCAGTGACTTCTGCCATTTTTTACTATGGGTCTGTGCTAGCATGAGGAAATCTCGGCAGGCCTGTGTGGAGGAGACAGGGTTAGAATGTGTCACAACAGCTCAACTGGACAGATTCCCCTCAGGCCCCTGTGATGCCTAAAAAGTAGCCTTATTCTGGGAACTTTAGCAGGCAAGTTACAATGAAAGACTTTCCCTATTATTCCACGGTATCAGGGACATCCAGCTCTGTGATGCAATCAAGGTCAAACATATACACATGCAAAAATAAAATATTACAGCTGTTAAGTTGTTTTGTTTTTTTTTTTCTTTTTTTCATATTTTCGTGGGCATGAGGAACAAAAAAATGTCAGGGAGAACACACTTACAAAAGCATGGGCATATCACAGACCGAAAGAAGAATCTATTGACAGGAGCAAAGAAAACATAGGATAACTCCTTTCAACAAATTCTTAACTAACTACACTCAAGTCACCTGAAGTTAAGGAATTCAGATACAAAGAACCTGCACTAAATCATCCCAAATATATTTTGAAGAACCTAATATATGTTTTTTTATTTTTGATCGCTAAGAGAAACAACTACCTTAAAATTAGAAGCCTAGCAATTCTACTTTTTTTTTTGTGGTTTTTGGGTCACACCCGGCAGTGCTCAGGGGTTATTTCTGGCTCCAGGCTCAGAAATTGCTCCTGGCAGGCACAGGGGACCATATGGGGCGCCGGGATTCAAACTGATGACCTCCTGCATGAAAGGCAAACGCCTTACCTCCATGCTATCTCTCCGGCCCCGCAATTCTACTTCTTGGCACTGACTCCTATCTTTTCAAAAATTAATTTGAAAAAGTATATGCATACTATGTCCACTACAACATTCGGTACGATAGTCAGGATACAGAATGGGATATTGTGAAATCACGCAGTTTACTGCAATCTGGATGGAACTGGAGGGTGGGCATCTTAAATAAGTCAGAGAGAGGACCCAGAAGAACAAGACAAAAGTTATTAAAAGAGAGCAAACCCTTGGACCTAGATAACAGAACTAAGAATAACATCAAGGAGAGAGGTAGAGGGAGAACAATGAGGTGGATTAAATAGAAGAGGGGAGCCAGAGAGAGAGCACAGTGGTAGGGCATTTGTCTTGCATACGGCAGACCTGGGAAAGACCCGGTTTGATTCCAGGCATCCCAGCCTGCGATTTCTGAGTGCAGAGCCAGGAGGACCCCTGAGCTCCGCTGGTGTGGCCCAGAAACCAATCAATGAATCAATCAATAATCCAAAAAATAAATAAATAAATATAAGCGAGCCTGTGAAAGGGCCAGAGAGATAATGCAGCAGGCAGGGCGCTTGCCTAGCATTCAGCCAACCTGGGGTCAATTCCCAGCATCCCATATGGTCCTTCCAGCCCCACCAGGAGTGTAATTCCTGAGCAGAAAGCCCGGAATAAACCTTGAGCACTGCCAGGGCTTACACTGACCCACCCCACAAAGGTCTGTGAAGGATCTTGGGTACTTCTGGCGGTGGTGAAAGTTAGGTAATATCAAAACCTTAAAGCATTACTGCTATTATGAACATGTGACTCAAAACTAAAAAAAATTTTTTTTAATCTGCCAAGGGACTGAAATGGAAAAAATTAGCAGCCAATCTGAGGAATCAAAGAAGGGATCTTAAGGAGGTAGAGACATAGCTCATAAAACCTGCAAGCATTACGCTGGGGCTCAATTCCTGCACTGCCACATAAAACAAAAATGGGGTTGGGGAAGGGGGAGGTAGTGGTCAGGGATGTGGCTTTAAGAACAGAGCTCATGACTTACGTGTGCAAGGCCCTTGGTCTAGGTCCCTCAAGAACCACCAGGTGTGATTCCCCCATAGATTGATAATAGAGGAAGCGGGCTGAAGCAACAGCACAGGGGATTAGAGCACCTGCCTTCAAAGTACGGTCACAGGTTCAGATTCCCAATGCCCCAGAGCAAACGTGATTTGGGCAGCGCTACTGTTTGAACCTGGCAGTCCTATTGTCTGTGATCCCCACTCCTTTTTGGGCCCCACCACAGGTCTGTAGAAACACCACCAAAAGGGGAGTGAGCCCCAATGAGCACCACACTAAAAGGAAGGTGCTTGAGGATGACATCAAGATAGGAAGTGTGACCTCTAGTAAGCAATTTTGGGAGCACTGCAGTGTCCGTGCACCACCATGATGTCTTGTGTGCCTCAAGAAATTAGGATGAATCCTGGCAAGCACACATAAGCACCGCAACTAAATGGAGTGGAGAGCACTGACACCAAGAGTGTGATGTGAACACTGCAACCTGATGTGTAATCCCTGACAAACAACACAGCTAAATAAATTTGAGCTCGGGCTAGAATGGCGTGTAAGGCACTTACCTTGCAGAGGGATGACTCAGGTTCAATCCAGGCACCACATATGGTGCTCTGTATTAATATAGACTTTTATAGAAACGGATATGAATAATACAGACCACACACAGAAAGGGTTATGAATACAGACCTTACATAGAAGGGGACAGAATACATACTCCTCACAGGAAAGATTCCAATTACAAACCCACCTCACAGAAAGAGTTTGGAACATAGACTTTCACAGGAAGGGTTCCAAGGAAGAGTCTCACAAGGAGAGTTGGACCCCAAGCAGGTTTACAAATATGACCCTCAAAGGAAGGGTTATAAATATAGACCCCAAAATAGGAAGGATTATGAATATAGATCCTACACAGAAGGGCTTTAAGATAGACCCTCACTGGAAGGGTTACAAACAAACTCTCATAGGCCTGGTCTCCTCTCCAGGTAGCTGTACCTATCCTGTACCCTAAGATCACTCTGAATTGGCCCCTTTCTTGGACACACAGATTTCCTTCAGACCTATCCACTGCCACATAATAGAGTTGTTCTGCCTAGACTTCCTTCCTTTCTCTGGCTAAGTCCTCTTTAATATTTAGAATCTGTGTGCCGGCGTGATAGCACAGTGAGTAAGGCACATGCCTTGCATGTAGTCAGCCTGGGTTCAATCCCTGACACCAAATATGGCCTCCTCAGTCTGCCAGAATGATTCCTCAGCACAGCAGGTGTGGCTCAAAAACAAATAAAAAATACATACACACATATTTAAGATCTATGGCAGATGTTTGTTCTGTGACACTTTTCCATTCCCCTATCACCTTAATCATACTTCTGATTCATATCAACTGCATTACAGAGTGTGACTGAGTTCCTGTCTCCAGATGGATTATAAACAATATGAAAATGGGGCCGGAGAGATAGCATGGAGGTAAGGCGTTTGCCTTGCATGCAGAAGGTCAGTGGTTCGAATCCCGGCATCCCATATGGTTTCCCGAGCCTGCCAGCAGTAACCCCTGAGCGCTGCCGGGTGTGACCCAAAAACCAAAACCAATATGAAGACAGTGTACAGTTTATTCATATAATATAATCTAGGTCATAATTCGGGTGTTTTATACATAATAGAAGCCTGATAAAGTTTGTTCAACAGACTTAAACATCTATGCCCCGTTATAGACAAACTAAAAGTAAAATAAATAAAAATTATTATTAAAAAAAAAAAGTAAAATACAAACTCAACAGTTTCTTTCTTCCAGTGCTCAGTAGGGCCTTATATAGGTAAAGCAAGTGCTCTCATACTTAGCCACATCCCCAGCATTCCCATGGTTTCAACCTGTAAGAGTGTGACTACTAAATCAGTTTCTAGGTTTGTAATTCATGGAAATTTAGACCTAAATATTCAACTCCTACTCAAAGGTACAAAGTAATCTCAAAACCAGTGAATCCAAAATGAGCCCACCATTTTCCCTTTCACCCTTTGATGTTCTCAACTTAGGAACAGTTCCAGGGCCTTCTACCTTCCCAGACCAGAATTCAAGAGGCATCCTTGATTCTTGGTTTTTCTTCTCTTCCTATATTCAATTATTAGGTCCTAGCCTTCTTTCTTTACTATTTCTTGAATTTGAACATTTCTGTCATCAGGCAGTACAGAGTACATATTTGGGGGGGGGGGGCGTCACACCCGGCAGCACTCTGGGGTTACTCCTGGCTCTATGCTCAGAAATCACCCCAGCAGGCACGGGGACCATATGGGATGCCGGGATTCGAATCACCATCATTCTGCATGCAAGGCAAACAAACGCCTTACCTCCACGTTATCCCTCGGCCCCAGTACAGAGTACATATTATGACTGGATTGCTGGAGCTCAACTTTCATTTCCATCCCATTCACTATGTAGCTGTGTACTAGTAAAAAGCTACTTCATTTCTGGGCTTATTCATCCTCATCTTCATTTTATTTTATTTTATTGAAACCAGTGTGATTTATTAAGTTCTTCATAGTTGGGTTTCAAACATAACAATCAATCAGGGCCAATCCCACCACCAGTGCCACCTCTCCCCACCAATATTCCCAGAGTGCACCCCTGCCCCCCCCCCACACCTGCCAGTATTTTAACTTTAGCTGGTTAAAGTTTGAATCTCGATTCCATGGTTATGGATTTTGGCTTGGCCATTTAGTTCTGTCCTTTTTGTTGTTGTTTGGGAGCCACACCCAGCGGCACCCAGGGGTTAGTTACTTCCGGTTCTGCACTCAAATCTCTCCAGAAAGGCTCAAGAAATCATTCATGGGATGCCAGAGATCCAAACAGGGTCAGTTCCAGGAAGGCCATGAGCAAACAGCCTACCTATGTGCTATCCCTCCGCTCCCTCCCCTTCTGTCCACTTTAACTCCACCAATGCACCTGAGACCACTTGGCCCCTGGCGTCTATCCTTTTATATTGGAGTTTCTCCTCCTCTACTCAGTTTCTTTCCTTCTTGCTATACTCTAGAGTCAACGGTGCTCGAGACAACTTCCATTTAAACCATTGCATTTCTGCATGCATTTTAAATACCATATATAAGTGATATCAACCTCATCCTCATCTTTAAATAAAGAAAAACAATAGTAATTACTTCACAGAATTATTGCTTTCCACGCACAACACTTAAAACCATACTGGGCTCACAGTGTACAATCAATAAGGTGTTAGTGTTAGCAGGGGTCTCAAACTCAATTTACCTGGGGGCCGCAGGAGGCAAAGTCGGGGTGATCCTTGAGTGCAAAGTCAGTAGTAAGCCTTGAACATTGGGGGGTGTGACCCAAACAACTAAAACAAAACAAAACAAAACAAAACAAAAAAAAAGATTCCTCTAGGGCAGGGCCACAAAATGTTGTACGGAGGGCCGCGAGTTTGAGACCTTATAGTTAAGCCTGTATCAACATTGGTCTGATTTTCCTTTCCTTTCATTATTGCCTATTTGGAAAATAAGTAATTGAGTGCCATCTGTAACTGACATCCCCACCCTTATACTTAATTCTTCTCCAGCCTTAGCTCCAACTACTCCCTTGCTCTACTAATAGTTAATTGCAAGCAGGTTTCAACCTGTGCGAGACAGGGAAGAATCCCATAGGCCACAACTCCACCTGTATGATCTCTTCTCCCTCACTTCCATAATATTGGTCATAACTAAAATGTAATGAGAGACAATTATATGTCAAGCTCTTTGCTTAGCACCTCACACCATTTATATAATAAAAGCCTTTCAACAACTCTGTGAGCAACGAGCTATGGGTATCATTGTCATCGTCATCATCATCTACAGAAAAGGAATTAAGGTCACAAGAGGAAGTAAATCACCCTAGGTTACAGGAGTTAGTTAACAGAGGCAGACGGACTTCAAGACCGCAGACCCTATACTGCTTCTTTCAAAGGAGGAAGATTCTGAGTTATTGCTTACTCTAATCTTCCAAGTCTGAGCTAAGCACCTCCAATATAACAGAGCAGCCTAAGCTCATTTCTACAGAGCATATAACATACTCCATTAATGATCTCCTTTCACTACAGAGTAAACTTCCTAAGGCAGGGACCACAGGGACCTCACCTAAAATTAAAAAGAAAAAAAGTGGGTTTTCCTTGCATTTGTTTTATATTCCCTAGAATAGTGCTTGTTAAGATTCCCCAAGTTGAAAAGCACATTTAATCTTGTTTTCTTCCAATGTCACCTCCCGTTGTCCCCTAGTCTTATGACATGGTCTTGTGTGATTTTCCCTCGTGTGACCCTTGGAATATCCTGGATAAATTGGGAGCCCAAAAGACTGTGCAGCAGTCGGCACTACTACAAGTAGTCGGGCACTTGCCTTGTAAGCCGTCAACCCAAGTTTCATCCCAAACTGCCTATTTATTATCCTGGAGCCTGCCAGAAGTTTTCCTGAGTGCAGAGCCAGGAACAGCCCCTGAGCACCACTAGGTGTGGCCCCAAAACAAAACAAAATAAAATTTGGTAAAATGGGGGCAGACGGAGAGTACAGCAAGTAGGGTTCTTGCCTTGCACCTGTCAAACCCGGACTCAATCCCCAGCATCCCATTTAGTTTCCCAGGCCCCACCCAGAGTGTTCCTTGCCAAAAGTGATTCTTGAGCACAGAGTCAACACTAAACCTTGAGTGATGCCAGATGTGAAACCCATTTGGTAAAATGTGGCAAAGTATTCTTTAATTTAACAGCATTTTTAGAGATGTTGACACACTAGCTCTTTAGTTTTTAACACGGGTATGACTTTGACAGCTTTGCCATCATCATCTAAGTAGTACAAAGGAAACAACATAGAAATAAAAAAAATACATTTCAAGCAATAACGGACTATGAACAGTGCATATGCAAGTGCACCAGGGAAGAACAAAATAAACATTTTGTACACTTAGAAGGATTATTACCCCCAAGAAATAAAGTTAAGCATAAATTCAACTAAAGTTTCTGATTTATAAGAATTTTGAGAAAAAAAAATTTTTTTTGGATTTTGTTCACACCTAGCAGCACTCAGGTGTTACTCCTGGCTACACTCAGAAATCATTCCTGGCAAGCGTGGGGGACTATATGAGATGCCAGGATTTGAACCACCGTCTGTCCTGGATCAGCCATGTGCAAGGCTATCTCTCTGTCCCCTCTATGAAAAATTTTTGTCACGCCTGGTGACAGTCAGGGGTTACTCCTGGCTATGTGCTCAAAAATCACTCCTGGCTTGTGGGAACCATATGGGACACTAGGCGATCGAACAGCGGTCTGTCCTAGACTAGCATGGGCAAGGCCTTATTGCTTACACCACCACTCTGGTCCCTGAGAAATTTTTTAATGAAAGCTTCATTTAACAAAATTTCCACTTAAATATTGTGATAGCACAGCAGTAGGGTGTTTGCCTTGCACAAGGCCAACCCATAATGGACGATGGTTGGAATCCCGGCATCTACCATATGGTCCCCTGTGCCTGCCAGGAGCGATTTCTGAGCCCAGAGCCAAGAGTGTCCCTGGGCGCTGCCAGGTGTGCCCCCCGCCCAAAAAAAAGTCAACAATTTATCATGGATACAATTATTTGCCTTCTATGGATAAAAGTAACTCTTACTATCAATAGACTTTTGATTTATCAAGAGGCTGGAGTGCATGCTTTGTGTGTAGGAGGTCTGGGCTTGACCAAAAGGGTTTCCGGGGCTCCAATAGGAGTAGCCCCATAGCATTACTAGATTTAGCCCCCAAACCAAACCAAAATGTTATCTAGTACCAAAGAACCAACAGATCAAGGGCAACAGATCAAGGACTTTTGTAAGTCTGAGGCCCAGGTTTCATCCGTGGTACCACATGATCTTCTGAGTACCACCAGAATTAACCCCTGAGCCAAGGATTGCCTCTGAGCCCCATCAGATAAAACCTCAAAACAAACCAAAGAAAATAGACAAAGAAGAGCTCTACAAATAAATTAAAGGTCTATCTGTTTACTGTTGATTAAGTGACCTATATATTCTATGAGACTTTTCTAGTCACAAAGAACCAGAAAAACAGGTACACAGCACTAAAGAACAACAGTCTGGGAAAAGGGCACAGGAGTATGCATCAAACACAAGTATCAGAGAAAAAAAAATTATCAAAATAAGGTTGATCACAACTATTAAGTAGTTAATGAGCTTTCAATTTTTTAAAAAACTACTTTTCCGCCCTGCACTGGCAAGTCCTTTGATCTTTAGGAGCCACGTGAACTAAACTAGACTTCTTATTTTCACTCCCTCAACAAGGAAACAATCTTGCCTGAGTGGAGTAATTTTATCCCATTCAATTAGACAGGGGAAACATAAAGCCCTCCACAAGCCTGTTCTCACAGAGGACTCTTCCCACTGGTGTGCCGATGTAGAGGCTTACAAAAGCCACCTGCCAGGTAAGAATCAGTCGTCAACAAGGGAAAACACAACTATTGCAACCACATACCCAGTTCATCCCTGTCATCAGAGATCTGAAATACATCATTAATGTCAATAGTGCTTTGACTTTCCCTGCAACCTCACCCCAACAGCTGAAGTTTGCCACAAACCATCAACAGTCACCTCAGGCAGGAGTAATTAGCTAGAAATTAGGTAGAAATGCTGGCCTCTTCCGTTTAAAGGCAAAGTGCCCAAAGTTGAGTATTTTGTCTTACCTCTCACCTCCAAAACCCTAAAGATGTGACTAGCCAGTATTAGAAGGTATTAGAAGTATTAGAAGGTAAGCGTCTCAAGAGTACACGCCCACTGCCACACTGTAGACCAGAACGTATTAGCAAAGCAGGGATAAAGTGCTAATTTAAAGCTCAAAGGCACACAATGGAAAGGACCCAGGGAGCTTTTAGTTCTCACAGATCAAGTTAGCTATGATGAAATAAAATCACAACCTAGAGATGCTAAGACACACTACCATTGCCATGATACCCTTTTGGGTGCAGAAGAGGGTTTAGAGCTCTTGACTCTCAACCAATTGCCGAGCTGAAGTGGAGTCGGCCTGACCGTCTGAGCAGAGCAGGAAATCACACCATCTTTGCATCCTGTTCTACATCATGCAACAAAGAATGTAACTGAAATCCCTTGAGCAGGGAAACAAGCTGCTTCGGTGAAACAAATTGAAGCAAACAACAGGGGATGCTCGGAGATTTTAGCAATTGCAACTAAGCCCCACTTGAGAGAGAATTACACTTCAAGGAAGGGAAGAATTAAAAAGCCCCAGAGAGAGCATCTGCACTTACATTGATCATGGCATTAGAGGTTATCCTGAAGAGGGTGGCCCGCTCGTTGACCTGTTTGATCTTCTCATTGCTCTCAGCAGGCAACCTCAGGGACTCCAGCTCGCTGAGCGAGCGCTGCAGTGCCGTGCCATGTTTGGCTATGAGGTCGTTGCAAGTGCTCAGGTCCTCCACCTTGCTCGAGAGGGTCCGCAGGGTATTCTGCAGCTCTGTCTTATCAGTTTGTGAGACAGACTCTTCATCACCTGACTCATCTGCAGGGAAATAAAGGCAGGTTAGGTGAGTCTGGGCAGAGGAATAAGCATCCAAATCCTACCAATTCTGGACATTTGTCAAACCATGCCTTCTGATGAAGGGGATGCATTCAAGGTCTGTCTGCAGCGTGGTCCACAGCCTACCTGTATCACAAACATTCCCTACTTTGCTGCCAGGGCACATAACAGTAAGTTTTGATTCTGATCATTCTCTCTCCCCTACACAGTTATTGGGATATAAATGACACAAGAGCTTAAAGCATACAACATAATGATTTGACTTACATATATAGTGAAATACCCACCACAAGAAATCTAGTTAATATCCATCATTTCATATACATACCCCAAGCCCAAAACACACTTCTTTTTCTTTTTCTTTTTTGGTTTTTGGGCCACACCCTGTGATGCTGAGGGGATACTCCTGGCCACGTGCTCAGAAATCGCTCCTGGCTTGAGGGACCATATGGGACGCCAAGGATCGGACCCAGGTCCGTCCTGGGTCAGTAGCGTGCTAGGCAAACGTCCTACCACTACACTATGGCTTCGGCACCCCAGTTGTTTTTCTTATGCTGAGAATGTTAGGATCTATTCTTAGAAATTTTCAAAAATTTCACACAGCACTATTAACTATAAGCAACACGTTGTCCATTATATCTCTAGCATGTATTTATCTATTAGAAGTTTAAATACTTTGAATCACCTTAATACAATCCTCCCACAATTTTGTTTTGTTTTTAGGACATACTTGGCAGTGTTCAAGGCTACTTCTTCCTGGCAATGGTTTTTTTGTTTTGTTTTGTTTTTGTACTCAGTGGTTACTCCTTGATCTGCACTCAGAAATTCTCCTGGCAGGGTTGGGGGAACACATGGGATGTCGGGGGTTAAACCTGGATTGGCAGCATGCAAGGCAAATGCCTCCTACCCACTGTGCTATCGCTCTGGCCCCAGCTGGCAGTATTTAGTGGTCTGTTGAGTACTAAGGATCAAACTCAGTGCTCCTACATGCAAAACATTTGCTCTATCCCTTTGAGATATCTACCTGGCATTCCAGAGTGTTTCTTAAAGATACGGAACTTCTGGACCCATCCCTAAAGACTAATTTAGCTGACAAGGCCCAGAAATAGGCATTTAGAAGAAGCTGTTCAAATAATTCTTTTATTTGAGTCACACCCAGCAGTGCTCAGGGCTTGCTTCAGGTGGACTCAAGAGGACCATATGGGGTGCCAGGTATTAACCCTAGGTCTGCCATGTACAAGACAAGCAAACAAATTTGAGAATTCAGTAAGAACCAATGACTTGAAGGACAAGATACAGAATCGTCTTGAGACTGGAAATGATTAATAAACTTTAGAACATTAGCTTAAGACTTCCACTATAATCTGAGTTATTACTGCAAACCCACTATCAACTGGCAGGTGATCAGTAGAACTTGTGTAAACTGGGTTGAGCATCAGTCTTGTTTTTGTAAGCAAAGTCCAGATTTCATTTATCTTTTCTGAAGGAGAATTCAGCCACTTTGAGATGAACTCATCTAATACAAAAGTCACCACTGCGTTGAAAGCTATTCAGGGTGAGGGTCTTGTGTAAGTTAAGTAAGGAACTGTGTTGTACCTCTCACTACCATTTTTGTCCTTGACACTCTGTAACTGTAAAGTGCTTTTCCAGCAGTGTCATTTCCTTTGGGAGAGCTAACATCAGCACTAACATCAAAACAAAACAAAAAATAAAAATCTGCCTCCTATCTGCTAGACAGACAGACAGGGCCTAAGTAAAAATATAACCTGTTATCATAAAAAAAAAAACTCAAAACAACACACCTTATAAACTTTATATCTTCCTTTAATTGCTTACTAGATATGAGAGATAATGCAGAGGGAAAAGAGTTAGGAGAGGGTAAGGCACAGGCTTTATATACAGTAGTACCAACTCTTGATCTCAGTTATCACATCATACCGTCTCCTGAGCATTTCCTGAGAGTGGACACAGAATGAGGAGTAAACCCTGATCATAGCCAGGTATGGCCTAATCTCTACCCCGACTAAACAAACAAAAACACCCCAACAAATAAACCAAAACAAAATGTGGTGTGAAAAATGACAGGACGAGAAAAACAACTATAGAACAAAAGTGATCAGGTGACTGACTACCTTGGTTTAGCAGTAAGGGAGAAAAACCCATTGTGATTAAAACATTAACTGTGGGGTTGGAGTGACAATACAGCGGGAAGGGCGTTTGCTGGTACTCGGTGGATCCAAGTTCCATCCCTAGAACCCACTGGTACCCCAAACCCACCAGGAGTAATTCCTGAATTAGGAGTAACCCTACACACCGCCAGGTGTGGCCCCAGAACAAACAGAGAAACATTTGTTTGCCCAAGTTGAATACCATGGCTCCAAGAAAAATACTGCATGATAAGAAAAAGCCTGATACATCTATGAGATAGTTGATTATTGCTGGCAATAAGGATAAGATTTATGCTTACAAAGGGAAAACAGAATGTTCCCTAGGCTTGATGTTCTTTGCTTACCTGATTCTGCCAGCATCTTCACGGCCTTGGCCTTGGCTAACTCGAGGGCTGTCACCCAGCGCTGCCGCTCCACTTCTGAGCTAGCCTTCAGATGGTAGGTCTGAGCACCGCCATTGGAAATGATGAAGTTGCAGGAGTCCTCCACAGTGATGTTGGCTGTGGCCAGGTTGATGGTACCCCGGCAAGTATGTCTCATTTCTGCCTTTGACCTGAAATCACAAAGCGAAGACAAGTTAGAAAGAAAGCCAAATGGGCGGCTTATCCT
Organism: Suncus etruscus; assembly: GCF_024139225.1. Lineage (NCBI taxonomy): Eukaryota > Metazoa > Chordata > Mammalia > Eulipotyphla > Soricidae > Suncus > Suncus etruscus. The sequence goes on from NC_064856.1 coordinate 103,716,152, forward strand.
TCAACACACAGTGCGTATTTGCAAGACGCATAAGCTTTTGAAAATGTGGGTGACTCAGAAATCATCAAATCCTGATAGGTTCCTCAAATGACTCCCTAAAATGGAAGAAATGCAAGTCTTTCTTTTCAGAACCCTTACATGTTATTCAGAACTCAGGTACCTGCTATTTCTCTCACCTTTAACTTCTAAGATATAAACTTTGCTGAAGTATAACTATATGTACAATAGAAGTTCAGCTTCTTGTTGTTCTTGTTTCTGGGTCATACCCAACAGTGTCCAGAGCTTACTCTTGGCTCTGTGCTGAGGGATCACTTGTGGCAGGACTCAGGAAATAAGGCTCGGGGATCAAACCCAGGTTGACTCCAAGGCAAGCACCTTATCAACTGTACTACCATTTTAGCCCCTAAATTCCGCAACTTTAAGTTTTCAATAAGAATTTTGACAACTATATGGGGGCCGAAGCGATAGAACAGCAGTAAGGCCTTGCATGCAGCCAACACAGGACAGATCCCGGTTTGAATCCGGCATCCCATTTATTCCCCTGAGCCTGCCAGGACGATTCCTGAGCGCAGAGCCAGGAGTAACTCCTGAGCACCGCTGGGTGTGACCCATAAAACCAAAATAAATAAATAAATAAATAAATAAATAAATTTTGACAACCATATACAATTGCATAGCCACCTCAATCAACATGTAAAACATTCAACATTACCCTTTCCCCTCAAAATTCCCTCATGCCTCTTTGCAGGCAGGAATGATCTTTTATTTAGGAAAGTATGAAGTGTTTTATTAACTCATGCAACAAAATGTCACCTATAATCCCCAAGAGAAAAAATAAAACGCTTCAAACAATTCACAATTCTGCGTGTTAAGCAAATCAAATGGGAATTTCACATTATGCTTAGCATTATGTCACAAAATTCTAAGGCGATGAAAAAGGCCCTTAGATGTTCAGAGTATTAAATATTGACTATAGCTCAGGTGATAAAATAAGAAGAAAGAAAGAAAGAAAGAAAGAAAGAAAGAAAGAAAGAAAGAAAGGAAGGAGGAAGGAAGGAAGGAAGGAAGGAAGGAAGGAAGGAAGGAGGAAGGAAGGAAGGAAGGAAGGAAAGAAAGAAAGAAAGAAAGAAAGAAAAAAAAGAAAGAAAGAAAGAAAGAAAGAAGAAAGAAGAAAGAAAGAAAGAAAAGAAAGAAAGAAGAAAGAAAAGAAAGAAGAAAGAAAGAAAGAAAAAGAAAGAAAGAAGAAAGAAGAAAGAAAGAAAGAAAGAAAGAAAGAAAGAATAATAGAAAAATTAGATATCCTTTTTATCATCATCATGGCCACACTGGGAGTAAATGACCAGGGTTTACGCATGGCTGTGCACTCAGGAATTACTCCTGGCGGGCTCAGGGGAACTATATGGGATGCCAGGGTGATTCAAACCCAGGTTGGTGGTGTGCAAGCAAGCGCCTTACCCACTGTACAAACTAGCCCCGGGAACATGTTTTTCTGTAAGGTCCACTGACCTCTATTGGTGGGAACTCCTAAGCCACTCTATTAATAGCAAAAAAGATTCAGCAAATCTGTTCTTGGAGAACTGGGTGTAAAAATTTCCCACCTCTCCTAACAGACAGTTCTATTAATAAGCTCACTTTTGAACTTTATAGCATTACTTGGTGACAATGAGCAACAAGAGATTCACATAAAAAAATATCAAGTGTCTAGCACAATGCGAATGCAGTGCAGGGCAGGAAGCGTCTGAGGCTCCCCCCACCTCCACTCCACTGATTCAGTCCAAGGACCTGCATATTGTGACCATGGGTTTTCTATGACCAACTTGGAACATAAAGAGGTCAAAGTCCTTTGCCAACTGCCACAGGATAAAGCCGAGCCATTTCCCTTTCACTGGAGCCCAGCAACCAAACACACCTGGCATGTCCAGAATTCCTGCGTGCCAGAAAGGACACACCCCCCATCTCAGTAGAGGATCCGGTGTGTTGGCGAAAGTCTGTCTGCGGTGCTTTTGGCAGACAGATTTGCTAGTGCCCAGTTTGTCGCCTGAAATTGGTTTTTCCTTCTCAAATGTACAAATCAGCAGCAGGGAGGAGGGGAGGGTCTCAATGGTGTCAATGGTTTTGTCCCCCTGCACCTGTCACAGTGTAACAGGAGTCCCTGTTTTTTTCTAACCTTTCCTCCCATCCCCCACACCTCCCAGCTTCAGCTACATTATGCAGAATGTGGGCTCAATTACAGGCCTGCAGTTGACAGGCAGGCCCTCCCTTGCCTTCCCCTTGCTTTCTGCTTTGAAGGTAGCTGCTACTTGAACTTTCGACCACATTCCTTCCTCCCCAAAGTGTGGATAATTTTCCCGCAGACTACTTCCTGGGGATCTCTCTACTTGAGTTATTGTCTTAGTCATCTCCAAAGTGTCTCAAATCACCTAAAGAAGTAGTTTTAAAAATATCAAGGAACCCGAGGTGTGATCCAACAGGCTTGACCTCTGAAAAGAGAGACATCCATCATCTGGTGTATGAGGGTGGAAGATGTGAGTTTTCAGAATAAAAGAGAGATTCTTCAGGAATTAGTAGATGGCCTCTGCTAACTAGAAAGAAAGTCGTTCCCTGGAAAGACCAGCTGAAAGAGTAAATCAATCTCCAGAAGAGTTCTGGTAGCCTGAGAGCTGCAATTCTACAGAAAGCTTTAAAGAGGTGGGGCATCTAGGTAACTGGGCATGAAAGGAACCAAAAAAGGAAAGATAAGCAGCTTGCTAAAGCCACTGAGAGAGTTCATAAGCGGATGGGTCTGGGGAATATAGGTGGTCTTAGTTAAAAAGAAAAATGTTTTGTAAACATTTACCTTTATGTAAACATAAAGGTAGATATTGTAGATGATTGTTGTGGATGTGGCAGAGGGCACGAAGAGCAAAAAGTGTGCCCAAATAACTCCGGGAAGTAAGGACCTAAATAAAGTACCTTGCTGGTAAGGATAAATGACCAACAGCTATTGAAGCACTTGAGTAATTTTTGAGAGTAGTGCACAGAGCTGATAACTTTGAATCCTGCTGGTTTACAGGTGGGACTATAGTTAGCAAGGACAGTCCTATGGCATATTTCCCAATATGCGGTTGGATATGTTTTAGAAGTTGTATCGTAGTCAGACAGGTACTACTAGCTCTTGTCAGGGAAGAGTTTTAAAGAGGTTACAAGTTATTAATGTCCAAGCACGGTGGAAATTGGTACTGACTCCTGCTAGGAGATGGAAAGCAAGCTTTGGTTTTATATAGGAGCCCCAGAGTTCAAGTCCAAGCATCCAGGGTTCCGTGGGCACCTGGGAATGACACCCAACCATAGAACCAAGCCTAGCCTGAATGACCAGGTAAGACCAAATAAACAAATAAGCAAACCAAAAAAGGTATCAAAGAATTAGCGAGCTGGAAAGTGGCTCTGGTAAGAACTCAGATGACTAAGTTACAACTACCAAGCTTTGTAATGTGCTTTGTCAAGGTGGCAGGCAGGTGGGGGAAGATGTCGGGGTATGGGAACACTGGAAAATGGAGCTGACAATGGTGGTGAGATTGGCATTCAGATATTATTTGCCTAAAACTCAACTACTCAACTCAAAAACTTTATAAACCTTGGTTCTTTAAATGAAGAAAAACAAAACAAAACAAAACAAAAAACCCAGACAAGTAAAAATGACCATCATTACTTCAAGCAATACACATTTTTTAAATGGTGTTGAGGAAGGCATCCAGAGCTCACACAGTAACAGATATATGCTCTATCAGAATGTCACATCCTGGCCCTTGATGCACCACTTCTGAAAGCACTTGAAACTGGGAAATAGTAATTTATGAGTTAAATTAGGATCTGAGCCAGTTAAGTATTAGAATGATGATCAATTATATCAGAAAAGCATGAACTTGAAGGTCAGGGATAGAGATAGCTCAGTGGTAGAACACTTGCCTTGCATGTAGGAAGCCCCAAGTCTGATTTCCAGGACCACAATCAAACCATGAACAACAACAAAACATGAACCCGAGGAGAAGGAAACCTTTGGCACAAACTAAAATGTTTGTGATCTAACTGTAAACTAACAGTTGTGTGTCATTTCCTAGGCAAAATCAGTTCTAAATATAAAAATGCAAATGACATACAGACATCTGTTAACAACGAATGTCACTTCATCAGTGAGGATGAGCGAAGGCATTTTCCCATGGTCAGAGTCCAGATAAGAATGTAGTTTTACTTTACTTCAATAACCTCCGACTCAGGCCTTCCATTTCCCTTCAAGATTCTCTAAAAGCCAAGTCAGTGCATTTACTGAAGAGGTTGGTTTGCGGACTCTCCAGTCTCCTGTAAGGAGCCGCCTTAATATATTTTGTCAAAAATATACATAGTAATTAACAAGCTGAAACCTTACTTTTCAATCTGCAAGCAATTACCCCCTGTATCTGATCCCGGTTAACAACAGTAACCCGGGTTTTAGGTATGCTGGTGTGCAGAGTATGTTTCTTTTTTTTCTTTTTTTTCTTTTTTTTTCTTTTTGGTTTTTGGGCCACACCCAGCGGTGCTCAGGGGTTACTCCTGGCTGTCTGCTCAGAAATAGCTCCTGGCAGGCATGGGGGACCATATGGGACACCGGGATTCGAACCAACCACCTTTGGTCCTGGATCAGCTGCTTGCAAGGCAAACGCCGCTGTGCTATCTCTCCGGGCCCGCAGAGTATGTTTCAAATCCTGGTTCCTCAAGATTCTGGAGGTGCCCAAGCTAAGACCCAGTTTCTTCATCAGACAGGATGAGCAAATCTTCTCCCAACTCCCGGGGTTACTGCCATATGTTAAAACACCGACTCCACAGTGCCCCGCTTCTCAGGCAAGGTTTTCTGTCCCATCTCGGGTATCTTCTTCACCCTCTATCTATAGCAACATGAATAGCCAAAAAAGCATGCTATGTTATGGTGAGGCTGTGAGTCACCATCAACATACATAAGAAACATTCCAAAACAAGCAAAGAGAAGGCCGACAAAAGCCACAGGCTCTTGGGACTCAAAACTTCATCTCATTCACCAGAGTTGCCAGAAATACTGGCTAAAGCGCTTCATCATTCCCCTTGGAGAAGGTGGGGCAAGCAGAGATCCGAGGCAGCCCTGGAGCAGCGTACATACATCTCCAGCCTGGGGGTGGGGGGCTGTCCAGAAAGGCAGGAGCACACACAGGAATCTCGGACCTAAAACCGAGGCCGGCCCCACGCATCGTGTCCTTGTGCCTGAACGTGGAAGGAGCCACTAATAACCTTGAATGTTGGAGTCTGGGAACCGAGAGATGGAGCCTTGAGACTTGCACTAGAATTTCTTTGCAAGGGGGGTGGGGGAATAGAGAGGGGCCCTTTGCACCTAAAACCGAGCCAGGTGTGCAGAATGGAAGAAAAAAAAAGTGTGGGTGAAGAAGACACAATGCAAGAGCGGCTGCTTCTGGGAAAAACTGCAAAAGGGGAGAGAGGAGAGAGGATAGAGGAGGGGGGGAGAAAGGGGGAGGGAGAGAGAGAGAGAGAGGAGAGAGAGAGAGAGAGAGAGAGAGAGAGAGAGAGAGAGAGAGAGAGAGAGAGAGAGAGAGGGAGAGCACGTCGATCGGGTGGGCAAAAGGAGAACGAGAAGGCAGGGTACGTCGGGTGGGCAAAAGGAGAGGAGAGAGAAGAGAGGAGAGAGGAGAGAGGAGAGATAGGTGGGAGAGAGAGGAAGGAGAGAGGAGAGACAGGTGGGAGAAAGAAGAGAGAGGTGGAAGAGAGAGGAGAGAGAGAGAAGGTGGGGCACATCGAGCGAGCGGGCAAAAGGAGAGAGGAGAGAGGTGGGAGAGAGGAGAGGAGAGAGAAGAGAGAAATGAGAGAGATAGGTGGGAGAGAAGAAAGGAGAGGAGGAAGAGAGGATGACAGAGACTGGAGAAGAGAGAAGAGAAGAGAAGAGAAGAGAAGAGAAGAGAAGAGAAGAGAAGAGAAGAGAAGAGAAGAGAAGAGAAGAGAAGAGAGGAGAGCGACAGAGACAGAGCGAGAGAGATAAAGAAGAAATGACAGGAGACAGGGAAAGAGAAAGACGAGACGGAGGGAAGAGAGGAGAGGAGAGGAGACAGAAGGGGGGAAACTGAGGCCCAGCAGACAAAGACTTGCCCCCAAGTGCAGCTCTGACATTGTAGGAAGCTGAGCCCTTCCAGGTGGGCCTTTCTGGGGGGACTCCTAGGAGAGACAGAGAGAGAGACACAGAGACAGAGACAGACAGAGACAGAGAGAAACAGAGAGAGAGAGAGAGAGAGAGAGAGAGAGAGAGAGAGAATCAGAGACTGAGCGAGCGATCACGTCAGGTGGGGAAACCCTGGCGCATTTCGGGGTTCACCAAAGACCGGGGTGAGTGTGTGCGTGAGTTTGGGGGCGCAAGAGGGGGGTGTGGGGCTGTCTGTCATGTCATCAGTGCCAGCAAGCAGGGGCCGCTCCGAGGAGAGGGGGGCGCCTGGGGGCGGCGACCTTGGCAGCCAGCGCGGAGCAGCCGGGAAGGCCCGGGGCCGGGAGCGGGGGCTGGCGGGGCGGCCCGGAAGCGTCTCTCCGGCCAGCTTTACCTGTAGTAGCTCAGCAGCCCGTTGCTCAGCACGAACCAGCGGCGCTGGTAGCCCTTGATGTAGTTGGTCCACTTGAAGAGCCAGCCCTCGCGGGCCGAGCCCGAGCCGCCGGCCGCCGCCGAAGCCGACGCCGACGCCGAAGCCGCGGGGGCCGGGCCCGCCGCCGCCGAGGACGCCGAGGCCGAAGCCGAAGCCGAAGCCGCCGCCGCTCCCCCGGCCCCGGGGCCCGCCGAGGCCGCCAGCGCCCCGCCGCCCGCAGGGAGGCCGGCCCCGGACCCCGAGTCTCCGCGGCCGCCGGCTCCCACCGCCGCGGCAGGCCCGGCGCCGCCAACGCCGCCGCCCGGCGCTGCCATGGCCGCCGGGCCGGGCCCCACCATCCCTCTCAGCTCCGTCGCCGCCATGAGCCGCCGCCGCCGCCGCCCTGACAGACACGATCGGAAGCGCCCGCCGGAGCCGCCGCCGCCTCCCGAAGCGCCCCGCACGGCTAATGCATCCGCCGCCGCCGCCGCCGCCGCCGTGCAGCGTCCCCGCCCCGCCAGCCCCGCGCCGCGCCGCGGGGTGGAGGGCTCGGCCGCGGGCCCGGAGAAAGAGGTGGGCCGCGTCCTCCAAGCGTGCCGCTCATTGGCGCGCCGGAACGCCAATTAGAATTCCGCGCGAGCTGATTGGTTTTCTTTCTCCCAACTGGGCGGAGCTTAAAGGTGGTTTCCGGCAGGCCCAAGTGTCAAGGCGAGCTCGAGCGCTCATTGGCTGGCGCGCCCGTCACTCTACTTCCGGTTCTGCCACGTCACCATTCCTCTTCCGCTCTGACGGGTGGGTGGTTGGTTTTAACCGCCTCAGGCTTTTCCCGATCCTGTAAGGGGAAAAGGGAGGAGGGGAGGGGAAAAGGAGACACTCGCGCTGACCCCGCCCTCTACTCTCGTTCTCGTTTCTTATTGGCTGGCTCGCACGGCAGTCACGTGTCGACGGCGCGGATGATTGGATGCGGGGATTGTCTGTAAAGTAGGGTTAGCCAATGAAAGGGAGGGGCAGGGCTCGAGGCAACCAATAATATTCGGGGGGAAGAGCGCGTCGGGGCTGGGGCTTGTCTGTTTCCCCCCAGGTTTGGAGAAGTCTGGTTCGCGTCAATTTCCCCCCATGAAATCGTTTTCTTCTTTTTTTCATTGTAGTTTCACGCTGTCTTCGAGGTTCCTTTTGTTTGTTTTCGGGGTCAAGTTCCTTGTAAGAGAAAGTTTAGGGGTCTAGGGATTCTTCCTGTTTTTTTACAGCCGTCTTAGAGCTAGCTACCTCTGAGCAGGAGATCTTGGATTTTTCAAGGCAAACCCCCCAGGAATAGCTTCCCCAAATTTTCTTCTGTAGCTATTTCTCATTTCTTTCCCAGGTTTGCTCAACTTTCCTCTACACCCCACTTTGATCTGTTGGTTCTAGACAGTCAGATGCTTCTCCTTATTCTGCCCCGGGATTTGCTGACCTAGCTGGAAGGAGAAAATAGACTGGCAAGGACCTCAGTTGCTAGTAGTGTGCTTTCAACCCATCTGTATAGATATCAAGATTTTAGCCTAAGCATTCATGCATATGTTTAACTGTACAAAGGAAATAGTTCTTGGTTGTGTTAATTGTTTTTAAATTAAGTAGTCTAAGCATTGTGGTTACAAGATTGTTCATAACGTAGTTGGGTTTTTAGACGGATATACTATGTTATTGTTGGTTTATTGACTTTTTTTTTTTTTTTTGGTGTATTTGTGACTGCGATGAGACACTCATTTAACATTTCGATGTTGTAAACTGTGTTACAAGGAGTCCAAAAATATCACACTTTGAGGAAACCCATGTATCCGTTACATTTTGCCAGCTTTAAACCTCTACAGAAATAGTTGTAAGATACTTTGAAACGCATGTTCTTGGCTTTGGGCTTCCAGAGATGGAGAAAGTAAAAGCATCCATTAGCATTAAAGTTTTTTATTTTATTATTTTTTCTTTTTAAATTATTATTATTATTATTATTGGTTTTTGGACCACATCTTGCAGTTCTCAGGGGTTACTCCTGGCAGGCTCCAGGAATTATAGAGGATGCTGGGGATAGAACGCAGGCCCAGATAGGCCACATGCAAGGCAAACACCCTATCCACTGTCCTAGTATATTACTCTGCTCCCCCCTTTTTTTAAGGCATTGTGATTTACAGTTCTTAGTTGAATTTTAGACATACAATGTTTCAGCACCAGTCCCACCACCAGTGCCAACCTCCACGCATGTCCCTAGAGTCCATCCCATGTCACTATCACCCAACCACCCCCCCCCAGCCTGCCATAATTATAGGCCCATTTTATTTACTTACTTTTTTTTTTTTTTTTTGCTTTTGGCCACACCCCGTGACGCTCAGGGGTTACTCCTGGCTTTGCACTCAGAAATCACTTCTGGCTTGGGGGACCATATGGGACATCTGAGATAGAACTGCGTTCAGTCCTAGGTCAGCATGTGCAAAGCAAATGCCCTACTGCTTGTGCCACCACTCTGGCTCCCCATTTTTGAAGTTTGGTTGTTAAAGTTTGGATCTCGTGATTTCACTGTTGTTGACTCTGTGGCTTAGTTAGTTCTGTCCTTCATTAACACCACCAACGCATCTGAGTCCCATTGATCATAATATTTTGTTTCCAGATAAATGGAAGCAAAGTTACTTAAAGAAAAATAAAAGAAAGGAAAAAAAGGAAGAAGTAAGGGGCTGGAGCGATATCACAGCGGTAGGGGCATTTGCCTTGCACGGCACCAACCCGGGAAGGACCAGGGTTTGATTCCCGGCATCCCTTAAGGACCCCTAAGCCTGCCAGGACCGATTTCTAAGCTCAGAGCCAGGAATAACCCCAGAGTGCCACAGCGACAACAAATATTATTTTAGTCACTGTGAAATTATAATTACTCATGATTGGATTCCCGGCATACAGTGTTTCAACAGCAATTCCTTCAAGTTTCCACTTCCCTTCATCAGTGCATCCCCCATACTTTGCCTTCCACCCACTCGTCTGCCTCTGCGAGTGGTGCTTTATCTTTCCCTTTTTAGGTTTTGTGCTGTGGTTTACAGTAATGTTGCTGATAAGATTTTAAACTTAACTCTTGATCAACTTTCAGCACTGTCTCCTCCTCATGGTTGAACTCTTCCCTCCACTATAGATGTAGCCTCCTCCCTGTCCTACCTCCCAGTCCCCTCAGGTGGCATATTTTCCACTGAACACTAGTTCTTATGTTCTTTGTTTCCATTGTCTTTGGGGATTGGTTATTCCACCATTACATTTCTTTATATCCCCCATATGCGCGAGATCATTCTGTGTCACTCTCCATTCCTCTAACTTCGACTCAGCATGATTCCTGTCAGGTCCCTCCAAGCAGCAGCAAATTGCATGACTTTATTGCAAAGTAATATTCCATATGTAGACATAGCATAGTTTCTTTACCCACTCATCTCTTCTTGGACATTTTGGTTGTTTTCAGATTTTGGCTATTATGGGTAGTGCTGCAAGGAACATAGGTGATGGAAATGTTTGTTCTCCATTTTGTTCTTGGGCCTTTGGGGGTATATATTCCAAGAAGTGGAGTTGCTAGGTCAAAAGAAAGTTCAATTTCTAGATTTTGGGGGGGAGGGGGAAATATCCAAATTGTTTTCCAGAAAGACTTTTTCAAAAAGACAAGTCAGTATTCCCACTAGCCCGGAGATATAGCACAGTGGCGTTTGCCTTGCAAGCAGCCGATCCAGGACCAAAGGTGGTTGGTTCGAATCCCGGTGTCCCATACGGTCCCCGTGCCTGCCAGGAGCTATTTCTGAGCAGACAGCCAGGAGTAACCCCTGAGCACCGCCGGGTGTGGCCCAAAAACCAAAAAAACAAACAAACAAACAAAAAAAAAACAAGAAAATAATGGTTTTGGTTTTGTTTTGGTTTTGTTTTTTTTGGGGGGGGGCACACCTGTTGACGCTCAGGTGTTACTCCTGGCTATGCACTCAGAAATTGCTCCTGGCTTGGGGGACCATATGAGACACCAGGAGATCGAACCACGGTCCGTCCTAGGCTAGCGTTTGCAAGGCAGATGCCTTACTTCTAGCACCACCGCTCCAGCCCCGAGGAGAGAAATATTGGGTCGGTGTTGAAGCTCCACTTGTCCTAATCCAAACCCAGGTGAACAGGTCTGAAGCAGGGACACTGCAAGGAATACGAAAACAAGACAACATAAGGGAACAAATATTAGTGTCAGGGGGTTTCCAGCCTCATGGACCAAGCCCCAACTGTCTTCCTCTTATGATCTTTATTGACCAGACTCAATCTATCTGGGGTTGGGGAAGTCAGACTAGTTAACAGACAAAAGTACCTATCAAATGCTAATCAAGCCTTGGTGGGTCTCTAATCAAGCTTAGGTGCTTTTTGATTAGATCTCAAAAATCGATTTGTGAAGGGAAGAGGAAGCTCTGTCGTGGGGAAAACCATGTGTGCTTTGTGTGTTAAGCTACAAACCTGAGTGATAGAACAGCAGGGAGAGAGATTGCCTTGCAAGCGGCCAACCGAAGTGCCATCCCTGGCATATCCCATATGGTTCCCCGAGTCCACCAGGAGTGACCTGAGCACTGCCAGATGTGGCCCCCCCAAAAAAATTGGGGCCCAAGTAATAATACATCGGTAGGGCATTTGCATTGCATGCGGCCAACCCCAGAGGAACTCCAGTTCAATTCCCAGCATCCTATATGATCCCCTGAGCCTGCCAGGAGCGATTTCTGAGGCAGAGCCAGGAATTACCCAAGTGCTTCTGGGTGTGACCCAAAAAACCAATAAATAAAGGAATACATTAAATAAATTTATTTTATTGTTTGTTTTGTTGTTGTTGTTGTTGTTGAGTCATACTCTAGGCCAGGTTTCCTCAAACTTTTTAAACAGGGGGCCAGTTCACTGTCCCTCAAACCATTGGAGGGTCTGACTATAATAAAAACAACAAAACTTATGAACAAATTCTTATGCACACTGCATATATCTTATTTTGCAATGAAGAAACAAAACAGATACAAATACAATATGTGACCCGCGGGCCATAGTTTGAGAACCACTGCTAGGCCCTAGGGCATATTCTGAGCTCAGAGTTTAATACTAGAGGTATTTGTGAGTAAACACAACTTGGTGGTTTGCTCGCCTTATACTGTTTCTTCTGTCCTGTCTCTCCAGCACCAAGTTTGGAAATCTTTTTAAAGCACTCTTGAGTGTTTTTATGTCCGTTAAATAAGAAGAGAACCTTACAAGAACGCTGTTGTGATTAAATGCATATGAAGAGGTCTGATAAGTGGAAAATGGCAAATCACAAAAAATGTGATTATCTTGCCACATTGCCAATGTGACTTATTAATCACAATGGGGAAACAAAGACTTTGATAAGAAGGAAACCTAATCTTTCTCTCCAAAACTGTCAGTCACCTAGTTAGCATTATTTTTTGTTTTTGTTTTTGGGCCACACCCGGCGGTGCTCAAGGGTTACTCCTGGCTGTCTGCTCAGAAATAGCTCCTGGCAGGCACGGGGGACCATATGGGACACCGGGATTCGAACCAACCACCTTTGGTCCTGGAGGCAAACTCCGCTGTGCTATCTCTCCGGGCCCCTAGTTAGCATTATTAAACCTGGGACAATGGATATTTTTATGAGGTACCCCGTGTGCTGTAGCATGAAACATCAGTTCATGATGTTTCCTTGTCAAGAATGTTGAACCTGAATCTAATCAAGTATTTGCATCTAACCTCTGATTTACAGGGGCTGGAGGAACCAGTTTAATGACAGGACTTAGGAACCAATCAGATAAATCAAGAACCTGGGGCATTCTATAAGAGAATTAATGTTATTTAAAGGGGCAATGGCTCTAATTTTTTTTATTAGATCCAGAACTTAATTGACTTAAAAAAACTCGAGCAAATGCTTTGCATTAGGAGGCCTGAGTTTGATCCCTGGCACTGCCTAGCCCCATAAGCACTGAGTTAAGAGGAGCCCTTGAGCACTGCTTGAATGTGACATTCCAACCAAGAAAGGAATACAGACAAACAAAACCCCAGTGTGACAAATGAATAAAATCTTCCCCAAACCAAAGATAAATGGTTCATTTAAAAATTCCGAGGGCCGGGCCCGGAGAGATAGCACAGCGGCGTTTGCCTTGCAAGCAGCCGATCCAGGACCAAAGGTGGTTGGTTCGAATCCCGGTGTCCCATATGGTCCCCCGTGCCTGCCAGGAGCTATTTCTGAGCAGACAGCCAGGAGTAACCCCTGAACACCGCCGGGTGTGGTCCAAAAACAAAACAAAACAAAACAAAAAAAATTCTGAGGGTCAACAATAGAGACAAGGGCCAGGAGGAACAGTTCATGGTAGAAAACTTCCCACAAATAGTAGGGGAATGCAGTTAGGACAGAGAAGGGAGTACTAAGACAATGATAGTTGGAAATGATCATGCTGGGCAAGAACTGGGTGCTGAGTTAAAGTGATAGACATATCACTTTAGCAACAATATTGTAAACCACAGTGTCTAAAAGGAAAAAATCAAAGGAGGGAGGGACGAGGAAGGAAGGAAGGAAGGAAGAAGGAAGGAGGGAGGGAGGGAGGAAGGAAGGAAGGAAGGAAGGAAGGAAGGAAGGAAGGAAGGAAGGAAGGAAGGAAGGAAGGACGGGGAAAGAAAGAAAAAGAAAGAAAGAAAAAAGAAAGAAAGAAAGGAAGGAAGGAAGGAAGGAAGGAAGGAAGGAAGGAAGGAAGGAAGGAAGGAAGGAAGGAAGGAAGGAAGGAAGGAAGGAAGGAAAGGAGAAGGAGGGAAGGAAGGAGAAGGAAGGAAGGAAAGGAGAAGGAAAGGGAGGGAGAGAAGGAGGGAGGGAGGAAGGGATGGAGAGGGGGAAAGAGTCTGTCCCCAGAGGCTGTCAGGTGGGGGGGGAGCCTGGGTGGGAAACTGAGGACATTGTTGATAGGAAATGTGAACAGGTGAAGTGTGTTGTACATTGTATGACTGAGACTCAATCATGAATAAAAATTGCAATTGTGAGAAAACTGTATTATGAGCAACCTTATAACCATGGCATTTAATTTAATTTTTTTGGTTTTTGAGTCACACCCAGCAGTGCTCAGGGGTTACTCCTGGCTCTATACTTAGAATGGCTCCTGGCAGGCACGGGGGACCATATGGCATGCCGGGATTCGAACCACCATCCTTCTGCATGCAAGGCAAACGCCTTCCCTCTATGCTATATCTCTGGCCCAGGTGTTTAAATTTTTAATAAAAAATAAATTAGGGCCGGGCGGTGGCGCTAAAGGTAAGGTGCCTGCCTTGCCTGCGCTAGCTTTGGATGGACCGCGGTTCGATCCCCCGGTGTCCCATATGGTCCCCCAAGCCAGGAGCAACTTCTGAGCACATAGCCAGGAGTAACCCCTGAGCATTACCGGGTGTGGCCCAAAAATCAAAAAAAAAATTAATTAATTAAAAATTTTCAAGTGCTCAGTATTACTCTGGGTAGGGTATTTACCTTTTGTGTGGCTGTCCAGGACTAAGATAAGCCCTGAGCACTGCCTTGGTGTGCAACCCCCACATTTTTGAGGAGTGCGTTTATTTTTTAGTTTTAGTTTTTTGGGGTGCTTGGGCTACACCCAAGCAATGCTCAGTGGTGTTTAGGACCATATGTTGTACCTGATATATAATCATGCTGTTAGTTGCCATGTAAGAGTTTTAATCCCTGGGCCCGGAGAGATAGCACAGTGGCGTTTGCCTTGCAAGCAGCCAATCCAGGACCAAAGGTGGTTGGTTCGAATCCTGGTGTTCCATATGGTCCCCCGTGCCTGCTAGGAGCTATTTCTGAGCAGACAGCCAGGAGTAACCCCTGAGCAATGCCGGGTATGGCCAAAATACCAAAAAAAAAAAAAAAGTTTTAATCCCAATGTTATTTCTCTAGCCCAAAAGATAACCAATTATATAGTTGGATTCTATTTTTGAAAACATGTATTTAAAAAAAAATGCATATTGGGAGAATTTGAAATTTTAATATTAAATGATTAGGTAGTTTACTTGTTCTGTATAATATAAGCATGATGTATAGTATATGAAGGTAAATATATTCAGATTTGGAGAAAAAAATTTTTTTTGTTTTTCGGGCCACACCTGTTTGATGCTCAGGGGTTACTCCTGGCTAAGTGCTCAGAAATTGCCCCTGGCTTGGGGGGACCATATGGGACGCCGGGGGATCCAACTGCAGTCCTTCCTTGGCTAGCGCTTGCAAGGCAGACACCTTACCTCTAGTGCCACCTCACCGGCCCCCAGATTTGGAGAAATTTGTTCGAGTATTTCAGTGTGCAGAGTCATGAATTTACAATTTCTTTTGAAATACCGTACTTTCCGGCGTATAAGACGACTAGGCGTATATGACGACTAGGCGTATAAGACGACCCCCTAATTTTGCAGTTAAAACATAGGTTTAGGCCTATATTCGCTGTATCAGACAGAACGTTCCTGTGCTGCAACTGTATGTGCCACAATGAGCCAATCACAACAAGCAAAGGTTCAAAGGTTCTACTGTCATAGACTTCCTCTCTGACTCTGGCCAAGCTGAGCAGGCTTTTGACTGTGTAGATTCGGGTCCAGAACATTGTCTAATTTGCTTGCATCAAAAGCCTACTTGGATTGGCTGAGTCAGAGAGGCGGTCCGAGCAGCCTTGCAGTTATTGGTGCAGGATCGAGTTGGAAAATTCGTTTTGTGGCAATATTCAGACAATTTTCGTTTAGCGGCATATCAAAACGTTATTCGGGATATACTCGGTGTATAAGACGACCCCCGATTTTTGGTTGACTTTTTTTTGTTTCAAAAGTCGTCTTATACGCTGGAAAATACGGTAGTTTTCAGAAAACAACAGACGGGGCCAGAGTAATAACTCAGCAGCTAGTGCATTTGCCTTGCATGCAGCTGACCCAGGTTCGATCCCCAGCATCCTATATGATTCCCAAGCCTTCCGGGAGTGATTTCTGAGCACAGAGCCAGAAGTAATTCCTGAGTGACACCGGGTGTGACCCCCGCAAAAAAAAAAAAAAAAAAGACAGACCAAGGATATGATTAAGGAGTGATCACTACCTTGTATGCTCATCCTCCAACAGCCTCAGAAGTGGCTGCACAACAGCAATAGAAAAGTAAGGAAAAAGTAATAAAAAAAAATAAAACATTTTGTTGTGCATGCAGACATCTATATATTACCTTTGTATCCACTCATGGATATGGAAAAAATATTGCTATGGAAAAACATTCATATATAGGATGTCATTTTTATTTTTATGTTTGGTTTGTGGACCATATCCAGCAGTGCTCAGAGCGGATTTCTAGCTCTGTGCTCAAGGAGCATCCTTAATAGTGCCAGTGATTGAACTGGAGTTGACTACAGGCAAGGCAAGAGCCTTAACTCCTATAAGACCTTTCCAGTCCCTATTATATATCTTGAAAAAAATTAACATTTAATAGCTCGAGTTGAGTAATTGTTTCTCAGCTACTCCCTGCAGTCTACAGCCCAGATTTCTTGGCCTTGAAAATCTGTTGTGCCTGCTCTCTACACCCCACCTATTTCACTATGTTGCATATACTCTCCCTTCCCAATAAATGGAGACACACATATTGTTGTCCCATTTGCCCTGCACTGTCTTGGACTGGTACCTCTGGATTTGCTTTTCCTCTTTTCTGTGCCTGGAATTATCTGCTTCCCCCAGATTCCTCTGATTTCCCTGACTACAAGTAATACTCTTTTTTTTGGTAAGACTTCTAGAATTTCCTGTGTCTTTGTTTTGCCTTTGCTTTAAATTCCAGCCATATTGCCACTCCTTTGTGAGCTCATTCAATGTAGGATCAAAATCTGCTTGATCCTCCATTCCTTCTCTGACAGGATAGCGTATTCATTCACTTAACAAATATTTATTGAGAAGCTATTACATAGTTTTTAGTCTTGAGTGAAGGGTGGGGAAAAGAGTAGTAAATGTACAGGTAGGCTCTGTTCTCATGGAGTGAAAATAACATTGTGGACATCAGGTATTAAGAAACATGAGTTATTATGAACAATTATTATTTGCATAGAGAGAACAGGCACAGTAATTATGCTGGAAGACAGAGAACAGTCCAAGAGCTATAAAAGGGACTCACCAGAAGTGAGAGCATAGTGGTAGGACATTTACCTTGGACACAGCTGATTCAGGACTGACAGTTGTTCGAATCCCTGCTCCCATATGGCTTCCCGTGCCTACCCAGAGCAATTTCTGAGCACAGAGCCAGTAGTAATCCCTGAGCACCGTCGGATGTGACCCCAAACCCAAAATAAAGGGAAAAAGAAAATTTCAAATTGGACCTCTGGAGACTGGGGAGGCATTATGAAAGGAAAGGAGAGTCATCTTTATGAAGACTGAGGAGAGAAAGCAATTTGGGCTGGAACAATATTACAGCAGGTAGCAAGTTTGCCTTGCATGCAGTTGTCCTGGGTTCGATCCCTGACATCCCATATGATTTCTGGAGTATGCCAGGAGTGATTTCTGAGCACAGAGCCAGGAGTACCGGGTTGAGTGACCGGATTGTGGTCCAACCCCCCCATCAGAAAAAAAGAAAAAAAGAGAGAGAGATAGCAACTGGGAGGGAGGGATAAAAGATGAAGGGCACAGGTGCAAATGACTTATAGGATCACATAAGGATTTGTGATTTTATTCTAAATGCAGTGGGAAACAATGGAGGAAAATATAATTAAAAATGATCATTGGCTTGTGTGTAGAGTCAGAAAATTGAAGAGGAGAAATTAATAAACATTTACAGTTTTTTTTGTTTTGTTTTGTTTTAGGGCCACACCCGGTGGTGCTCAGGGATTACTCCTGGCTCTGTGCTTCAAAATCACTCGGGGGACCCTATGGGATGCTGGGGATCGAGCTGAGGTCTGTTTCAGTTTGGCCATGTGCAAGGCAAATGCCCCCCCCCCCCGCACTGTGCTATCACTCCAGCCCCCTTTTACAGTGTTTTAGCAAACACAGTGACTCCAGTGATAGAGATGAGGAAAAGAGGGCAAATACCACTGGGGAATAGAAATGATAGGACCAGGCATATGGTGGTGATTCTATCAGTCCTTGATGGAGGAAATAAACCAAAAATATTGAGGTGTGGTTTTCTCATGGAGTCACATTCTTATTCTATCCTGACATGAGCCTAAAGCTAGGTGATTTTTGATGTATTCCTTTTTGTATGTAGTGGCATGTAATATTGCAAAATGATCACTTTCATAAAGTCACCACCTTGATCACCTTATGTAATTATCATTTTTTTTAAATGGTGAGAAAATTTATGATTCACTCTCTTTCTTTTTTTTTTTTTTTGTTTCTGGGTCACACCCGGCAGTGCTCAGGGGCTACTCCTGGCTCTACGTTCAGAAATCACCCCGGCAGGCTCAGGGGACCATATGGGATGCTGGGATTTGAATCACCATCCTTCAGCATGCAAGGCAAATGCCTCCATGCTATCTCGCCAGCCCCTCACTCTCTTAACTTTAACATAGAACATACTACAGTTAAGTATATGCTCCCTAGAATTTTTTTTTCTTTATTTTTCTTTCTTTTTTGTTTCTGGGCTACACCCAGGGGTGCTCAGGAGTTACTCAGAAATCACCCCTGGATGGGGCAAAAGCGGTGGTGCAGGGTGTAAAGCGTCTGTCTTGCACGCTCCCTAGCCTAGGACAGACGGCAGTTCGATCCCCCGGCGTCCCATATGGTCCCTCAAGTCAGGAGCGATTTCTGAGCACATAGCCAGGAGTAACCCCTGAGCGTCACTGGGTGTGGCATAACACCCCCCCCCAAATAATCACTCCTGGCAGGCTCGAGGGAACATATGGGAGTCCAGGGATCAAATTCACGTCCGTCTTGGGTTGTCCACATGCAAGGCAAACTTCCCACCCACTGTGCTATCACTGGGCTTAAACTTTTTTATATTTTAACTGAAACCTTTGATGACCATTCTCTGTTTCCCCTATCTGAGTCCCTATCTTCTCCAGGGAACCTCCGTTTTGCTGTTTGAATTTTCTTTATTTCTCTTTCCTCATTTTTTTTCTCTTCTCCCTCTCTTTTGTTCTTTTGTTTTGGGCCACACCTGGCGGTGCTCATGCCTTGCTCCTTTTCTGTGCTCAGGCCTCACTCTTGACGGGACTGTGGGGCCATATGTGGGTGCTGAAGTTAGCACTTATCTGTAAGTGCCCCGACCTACAGGGGATACCAGTCAAAAGATGGGTTACTCTTTCTCCGAAAGAGCTCGCAAATAACGACAGATAGACACAGACCAAATAACAGACACAGAGACAGACAAGAATAGGAGAAGGATTCAAGATCCAATTCCATTTATTGAAGCACAAGGCCCGGCTTAAATACCTTTTGCGGGCACAGTTCTGCAAGTACACATATCGATATGGGATAGATACATTGAACAGGCAGGAATACCTAGATAACAGGGCCCATCGGCGAGTGGGACGGAATGTACAGATAATGGGAACTTCAGATAAGTTAGACTCAGTTTCCCAGGCTTAAAATTCTATGTTTTCATTGTCATTATGCAAGCCTTAAACGGTTACATTTACTTCTCAGGGCCCCCTGCTTTTAACAAAGTTCTCTGCTTGTCACAAGGGCCTGCTTTTAGCTAAGTTTTCTGCCTGTTGTTATAAGGGTCCCAGGCACTTATCCACTATTACTTTTGTATGTACTATTTTAGTACATAGAAAGTAGAAAATAGGGTCTGGAGCGGTAGCACAGCGGTGGGGCGTTTGCCCTGCACCCCGGCTGTCCCAGAACAGAC
The DNA here is from genome assembly GCF_024139225.1 of Suncus etruscus. Classification (NCBI taxonomy): domain Eukaryota; kingdom Metazoa; phylum Chordata; class Mammalia; order Eulipotyphla; family Soricidae; genus Suncus; species Suncus etruscus. The sequence continues at coordinate 103,735,562 of NC_064856.1, forward strand.
CTCAGTTCGATCCCTGGCCTCCCATATGGTCCCCCAAGTCAGGAGTGATTTCTGTGCGCAGAGCCAGAAGTAACCCCTATGCATCACTGGGTGTGCCCCCCAAACAAAACAAAACAAATAAACAAAAAGCAAAAAGAAGAAATAGAAAATAGTTTAGTACATAGAAAATAGAAAATATAGGGCTGGAGCGATAGTACAGCAGTAGGGCTTTTGCTTTACACGCGGCTGGCTCAGGACGGACCTAGGTTTGATCCCCCGTGTCCCATATGGTCTCCCAAGCCAGGATGGATTTCTGAGCGTATAGCCAGGAGTAACCCCTGAGCATCACTGGACGTGGCCAAAGAAAAAACAAAGAAACAAACAAAAAAAGGAAATAGAAAATATGTTTTGTTTTGTTTTGTTTTGTTTTTTTTGTGGTTTTTGGGTCACACCCGGCTGTGCTCAGGGGTTTTTCCTGGCTCTGTGCTCAGAAACTGCTCCTGACAGGCACGGGGGACCATATGGGACGCCGGGATTCGAACCGATGACCTTCTGCATGAAAGGTAAACGCCTTACCTCCATGCCATCTCTCCGGCCCCGGAAATAGAAAATATGTACCATTTTCTTGCTTCTACTCTTTTCTCTCCTTCCCTTCCTTCCTCCCTTCCTTCCTCCCTTCCTTCCTCCCTTCCTTCCTTCCTTCCTTCCTTCCTTCCTTCCTTCCTTCCTTCCTTCCTTCCTTCCTTCCTTCCTTCCTTCCTTCCTTCCTCTTCTTCCCTCCTTTTCCTTCCTCCTTCCTTCCTTCTTTCATTCCTTCCTTCCCTCCTTCCTCTCTTCCTTTCTTCCTCCCTTTCTTCATCTTTTCTTTGTTTTTTGGGGTTGGACCTGGCAGTATTCAGGTGCTACTCCTGATTTTTTTTGGTTTTTCGGTCCACACCCATTTTATGCTCAGGGATTACTCCTGGCTAAGCGCTCAGAAATTGCCTCTGGCTTGGGGGGACCATATGGGATGCCCGGGGATTGAACTGCGGTCCTTCCTTAGCTAGCGCTTGCAAGGGAGACACCTTACCTCTAGCACCACCTCGCCGGCCCTGCTACTCCCGATTTTGTGCTAGGACATCATTCTTTGCCATAGTTAGAGGACCATGTAGTGCTGATCAAATCATATGCAAATCATGAGCTCAGCCCATTGAGTTATATCTCTGGCCCTTAAAATCTTTCTTTTCTTTTTTTCTTTTTCTTTTTTTTTCTTTTCTTTTCTTTTCTTTCTTTCTTTTTTTTTTTTTTTTTTTGTGGTTTTTGGGTCACACCCAGCAGTGCTCAAGGGTTATTCCTGGCTCCAGGTTCAGAAATTGCTCCTGGCAGGCACGGGGGACCATATGGGGCACGGGGGACCATTTGGGGCACCGGGATTTGAACCGATGACCTCCTGCATGAAAGGCAAACGCCTTACCTCCATGCTATCTGTCCAGCCCCAACATCTTTATTTTATTTTTTTGTTTTGTTTTGTTTTCTTTTTGGGCCACACCCATTTGATGCTCAGGGTGTGATACTCTTGGCTAAGTGCTCAGAAATCCCCCCTGGCTTGGGGGTACCATATGGGACGCCGGGGGATCGAACCGTGGTCCTTCCTTGGCTAGCGCTTGCAAGGCAGACACCTTACCTCTAACGCCACCTCACCGGCCCCCATCTTTATTTTCTTATATTTATTTTGGCTTTGGGCCATACTTGGTGATGCTAAGGGCTTGCTTACTCCTGATTTAGCACTCAGAGATTACTCCAGGCAGTGCTCAGGGGACCATGTGGGGGGCTAGGGATCAAACTGGCTTGCTGTGTGCAAGGCAAGTACCCTAACACTGTATTATTCCATCGACTTATTTATTTTATTTATTTATTTATTTATTTTGGTTTTTGGGTCACACCCGGAGGCACTCATGGGTTACTTCTGGCTCTGTGCTCAGAAATCGCTCCTGGCAGGCACAGAAGACCATATGAGATGCCAGGATTTGAACTACCATCTGTTTGAATCAGCTGCATGCAAGGCAAAATCTCTACCGCTGTGCTCTCTCTCCCGTCCTCACATCTTCTTGAAATTATATAGTATTTGCCTGTCTCCTTTTCACTAAGTTAGTTCCCTTAGCTTAAAGCTTACAAAACCTGTCCACATTGTCTCAAATGGTATGATTTCTTTTTTCTTATGGCTTAATAATGAGCATTTTTCTTTCTTTCCATCTTTCCTTCCTTCCTTCTTTCCTTCCTTCCTTCCTCCTTCCTTCCTTCCTTCCTTCCTTCCTTCTTTCCTTCCTTCCTTCCTTCCTTCCTTCCTTCCTTCCTTCCTTCCTTCCTTCCTTCCTTCCTTCCTTCCTTCCTTCCTTCCTTCCTTCCTTCCTTCCTTCCTTCCTTCCTTCCTTCCTCTTTTTTTTAGCCACACCTGGTAGGTGCTTAAGGGCTTACTCATGGTTCTGCACTCAGGATTCATCCTAGCAGACTCAGGGGACCATATGGGGTGCTAGGTATCAAACTCAGGTTGGCCATGTGTAACACAATTACTTTACCTGCTGTACTATCTCTCTGGCTATTCATCACAGTTTCTTTATTCCTGTCTCCACCAATGTGAATAATGCTTCAGGGAACATAAAGTTGTAGATATATCTTTGAGATGCTGAGTTAATATATATATATATATACATATATAATCTGTTATATATAATATATATCCAGAAATAGGATTGCTTGAACATATGGTAGTTCTATTTTCAGTTTTTATTAAAGGAAGTCCATATGTACTACTTTCTAAAAAAATCTTGATCTAGATACTTGTGCTTTTATAGGTTTTTGTTTGCTTGGCTGATACACTCAGCCATGTTCGGAACTTTGCATCCAGGAGGCCTGGGTTTTATTCCTGGTACTGCACGCTCCCTGGAGCACTGATCTAGGAGTAGCCCCTGAAAACTGCTGGGTGTGGTCCCAAAACGGAAGCATTTGCCCTAAGGAAAATGGAAGTAAAAATTGGAAGGACTGGAGGGCTCAATGGGTTGAGGCCCAGGTTCAATCCTAGGTACCGGTAGCATGTTCCTCTGAACACTACAAAGAAAAAACCCTGTGCATCACTGGGTGTGGTTCAAAAAAAACAACAAAGCTAACTAAACCAAAATAAATAGAACCAAAAAGAAAAAATAGCCCAAGCTTTTATTATAAAGCAGCAGAGGAAACTTCACAAGACAGTATTTTTTCTTAAATGGTTTCTCGTCTCAACAGCAATCCTCAGCAGTCCCTTTGGTCTATAGGAGAGAAACCCAGAAACTCAGTCTTATGCCGTCATGCCTTTCCTGTTGTTCCAGATGTGTCTGTAGCAAACCCAAAGCTAAGTGGTAGACTGTGCAGTGCTAAATTTAATCCTGGTTCTACTACATACAGAGCATGTGCTCCAGCCCTCTGAGTTATTTCCCCAGCTCTATCCTATTTTTTAAAATCAACTCTTTAACGGAATCACTGTGAGATACACAGTTATAAAGTTATTCATAATTGAGTTCCAATCATACAATTTCCGGCAGCCTTCACCAGTGCACATTTCCTGCCACCAATGTCCCTAGTTTTCCTCATTCTCTCCCCACTGCCCCACTGCCTGCCTCTGACATTTTTCTCTCATTTTCTCTCATTTCTTCTCTCTCTCTCTCTCTCTCTCTCTCTCTCTCTCTCTCTCTCTCTCTCTCTCTTTCTATCCCTCCCTCTATTTTTATCTCCTTCCCTCTCCCTCTTTTTTTTTTTTTTTTTTTTTTTGTTTTTTTTTTTTTTGTTGTTGTTTTTGGGTCACACTCGGCAATGCTCAGGAGTTACTCCTGGCTCTACACTCAGAAATCGCTCCTGACAGGCTCAGGGGACCATATGTGATGCCGAGATTCGAACCAACGACTTTCTACATGCAAGACAAACACATTACTTCCATGCTATCTGGGGTTACTCTTAGCTATGCGCTCAGAAATAGCTCTTGGTTTGGGGGACCATATGGGACACCCGGGGGGGGGGGGATGGAACCGCAGTCCATCCTAGGTTAGCACTTGCAAGGCAGACGCCTTACCTCTAACGCCACCGCTTCAGCCCCCTTTGTTTTTGTTTTGTTTTGTTTTTACTGCATCCCAAGCTAAATATGGAATCTCAGCTAGTTCTGAGTCCTGGTTCTTAGAGCAGTGGGTTGCCATTCTCTGGATTTGACTTTGATATCTGTCACTGCAGTCCGTCTTTGGCTAGCATGCGCAAGGCAGACAGACACCTTACTGCTTGCACCACCACTCTGGCCCCAAGTTAAAATACATTTGCTTTCATGCTTTTAGTTATATTTTGGGGAAGTAGGTATTAGGGCTGAGTAGTACTCACACCCAGTAGCACTCGGGTTAGTCTTTGCTCTGTGCTTAGGCACAAGAGACCTTAAACAGTGCCAGGGAATTTGAACCAGGGTTGTGTTCACTGCATCTGGACAATGCAAGTGCCTTACCTCTAATACTATCTCTCCAGACCCCTCACTTGGATTGTTTGTTTGTTTGTTTTTGGGCCACACCCGGCGTGTTCAGGGGTTACTCCTGGCTATCTGCTCAGAAATAGCTCCTGGCAGGCACGGGGAACCATATGGGACGCAGGGATTCGAACCAACCACCTTAGGTCCTGGATCGGCTGCTTGCAAGGCAAACGCCGCTGTGCTATCTCTCAGGCCCCTCACTTGGATTTTTTTTTTTTTTTTTGGTTTTTGGGCCACACCCGGTGATGCTCAGGGGTTACTCCTGGCTATGCGCTCAGAAGTCGCTCCTGGCTTGGGGGACCATATGGGATGCCGGGGGATCGAACCGTGGTCCGTCCGAGGCTAGCGCAGGCAAGGCAGGCACCTTACCTCTAGCGCCACCGCCCGGCCCCCTCACTTGGATTTTTAATAACAGTTTCAAGTTCTTAATAAAATGAAGCAGAAGTTTTGAATGAAAGCAGAATTTCTGTATTATAATACCTACCTCCTTACTTTCATAGCCACCCTCCACTATCAATAGCCAGATTGGTATTTTTGTTAAATTGATCACCACCCAAAAGTACATAAATTAGGGTTCACTTTTTGGGGTGTATATTCTGTTGGTTTGAGAAATATATAATATCACGTATCCACCATTTCAGTATCTTTCAGAAGAGTTTTATTGACTAGCATAACCTTTGTACTATGTCTTTTTTTCTTTTGTATTTGGTCCACACTCAGTGACACTCAGGGATTACTCCTGGCTATGTGCTCAGAAATCACTCCTGGCTTGGGGACCATATGGGACACCGGAAATCGAACCAAGGTCCGTCCTTGGTCAGTCACATGCAAGGCAAATGCCCTACCACTGCACTAACACTCCAGCCTGTACTTTGTCTTCTTTTCTTTTTTCCCTGTATGCCTGAAAATGACTGACTTTCTGTTTTATTAAATATTTGAATTATTTAAATTATTATTGTTGTTGTTATTATTATTATTATTTGGTTTTTGGGCCACACCCGGCAGTGCTATCTGCTCAGAAATAGCTCCTGGCAGGCACGGGGGACCATATGGGACGCCGGGATTAGAACCAACCACCTTAGGTCCTGGATCGGCTGTTTGCAAGGCAAACACCGCCATGCTATCTCTCCGGCCCCGAATTATTTAAATTATTTTTATTTAAACATCATTGTTTTTTTTGTGGTTTTTTGGGTCACACCCAGCAGTGCTCAGGGGTTATTTCTGGCTCCAGGCTCAGAAATTGCTCCTAGCAGGCATGGGGGACCATATGGGGCGCCGGGATTCGAACTGATGACCTCCTACATGGAAGGCAAACACCTTACCTCCATGCTATCTCTCCGGCCCCTAAACATCATTGTTACAAGATTGTTCATACTAGTTTTATTTTCACAGATAAAGTTGTTCATGATTGAGTTACAATCATACAGTGTACAACATCCACCAGTGTGCATCTCCAGCCATCAGTGTCCCCAGTTTCCCTCTTAATTCACCCTGATGACCTCTTCTCTTCCACCTTCCTTCTACTCTCTCTCTCTCTTTCTCTTTTTTTTTTGGGGGGGGGGCCACATCGGGCAGTGCTCAGGGGTTACTCCTGGCTGTCTGCTCAGAAATAGCTCCTGGCAGGCACGGGGGGACCATATGGGACACCGGGATTCGAACCAACCACCTTTGGTCCTGGATCAGCTGCTTGCAAGGCAAACGCCGCTGTGCTATCTCTCCGGGCCCTCTCTCTTCTTTTTTGACTCGTTGGTTTGTACTACTGTTATGAAGAGGTGCCATGCATGCCCCTTTCCTAGTAGACCCTTCTCTATTTGTTTTTGGTTTTGGACCACACATGGTGGTGCTCAGGGGTTACTCCTGGCTCCGCACTCAGGAATCACTCATGGAAGGCTCGGGGAATCATATGGGAGGCTGGGGATTGAGCCCTGGTTTGCCGTGTACAAGGAATGCATCCTGCTTGCTGTGCTATTGCTCTGACATTGAAAAAATTATTAAACAAAGGTAGCTTGTTGTTTCAAAAAACAATGGGGGAATTCGCGTACGTTATAGATCAGGTTATCTGGGCAATTTACTGGCAAACCCAAGAGACTTCAGCTATGGTGATGCAGTTGGCATCTCAGGTGTCCAATCTTGAGACGGAATGACTGGGGCCTTAAGCCACAGCACTGACCACTCTACAACAGACTGTGTCATTTCCAAAAGTCTTTTTCTCAGGAGAGGTGGAAAGGAGATGGACGAGCTGAGCTCTCAGCCAACCACATTTTCAGCAGTGGAAGAAACAAGTGTCAGGTTGTAAAGAGTTTTTTTTTTTTTTGGCTTTTGGGTCACACCCAGCAGTGGTCAGGGGTTACTCCTGGTTCTATGCTCAGAAATCAGTCCTGGTAGGCTCGGGGGACCATATGGGATGCCGGAATTCGAACCCCTGTCCTTCTGCATGGAAGTCAAATGCCTTACCTCCATGCCATCTCTCCGGCCCAGGTTCTAAAGAGGTTTTAAGAGCGACACTCTAAAACTTCTCCTACAACATTAAACTTCTCCCCACTTAGGTCAAGATTTATATTATGTGCTTCTTTTACATATGTTTCTTCTCACATGGATGAAAAAGCAAACAGAACAAATGGGAGATAGTATACTTGATGGCAAGCCCATTACTCCAGGCACTGTAGTTTGTATTATTCATTCATACTCTCCCCAATTTTTTTTGTTTAATTTTTTTAGGTCACACCTACCAGTGATCAAGGGATACTCCTAGCTTTATGCTCAAGGATCACTCCTGGGGCTGGAGAGATAGCATGGAGGTAGGGCATTTGCCTTGCATGCAGAAGGACAGTGGTTCAAATCCAGGCATCCCATATGGTCCCCAGAGCCTGCCAGAGGCGATTTCTGAGCATAGAACCAGGAGTAACCCCTGAACGCTGCTGGGTGTGACCCCCCCCAAAAAAAAAGAATTACTCCTGATGGGACACAGGGGAATAAATTGAGTGCCAGAGATCAAACCTGGGTTGGCCACATGCAAGGCAAGCACCCTGCCTGTACTATTGCTCTAGCCCCCCTCAAATTAATTTTTTTCTATTTCCTTCAATTTTATTTTTGATTTTGGTTTTTGGGTCACACCTGGCAGTGCTCAGGAGTTACTCCTGGCTCTAGGCTCAAAAATCACCCCTGGCAGGCACAGGGGATCATATGGGATGCCGGGAATCAAACCACCGTCCTTCTGCATGAAAGGCAAAACATCTTATCTCCATGCTATCTCTTCAGCCCCTCAAATTCTTTGTTTTGTTTTTTGTTTTTTTTTTGGGGGGGGGCACACCGTTTGATGCTCAGGGGTTACTTCTGGCTAAGCGCCCAGAAATTGCCCCTGGCTTGGGGGGGACCATATGGGACGCTGGGGAATCTAACCGAGGTCCTTCCTTGGCTAGCGCTTGCAAGGCAGACACCTTACCTCTAGCGCCATCTCTCCGGCCCCTGCCCCTCAAATTCTTTTTTTTTTTTGGGGGGGTTTTGGGCCACATCCGATAACACTCAGGGGTTACTCCTGGCTATGTGCTCAGAAGTTGCTCCTGGCTTGGGGGACCATATGGAACACGGGGAGATCGAACCGCGGTCCATCCAAGGCTAGCGCAGGTAAGGCAGGCACCTTACCTTTAGCGCCACCGCCCGGCCCCGCCCCTCAAATTCTTAAAGTTACTTCCAGGTATTGTGTTGAGTAGTGAAAATGTACTTTGGGAATAAACTCAATCTTTCTGCTAACAAAGACTGGTCCACCTTGCTTGCCATTCAGTTTTTCTAGAGCAAAGACAATCCCTTGTCTTTTGACCTTCCCCTTTTGCAAGTGCACCCGGGTGATGAAACTTGCTGAAACAAGGAAGAGAGAAAAAGGAGGCGGAAAAGGCCATTTTACCAGAAGAGGCTTAGCAGAGTCTCTGGAGGTCATTCAACTCCTGACTTTGGATTATAACAGGAAATAGTTACTCCTAGAGAGCAAGAAATACATACTTGTGTGTGTTTTGTGAACACACATAGTTTTACTTTGTTTTGTTTTTGGTTTTTGGGCCACACACCCAGTGACGCTCAGGGGTTACTCCAGGCTATGTGCTTAGAAATCGCTCCTGGATCAGGGACCATTTGGGGGACACCGGGGGTTGAACCCAGGTCTGTCCTGGGTCAGCTGCGTGCAAGGTAAAGTCCCCACCTTCTGCACTATCACCCTGGCCCCATAAAATCTTACTTTTAAAATATTGTTTTTGGGGGGGCGGTGAGGTGGTGCTAGAGGTAAGGTGTCTGCCTTGCAAGCGCTAGCCAAGAAAGGACCTCAGTTCGATCCCCCGGCATCCCATATGGTCCCCCCAAGCCAGGGGCAATTTCTGAGCGCTTAGCCAGGAGTAACCCCTGAGCATCAAATGGGTGTGGCCCAAAAAACAAACAAAAATAATTCTTTGGGAGGCTAGAGTGATTGCACAGTGGGTAGGGCGTTTGCCTTGGATTGAACTAAGTGGGTTCAATCTCTAGCATTCTATATGGTTCTCCAAGTCTACCAGGAGTGAATCTTGAGCGCAGATGCAAGAGTAACCCCTGAGTACTACCAGGAGTGGCCAAAACAAACAAACAAATAAACAAAGACAAAAAAATACCCCACCAAAACACAAATCATCCACCTGCCTGTGTTCAGGGCTTAGCCTGGCTCTGTGCTCAGGGATCACTCCTGGTAGGGCTCAAGGACTTTGCATTGGTAGAGATTACTCCTTGGGGGTATAATACTTGCAGAGTAAAAAGTAAACTGGAGGCTGTAATGATGTCTACAATCTATTCCCAATTGTGAGGCCTGTATTCAAGACAGAAATAGGTCAAAACCGGGTTGGAACTAGAGTACAGAGGATTGGGGCCAGTGCTTGCTTTGTAGGAAGCTGATCTATGTGTGATCCCCAGAACCACATCAGGTCCCCTGAGCAACATCAACAGAGCCAGGAATAGGCCCTGAATATATATCTAGGCCCAGAGAACAAAGCAATATGATAGTACAGAACCAGGGATATGGCGCATGTGGCAAAACTCATGCTTAACTCTGCAAAACCTTGAGCTTGGTCCAGGAACCACATCCCTACCTCCCTGCACAAAATCACAATAAAGAGCCAATGCTATGAGGTAATACTGAGAGGCTTAACTCCTCATGTAAAAGACACCCTTTCTACAAGCTCGCATGTTCATGGGATGTAGAAAATTGAACCCAGGTCGGTCCCTGGTTGGCCGCGTGCAAGGCAAACACCCTACCAATGTGCTATCGCTCTGGCCCTATTATCACAGATTTTATGACAATTTTTTTCTCACATCTATTGAAATTTTGGTATATTTGTTTTGGGGCCACTTCTGGTGGGCTTGGGGGACAATATGAAGCCAGGGATCAAACGCAGACCAGCCACATATAAGGCAAATGCCCTACCTTTGCTGTACTATTTCTCCTGCCCTGTCTGGACCTCCATTGTTTTTTTTTTTTTTTTTGGTTTTGGGGCCACACCCAGCGGTGCTCAGGGGTTACTCCTGGCTGTCTGCTCAGAAATAGCTCCTGGCAGGCACAGGGGACTATATGGGACACCAGGATTCAAACCAACCACCTTTGGTCCTGGATCGGCTGCTTGCAAGGCAAACGTCGCTGTGCTATCTCTCCAGGCCCTAATTTACTTTTTTTTTTTTTGGTTTTTGGGCCACACTCGGTAACGCTCAGGGGTTACTCCTGGCTATGCGCTCAGAAATTGCTCCTGGCTTGGGGGACCATATGGGGCACCGGGGGATCGAACCGCGGTCCGTCCAAGGCTAGCGCAGGCAAGGCAGGCGCACCTTACCTTTAGCGCCACCACCCGGCCCCCTGGCCTTCCATTTTTTTTTTTTTTTTTGGTTTTTGGGCCACACCCGGCGGTGCTCAGGGGTTACTTCTGGCTGTCTGCTCAGAAATAGCTCCTGGCAGGCATGGGGGACCATATGGGACACCAGGATTCGAACCAACCACCTTTGGTCCTGGATCGGCTGCTTGCAAGGCAAACGCCGCTGTGCTATCTCTCCGGGCCCGGCCTTCCATTTTTTAAAGCAATTGGTTAAAAAAAAAATGTAGCTTAGGGGCCGAAAAGATGGCATGGAGGTAAGGCATTTGCCTTACATGCAGAAGGACCGTGGTTCGGATCCTGGCATCCATATGGTCCCCCGAGCTTGCCAGGAGCGATTTCTCACTGTAGAGCCAGGAGTAACCCGAGTGCTGCTGGTGTGACCCCCCCCCCCAAAAAAAAAACCCAAAAATGTAGCTTAGGTAACTGTGATATTCAGCTTGGTCCTATGGAATCATATTCAGTATGGTCCTATGGAATCATTGCTTAGGCCCATAAGCCTCCAGGGTCACACCTGGTGATGCTAAACAGTGTTGGTGGTGGGGAACCCCCATGTGGTTACTGGATTTCAAACGCAGGGCCTAACACATAAAGACTGTGTTCTAACCCTTTGAGCTAACTTCCTTTATTAACCTTTCCATTTTATGATTTTGGGGGGCTATACTTGACAGTACTCAGGGCTTATTCCTAGCTCTGTACTCTACATAGAGATCACTCTTGGTGGGCCTGGGAGATCATCTGGGGTGCGGAGGATTCAAACTTGATCTAATACAATAGCTCTTTGGTCCTGATCCCTTAGGGTTTTATTTTTTAAGGGAATGCCCACATTTTATTTCTGAGAATGCTTATATTCTAAGTAAAACTAGCCTGTTCTGTAGGGTTTAAATCTTTTTGTAGTGTTGATTTTTGGTGGTGGTGGTTGGGTCACCAGGTAGCACTCAGAGGTTACTCCTGGTTCTGTGCTCAGAAATCGCTCCTGGCAGGCTCAGGGGAGGATACAGCCGAGGATTGAAGTTGGATTGGCTGCCTGCAAGGCAAATGTCATCCCTGCTGTGCTATCACTCCAGCCCCTGTAGTGTTACTGAAATGTTTCCTTTAGCTTTTGTCTTAACAAACCCCAAAGTGGATGACCACAATCTGGCATATTCTCCCTGGTGTGAAAGAACTCACATAGCCAACTGAGGGAGCCTCCAAAGACCTTCAGGCTTCTAGACTCTTCCTTCTTTCACTTTCAGGTAAGCATCCCCTTCCCTTTTACTTTCATGATAGCAGCATGCAAGCCCACAGATGTAGAAATTGCGGAGTAACCAATCTGGTAGTCTCACAGTTTGTTGCTGAAAACCAGAGATTTCACACTTGGCTATAACTACAGTTCCTGCAGGGAAAAGTTTCCTATCAATATTCTGAACCAGGTCAATCAGCGCCAAGCCAGAGAGGGAAAAAAATCCTCATCTATGCTGTCTTGTTCCAAAAATATGTTTTCAAGTAAGCAGTTGATCTGTGAGTGATCTGGCAGCCGTAGACTTGCTCTATCACGGAGAGCTTCCTCACAGGGAAGAGATTAGTGCAGAGGCTTCACTTTCTTGGGAGTGTTTTTGTTGAGATTAATGGCATTTAGAAACATCCTGCCACAGTAGACCTCTTCCACTGTCACCCCGGAGGAAGTGGGTCACATAGAATTTGATAAGCTTGTGCTGTATGCTTGAATCTAGTTTCTCCATAGGCTGGGTCCTAATGTAGAATACACAATGTTTGGTAGGATTCTGGACCTTTAAGAACAACTTCTGCTTACCTCTGGCATCATCTCCCGGGGTGACCTTGTAGATTTGGGCTCTTCCAAGAAGGGAGTTGACAGAGGACCCAATTGAAGTTCAGTCCTTGGCTTGATGACTGGAAGCTTACATTGTCATTCAAAAGTATCTGAATAGGAACACACTGGTTTAGAAAGTCTCCAGATAAGGGGGCTGGAGAGATAGCACAGCGATAGGGCGTTTGCCTTGCAGCCAAGCCAGGATGGATGGTGGTTCAAATCCTGGCATCCCATATGGTCCCCCAGCCTGCCAGGATCAATTTCTGAGTGCAGAGCCAGGAATAACCTCTGAGCGCTGCTAGGTGTGACCCAAAAAAGCAAAAACAAAACATAAAACAAGAAAGTCCAGATAAAAGCTCGAGAATCAATTTATTGTCTTATCATCCGGTGGATTTTGATAGTAAAGTTTTGAGCGCTCATCATCCTATATGAACCTTCTGTGTCTATTCTACTGAGCCCTGTATTGGTTGCTGGAAGCTCCTTGAAGTGGCCAAGTCCATGTTAGTAAGTTTACAAGCCTCTAGGCCTCGTTTGGCTTTGCTGGTCAGCACCCCATCTGTTGCATGATGGCTCAAGTGGAGCAATGAGCAGATGCAAAGGAAAAGTCTGCAGGGAATACTAACTCTGGGGTTTCCAACTGAACTGGGTTGAATTTTGTCTTTGGAGACTTTCTCCATTTTCCTTACAAGAATCCAAAGCCAGATGGGTATCCTGGTTGTGCTGCTACATTTTGTCTTAAGCTTGCACTGAGTCAAAGGAGGCTTTGTAGAAAGGTGTAGACCTAAGCTGTGAACATCTTAAAGTCTCCCACAATTTTTGTGCTGGGGGCCCTGGATCTTTTTTTTTGGGGGGGGGCACACCTGGTGACGCTCAGGTGTTATTCCTGGCTATGCACTCAGAAATCACCCCTGGCTGGCTTGGTGGACCATATGGGATGTCAGGGATCGAACCAAGGTCCATCCTGGGTCAGCTGCATGCAAGGCAAATGCCCTACCGCTGTGCTATTGCTCTGGCCCTGGATCTTGTTGCAACATACCCCAAATAGTTAAATCACCTCAAAAATCTTCAGTTTATCATTTGGCTCTGAAGGAAATCTGCTTGCAAACAGAGTATGCTGGAAGTCCTGGCTCCTAGGGATCTACTTTTAGTTTGTGGTAACCCACAATTTTCTGTTTTCATCTTCACGCATAGGAAAAGCCAATGACATGGGAGAGATAATCTTCTTGACGTCCCAAGCTCCAGAAGACCTTGCATTATTTTTAGCCACTGGGCTTCAAATGCATCTTTGCTTTGATCTACAGTAGTCATTCATCTTTGTCATCAGAACTAGGAGGGCAGTGTAAGGAGCCTGAAACATTCATGCTCAAATCTAGTGCTTCTTTTTGTGTGCAGTCGGTGAGGGCTGCACTCCAGGAGACGTGGCCTGGCTCAGCCTCAGGCTTGGAGCTGTGTGAAAAGAACTTGTGTTGACAACCTGGGATTTCTTTGACCTTTGCTCCATGGCTAGAATTCATGAGTACTTTCATTCACACATCTGGTATCTCTTTTGGTCCTTACAAATCCAGGCTCCTGCACAAAGCTGGGAAGTCAGGCAGGAGGAGTTGTACTCTGGCCAGCGGCTGGGGTGCCAACATTTGAGTGAAGAGGAAGGACAGGATTTTCTTCTCAGGATTTCTCTTCTATGATGTTGGCCACCTGCTGACAGATGACTGGACGAGATGGAATTCTCAGTTCCTGTAGGGAACCGAATGTGACCTCAGACATGCTGGATAGGTTGTCTAGAATAGAAACCTTTCTCCGGCCTTTCCTGGAGAAGTTTCCTGGTCAGGTTCTCACAGGATGGCATCTCCTTAGGAAGCTCATCCATTTTATTTTCTTTTTCAAAAGCTATTGGCTTTTTTCCATGTATTGTCTTCATTTACCCACTGTTCATGTCTTCTCTATTGACTGTGTTTTTTTGGCTTTTATTTTTTCAAATAACAATTCTGAGTCTCTTCTGAAGCTTCTCGCAATACATAACCTGCTAGACATCAGCGCTGGCTGCTGAAGATGGGGGTGGGGGGCCTATAGAATGCCCAGTAGAAATAATCACCAATAGCCGTTGGTTCTTTTGTTGTTGTTGTCTTTTGGGCCTCACCTGGTGACGCTCAGGGGTTACTCCTGGCTATGCGCTCAGAAATAGCTCCTGGCTTGGGGGACCATATGGGACACCAGGGGATGGAACCACGGTTCATCCTAGGTTAGCACTTGCAAGGCAGACGCCTTACCTCTAATGCCACCGTTCTCGCCCCCTTTGGTTCTTTTATTGACTCTGCATCACAAGCTAAAGATGAAATCTCAGTTAGTTCTGAGTCCTGATTCTAGAGCAGTGGGTTATAGTTTCTGGATTTGACTTTGATAGGCTACTGTTTGGAAAAAAAAAACAGAGTACTGTGCAGAGGTGCTAAGGTCCTGGCTTGAACTGGCAAACAGGCTTTGGCAAGGTGTGTTGGAAATAACCAGTACTGTTGCTGCAATAGCTCCCATGGTTGTGGGCTTTTATTTTGGGCCACACTCTGCGGTGCTCAGGGGTTACTCCTGACTCTGCACTCAGAAATTGCTACTGGAAGGCTCAGGGGAACCATATTGGATGCCGGGAATTGAACAAGGTCCATCTTGGGCTGGCCGTGTACAAGGCAAATGCTCTACTGTTGTGCTCCCACCCTTCTGCCTGGATTTAAATTCCTCTCCAGGAGATAGTACTGGTGTGCTGTGGCTGCTACCCTGGCCTTTCAGATGCCCTACCCAGGCTAGTTATAGAGATGACACGGTCAAATTCCACAGTTGTATAGAAAACAAACAAAACCTGGTGGTGGTCGCTTTACATTCAGCAAATTAAAAACTTTTTTTTCAAGGCCACACCTGATGATGCTCCGGGGTTACTCCTGGCTCTGCACTCAGGTATTAACCCTGGTGGTGCTTGGGATAATTTATGGAATACTGGGGATCCATCACAGAGTCTGTCTTGTGCAAGGCAGGTGCCCTACTTGCTGTACTATGGTATCAGCTGCATTTATTGAGCAAATTTATTATTATTTTTATTTTGGTTTTTGGCCACACCTGGTGATGCTCAGGGGTTACTCCTGGCTATGCACTCAGAAATTGCTCCTGGTTTGGGGACACCAGGATCGAACTGAGGTCTGTTCTGGATCAGCCATGCAGAAAGGCAAACACCTTGCTGCTGTGCTATTGCTCTGGCCCCTTACTGAATGAATTTTAAATAACTGATAAATCTAGAGTAATTGTATTTTTTTATCTAAAAATTCAATTTCTTTATTAGGGACTGAAGTAAAATGAAGATCCTTAAGCCCAGGAAGAGTGATCCCTAAGTCAGGGATAAACCCTGAGCACTACAGGGTGTGGTCCCACAAACATAAAAGAAGCTACTATGTACATATAAGATCTTTATCTCTTGTACAGCAAAATAAAAATGGTAAAAGCATTAGGCAATATTGTTACCAAACCTCAATACCAAGATGTTTACCAGTCTCTCTATGAATATGCTAGAACTATGTTAAAAACCATATTCAGAATTAAGAAAGTTGAAACAGTGGCACACTTTTTTTCAAGTATACAATTTATTTGTATTTACAATACCCTATAAAAATGTAAATTTAGAAATTTTAATTTTATTAGAACCAAACAAAAAGTTAAAGCACAGAAAAGAAATTCATAATAATCAAGTATTCACTCGATCAGTTGTGAAGGGAAGGAAGGAAAGGTGCATGGTCAGTAGATTATGGCAGAGGGAAGCTAGGTTACATCACTGGGGAACAGCTGGTGGAGCTTGGGGCCACAGAGGGGAAAGAAATGGGAGATGGAGAACTAGGACAGCTGGTTAGAACGGAGGGGTTGACTGTTGTACAATCCGTATGTGTGCAAAATGTCTTCTTCAGTTTAAATAGAACTTGTCCCCTCTGCTACATTCGAAAAGGCGAGCACAGCAAAAGAGTTATCAGGATAGTCGTGTAAAATTAGTTACGATTTCTTTTTCTTGAAGGCTGGAATCACTAGGGATCAAAGTCCTACATCCTGGTTGATTGCTGAATGGAAGAGGGGTTAAGGAAAAAGGATCAGAGCAAGCTGCCCCTGCCGGGAATCCAACCCAGGCCCCAGGCTTGCCCGGAACGGGGCTTGGGTGAGATAAAGTAGCAGCGACAATGGTTCCGCCATGGTGCGGTGGAGACGGGCGGGCCAAGCACGCCAAAGTAGCTTCCAAGGCTACGCTTGGAGATATCTGTCCATGCCACCTCCAAAAAAGGGGGTGGGGGGAGGAGGGGGCGGGAAGAGGAGGAAAAGCATGGCTTACTGAAGTCTGAGGAAGACAGAGCAAAGTGTGCAAAAGCTACACCGTGGAAGCAGGATCGCCTTGGGCAATCTTGTCCGAATTAGAGGAGACAGAATCAACAATACCTCGTACTTGTAGCAGGACGATGACATAACCGTGTGCTGTCTCCATTGAGGTGGAGAAACATAGGTGGGGCAGGAAGGGAAACGACTTCTCTGTCTAGAGCTGGGCAGCAGCCAATGAAAAGTGTCACTTTTATTAAATGTGCTGCATACCCTGTATTAATAGTAAAACAAGTAGAACCCACCAAATTACAAGATGGACTAAAAATAGTTAAAAAAAATACATCAGCTGGTTTTGAGTTTCAAGAGGAAGGGGGTGTGTGTCAACTAAGTCGTTTTCAATCTAAAACTGATTCTTTAAAGGATCTGCTGGATACCACATAAACTTATGTATAGGGGCACACACATACATACATATACTGGGTATATATGTATATATGCGTATTTCTATTTCATGGCTCTCCTATCATCATCTGAATATTAATATGGGGCAGTTAAGACTTCAATAGGATGAGAGAAGGAGTCCTTTTGGCAGGCTACAATCTACTCTCAACTGGAGTAGTGATGGTAGGATCAAGGGAGAGATTATATTTGTGTCTCTAGGGCAAAACCAACCCTGCAAAATTGGGAAGAATTTAGTCAAAGTAGGACATGCAGAAGTGTAACACAGTAGGTAAGAAGAAACCAGCAGAAGTATCACCCAGCCACCTTTCTCAGAGCTGTGGGCAGGCCCACCTGACCCCGAGAGCGTCTCTCGAACAGACATCAGCCCCACAGACGCTTTGGGGAATCAGCGACCTTCCCTCCCGCATTAAAAAACACGCCATGGTGATGGCAGCAGTGCAGGTGACAGCCAAAAGGAGGTACAGGAAACATCCGAAGATCTCTTTATCGGATCCCCTGAACTAGCCTATGGGTATGAAAAAAAAAAGAAACCTTTTTTACATTATGAATCAATGTACGTTAGCATTAAAATGACGGCTTTCAGTGAATTCTCATGCAAGGAAACAGTGATGTTCCCACTCTCCTCTTAGCATTCAATGAACCAAGACGGTTTTGCTAGATTCTTGGCTTTATGCACAGAGACCCCTCCTGGCAATGTTGGAGATGGAACCATGGTTGGCTGCATTCAAGGCAAGTGCCCTAGAGACTGTACTATCTTTCAAGCCCTGAGGTTCAGTGCTATGTACGTAGCAGAGATTCACATTTAAGAGAAATCATTGATGTCGCCTGCCAAATTCAGTTTTCGTTTTGTTAGGGGGCCACATACAGAAATGCTCAGGGGTTATTCCTGGCTCTGCGTTCAGGAATTACTCCTGCAGGTGTGCAGGGGACCATATGAGATATTGGAAATTGAAACTGGGTTAGCTGCAGGCAAGGCAAGCTGTTCTACTGCTCTGGGCCCAAATTTAGTTTTATATGCCCTTAATTACTCATAATATTTTTGGGAGGGGGATGGGACTACAGCTAGTCTATAGGACCATACAGGATGCTGGAGATCGAATCCAGGTGAGTTGCTTGCATGTGCCCTACCAGTACTGTACTATTGTGGTGGTCCCTTGTTCATAACTCTATAACCTAAAATATCAACTCGTTGCAGTATGAAACTTTACTCTTGTAAACTTACTGCAGTTTTGTCTCCAACAAGTTCAGTTTCTGTCGGTCAACATAGCGAGAAAAGAGTGATACTAGGTTTGTGGGTATTGAGATTGGCTTGGCCAGGGCTGCTTGGGGAATCCGTAGAAGTTCTCGGGTCGCCATGAACATGACCTCCGTCCTGAAAGGAAAAAAATAAACAAGAGTTGCAATTTGAGGTAAAGAATATAAAGGATGTTAATAGAAATTCATCACATGAGATGCTGTATCTGGACTGACCACTGGCTGCTGTGTTCTGGAGCAGGTTCCGAACTTTGTAGGTCTTCCCCACGGCTCAGGATGACAAGGAGCAGTGACAGGCCAAACTGCAAAAGAGGACAGAGGGGGATCAAACTCAGAATGGTGCGCACTGAACTCTGGCACCCCCACTGGTTGAGGGACAGTATCATTGGACAGAAATAGTAGCACATCAAAATGATAAGACAGCCGGGTTTTTCTCTGAAACTGGGTAATCATATCACCATCTCTTTCTTCTGGTTCTATTTTGGTTTAGTCATTGTCAAGAAAAACTCAGTTCTCCCACTCCACCAGGAGACAGAAAGAGGCTGTTTTCTCTGTTAGAGACTATTTAAGACTGAGTGTTTCTCCTATTTTCCAGAATAGAGGTGGATTAAAAAAGAGAGCTAAAGATACAGTTTGATACAGGATGGTGATGCTCCTGAAATAGATTAAAAAAACAAAACAATAAGCAGAGTAAGACATTTTAAACTTAAAGAAAACAGATGTCAAGGCTTATGGGAAAATACAGAGGTACTAAAAAGATCAGAGTGTGAAAAAATTTACTTAGAAGAAAAAAGATCTGGGGATGGGGGTGCAGGCTGGAGATACAGTATGGAGTGATTGCAGCATATAGCTGACCCTAGCTTGAGTGCTAGAATTGCATGATCTCCCCAGAGACCACACTGCCAGTTGTGGGCCAAACACCTGACCACTCCCCAAATTAAAAATAACCATTAAGGGGCAGGAGAGATAGCACAGTGGTATTTGCCTTGCAAGCAGCCGATCCAGGACCTAAGGTGGTTGGTTCAAATCCTGGTGTCTCATATGGTCCCCCGTGCCTGCCAGGAGCTATTTCTGAGTAGACAGCCAGGAGTAACCTCTGAGCACCGCCGGGTGTGGCCCAAAAACCAAAAATAAATAAATAAATAAATAACCTTTAATAATTAAAAAAGATACACCTATGGCTGGGGAAATAACACAGGGACAAAGGTGCACATTGCATGGTTCTATGACCATCTGTGGGTACAGCTGTGCAGGATCCCAAGCAGCGAGGCCAGGCTGCCCTGGTGGTCCTTGGCACTAAAGGGCTTGAGTAGTACCTGCAACCTCAGGTTCTAGTATTGAGTCATCTAGTCCCTGAGGTCAAGTTGCCTAGAAAGGCCAATGGAATTCCTGAGTTCCATTTGGGAGGTCCCATTCCCAAAAAAACCAACCAACCAACCAACCAACCAACCGCAACCAAAAACCTAGGACAAACAGCCCCACACAGGATGTTGATATCAAGTTAAAAAAATGGACAGGTTAATATCCATCTTGTATTGTGACCTTGATACTGCCCTACAAAGCTCATTTCTAATCTTTTACTGCCTCAGTCCCAACCCTTATTTCCCCCCATCTTCTCATGTAGGTGCAGCTCATGACATGAAGCTCACCACATAGAGTGATGAGTGCAGTTAGAGAAATAACTACACTGAAAACTATCAACAATGTGAATGAATGAGGGAAGTAGAAAGCCTGTCTTGAGTACAGGTTTGGGTGGGGTGGGGAGGAGGGAGATCTGGGAAATTGGTGGTGGGAATCTTGCACTGGTGAAGGGGGTGTGTTCTTTACATGACTGTTATCATACAACTACAATCATATTTGTAATCACGGTGTTTAAATAAAGATAATTAAAAAAAAGAATGGACAGGGAAAAAGCACAAAGGACTCGAGAGGAGGGAGAGAAAGGAGAGAGAAAAAAGGAAAAAAAAAAACCACAATGACATGTCTAATGACCACACAGGGCTGGAAATGTACTCAGAGGAAAAGCACATGATTTATGTATGTGAAGCTCAATGTAAATACAGTAAAAATGAAAAGAGAGGGGCCGGGCGGTGGCGCTAAAGGTAAGGTGCCTGCCTTGCCTGCGCTAGCCTTGAACGGACCTCGGTTCGATCCCCCGGTGTCCCATATGGTCCCCCAAGCCAGGAGCGACTTCTGAGCGCATAGCCAGGAGTAACCCCTGAGCGTTACCGGGTGTGGCCCAAAAACCAAAAACCAAAAACAAACAAACAAACAAAAAAAAAAAACAAAAATGAAAAGAGAGACAAATCCCAGGATAAAAGTATAAATCGCAGCTGTAGATGATCATAGAAAATACACCTGGGCCCGGAGAGATAGCACAGCAGCGTTTGCCTTGCAAGCAGCCGATCCAGGACCAAGGGTGGTTGGTTCGAATCCCAGTGTCCCATATGGTCCCCCATACCTGCCAGGAGCTATTTCTGAGCAGACAGCCAGGAGTAACCCCTGAGCACCGCTGGGTTGGCCCAAAAACCAAAAAAAAAAAAAAAGAAAAAAAGAAAATACACCTGCCTTTTCACAGAACTTCTCTTCATATTGTTAACAGAAACACACACTGGGCTATATATATAATTTTTTGTCTGAATTCTTATCAGAATAAAAACTCAAAAGTTTTTTTGAGCATTTTGGCTGAATGGCCCAAAACAAAACCCAAACTCAAAGAGCTAAAAAACCCAGAAAGCATGCATCTGGACAATCACGGGCTTATTCCTGGCAGTACAAGGACATTCTATGGGGGTACTCGAGATCGAATCCGGGACAGCCATGTGCAAAGCAAGTGCCTTACTATCTCTCCAACCCTATAACCCCTATGTCATGTCTCCTGGGATGATGTCATCTTTGTGAGCCTTTGAGAAACTGCCTTTAATCGGTCAGGCTTTTGTCAGGTGCAAGGGAGAAAGAGGCCTTTAGCCTGCTTTTTCATTCTACTAGAACAAATGTCTGTTTACCACCAGGCGCTACAGTAAGACCTTGTGCAACAGCGTAGATAATTTCTTAGGAACAAGGTTTGAAGCAAATGACACAATGAAACCAGTTTTATCATAGGCTGTTTGGAATAAAGCTCACACAGCATATCTCTCTATTAAATCACTGCCAAACTTCTGAAGCAAGAATTAGAATACTTTGACTATGAAGCAATTGTCCGGATCATTAATTCATATCCCTGCCCAACTCCAAACTGCTTATTCCAATTTGGGGTCTCGGGTGACTGGAACTTATTCTGCAGCTCAGGGTGTATGGAGTGACCCAGGGCGGGACAGAATGTCCTTACAGGATGTCCTTCCACCACAGGGTTCAACATACTCCTACACTCAGCATGGGGCAACTGAGACATGGCAATGAACCCCACGTATACATGTTTAGGAGGTGGGAGGATGCTAAAGAACTCGGGAAACCACAAAAATACCAGAAAAATTAATTTTTTGTAAATGTTTCACCAACATTCTATAAGGACTTGTGCACTAAATTGTGTACAGTCACTCTCCTCTAAGTAACAGAGGGCTCTGAGGTCAACAGCACCCTCCACAGTGCAGAGAGGGAAACTGGTTCAGCGAAGTGTAATCCTCTCCAGGGACATAAGCCTGGAAAGCTGAAGGCAAGGCGTGCCTGTGGAAATGCTCAGGCATTTGCTTCCTTTTATATTGCTCCCCCAGAGTCTCTGTATAATTAATAAGATGAAAAATGAAGTATGAAATAGGCTACCTCCTATTTATAGTCTTTACACAGAACTTGCTAATTACCAACCTAATAAGCTTCCCCCCTTCTCCTTCCTCAGACTTGGATTTTGTTTTTAGTGACAGTGATAGGAACTGAAAGGTGTTTTCCAGCTTCTCCAATAGGAATGACATCCTTGCCAGGAAGATGAAGAAGTTTTTAGTTAGCATTTCTAAAAATGCTCAAAACAAGGAAGATAATTAACCTAGGCTAACCGGTCTCTCTCTGTCTCTTCTTCATTTTGCTTCTAGGCCACCCAGTGGAGCTCGAGGCTTATTCCTAGCTCCACACCTAGGGAACATTCTTAGTGGGTCAGAGGACCATTAGCACTGGGGATCAAATCTGAGACAGCCATGTGCAGAGCAAAGGCTCTACCACTGTACTATCTCTCCTGTGTAGACAAGGATCACTCTTGGCAGGCTCAGAGGAACAGATGGGATACTGGGGAATCAAACTCGAGTCAGAAATGTGCAAGGTAAGTGCCTTACTATTTGCCTCACATGGAACCTGAATTTTTTTTTATTTTTTATTTTTTGGTTTTTGGGCCACACCCGGTGGTGCTCAGGGTTACTCCTGGCTGTCTGCTCAGAAATAGCTCCTGGCAGGCACGGGGGACCATATGGGACACCGGGATTCGAACCAACCACCTTTGGTCCTGGATCGGCTGCTTGCAAGGCAAACGCCGCTGTGCTATCTCTCCGGGCCCGGAACCTGAATTTTTTAACCATTATGGTCTTGAGCAGCCACAAGCGTGGTGGCCAGTGCAGATGCCAGTAGAGGACAATGGAAGGAGTCCGGATCCCTGACACCGCCGTGGAATCATCTTACCAGACTAATTCTACAGGAGACACGAAATTCTCGTTTGGTGAATGAAACCACCATTATTACTAGTCTCTGTTTCTATGAGTTTAACTCCGGACTAAAGCTGTTCAAACTAGTTGCCTCAGGCACTGTTATTGTTACCATGGAAAGTGCCCAGGTCTGAAAGGCAAAGCCCACCTTGTTCTGGAGCACAGCGGTGAGGTGAGGATTGGAAGGTGCTGGTGCAGCTGCACTCTGAGGTAGGTTCATTAGCTGTTGCAGAAGGCTGGTGACAGTCACTGATGGAAGATGATACAGGAGGAGAGAGAAGGGACTCAGTAAGCAGGGCAGCACCTAGGACCAAAACAAAAGCATTACATTCTGGCTACTTGTAGCGCACCCACTTTCTGGCAGTGGGGGGTATGGACGGAATGAAAGACGATTAGATATCAACTCAGCCACCCTAGGCAAGACCTAAATGGCCAATCAAGTCTAGCTGTCCTCTTACAGTAAATGCTACATTTATCTGCTGAGTATATCTAACAACTCGATTCGCAAAGGGAATGCCCCGATTAGTGTGAACCAAGAGTACAAAATCACTTCTCAAATACACAGCAAGATTCACGATAGAATGCCAGTAATTGTAATTAAGCCTACAAAGACCACAGTGCCTACCATGTGCCAGACAGACATCATGGTCTGAAAAGGAAAAAAGGCAACAGGACAGAATCTTGGGAATGTCAAGGTGAACAGGGAAAAAATTAACAAACTGGTAATATCCATATCTTGTAAGGCAGAATCTACAATGCAAATTCTGAAAATTACAAAATTATCAAGAAGTAGTTTTGGAGTTGTTGTACCTTGTTCTACACCTTTATACTGAGCGTGATGAGGAGCCAAGAACCCAGTTTTTGTGTGTCATTAAAGAAGCTGAGTGACCAGAAACTTAATGCTGAATATAAAGTCAGTCGCTAGCATCGAAATCCAAGGCTGCTTGTCTTTCGTTCTTTGCCAGTAGGTGCAGAATAGAAAGTTCAAATACAGACTTGACTAGGCATAACACATGAAAGGAAATAGTATTTCCAGACACTCAGTGCCTCTGCATGAGAAGGGGGTGGTTGTTGTTCCTTTAAATGGCCTTCAAGGATAGTGTAGACTTCCTCTCTGATCTACTTCAAGTGAAGGGAGTTTTTTTTTAAAAAACAAAACAAAACAAAAACACATTTAGTGATAGCACAGTGGTAGGGTATTTGCCTTGCATGAGGTTGACCCGGAATGGACTGGGGTTCAATTCCCGGCATCCCATATGGTCCACTGAGCCTGCAGGAGCTATTTCTGAGTGCAGAGCTAGGAATAACCTCTGAGCATCGCTGGGTGTGGCCCAAAAACTAAAACAAAAAACAAAAAATACAAAAAAAGGAAAGAAAACATTTTGAGTTAGAGAGAGCTCAATGGGCTAACTCCAGCATGCTTTGGTGGGGGTGGGCTGGGTTTGATCCCTGACACTGCATATGGTCAGTTCAGCACCACCAGAGTGACCTATAAGTACTTCCAGGTGTGACCCAAAGCCAAAAATTTAAGAGTATAATGAGGTCCACATACTCACCAATCAACTTCAATGAAACTGCTAATTGTAAAAATCCTGTCTTATCAATGTTTGATTAATATTTGTGTATCTAACAAAATTTCTTAAATATCACACCTAATAATAATAATTTCCCCCCTTTTTGGGGGGAGGGATGTTTGGGCCATACCTAACAGTAGTCAGATACTACTTCTGCTGTTGTGTGGGAGAGCATATGTGGTCTCCCATATAAATATGGTATGATATTCCCACATATGATATTGGTCTCATGCTTGTCTTGGGTGCATTTGTTAAGTTCTGAAGCAATTTGT
Source organism: Suncus etruscus (assembly GCF_024139225.1). NCBI lineage: Eukaryota > Metazoa > Chordata > Mammalia > Eulipotyphla > Soricidae > Suncus > Suncus etruscus. The sequence goes on from NC_064856.1 coordinate 103,760,253, forward strand.
GGGGATCACAAATACAGGGAGGATAAAAGCAGCACTGTCGTGCCAGCTTTGGGCTGGGGGCTGAACTTTGGGCCTTGTGCTTGCGGGTTTAAAAGCCTTAAGTTACTAAGCCAGCCCTGGACCCTGGCCCATCTGCTTTTCTTGTGCTATTTAACTGCTGAAGAAACTGGGTCATTTTCCAGAGCCTGGATCTGGCTGACTGCACTTTTGTGGTATCATGTTAACAAGCTTCACTATATGTTTTTTTTTTCCCCATAAAAATTGGTACTTAGGGGCCGGAGTGATAGCACAGTGGTAGGGTGTTTGCCTTGCACGTGGCTGATCCAGAATGGACCTGGGTTTGAACTCAGGAATCCCTTATGGTCTCCCAAACCAGGAGCGATTTCTCAACACATAGCCAGGAGTAACCCCTGAGCACAGCTGGGTGTGGCCCAAACCCCCCAAATTGGTACTTAGAAATAGAGATCTGTTTTTTTTGGGAGAGAGGGAAAAGGAAGGGGCACACCCAGAGGTGTTCAGAGGTCACTGCTGGCTCTGCATGTAGGGGTGACTCTTGGTGGTGCCAGAGATTGAATGGGGAGGAGCTGCAAGCAAAGTAGGTGCCTTATTCCCTTTTCTCCAGCAATAGAGATAGATCAGATTATAGCTCTAATATGAGTGGACAGGAAAGACAAAAAGCCAAATCAACCATAAATAAGAGTTGTGTGCTATCTACCGTGACATGTCAAAAATGCATGTCTTAGCTGGTCTTAATGGGATGAAAATGACTTGTAGGGAAGCAGGTATTGGCATGTTCCCTTCTAAAGTCACTGACTGCTTTTACCAGTAGTACTGATTTGTGTCCACATTAACGTTACTTTTCGCTTAGGAACTAAAAAATGATTTTCTAATCTTAGGGGTATGAACAAAATTCTCTTAGAACTTGTTTTGGGCCACACCCGGCGGCACTCAGGGGTTACTCCTGGCTATCTGCTCAGAAATAGCTCCTGGCAGGCACGGGAGGGGGGGGGACGACGGACACCCGGACGCCGGGATTCGAACCAACCACCTTAGGTCCTGGATCGGCTGCTTGCAAGGCAAACACCTTTGTGCTATCTCTCCAGCCCCAGAACTTCGTAGTTTTAAGATGGTTACTAACTATATTTGATTAGATAATTAACAAGGTCAGGGAAATGCTTGATCTTTTCCTTTTACATACATAGTTTTCAGATTTATGAGTTGCTATTCTAGCAATCTCTGAAGTTGTCTAAATATTTTTAGTATTTTTGTAAACTTATGAAATTAAAAATTATTTGAATATATTCACTTCCATTTTTCTCAGGACCTAGACAGATTCCCTTCAATTTGATTTATGAATCTTATTGGGGGGTTGGTTCGTTTTTGGGCCGCACTCAGCGATTCTAGGGGTTACTTATGGCTCTGACCTCAGGAATCACTCCTTTTTTTTGGTTTTTGGGTCACACCTGGTAGCGCTCAGGGGTTACTCCTGGCTCTATGCTCAGAAATTGCTTCTGGCAGGCTCAGGGGACATTTTGGAATACCGGGATTCGAATCACCGACCTTTTGCATGCAAGGCAAACTCCTTTCCTCCATGCTATCTCTGGCCCCCAGGAATCACTCTTGGCAAGCTTGGGGGACCATATGGGATTCTGGGAATTGAACCTGGTTAGCCACATGCAAGGCAAATGCCCTACCCATTTTACCATCGCTCAGGCCCCAATTTATGTATCTTTTACACAGCTATGCTATTATAGCTATCCTTTTAGCTTCTCTGCTATCTGGCCTCAGATATTTATTTCAGGATTATTACTGTACACATATTAAGCTTCAGCTATTATTTCAGGAAGAAGTTATTTATAGATGTGATCTGTTACTCTTCAGTACATATAAATAACAACTTAGACTCTATATTTAACCAAGTTTATCCCCTGGCAGAGAAGGTTCATGAAAGGAGGAACTTGTGAAGGCCTAGTTCCTTGTGTCAAAAACTAGATAAGATTATTCCTAGGACAGAAGAAACACTGCCTGATGTACAAAATTTTCAATAAATATTTTTGATGGGATAAATTTCTCCCAGAAGTGTTAATTTCTCTGAGATTAGCAAGTGTCCATATCATTGCCTACAATTTATAGTCTTAGCTTCCATTTTCTAGAACGATCTTCAATTCTTATTTATTTATTTTGGTTTTTTGGGTCACACCCAGCAGCACTCAGGTGTTACTCCTGGCAGGCTCAGGGTACCATATGGGATGCCAGGAATTGAACCACTATCCTTCTGCATGCAAGGCAAATGCTCTATCTCCATACTATCTCTGCGGCCCTGATCCTCAACTCTTTAAACTCTCTTATAACCCATTTTTCATTCCTGAAAAACATTACACTTTTTCTGATGATGAGGCCTATACCACTCACTTGTTTATTATTCGAACAGATACTACTATTTCAAGTAGGCTCTTTTTAACTCTCACTACTTTTGAAGAGATTGTTTTCAACTGAATCAAGCCATGCCAATTATCTTAGCATTGGTTTGTTTCTGAAGGCTACTACCACATTATTATTCAACTTATAGTCTACTATATGTTCATTCTCATAAAGTTTATTATTCTAAATCTCTCACTAGCAAAAGCCTAAATCCTGACAATTTCTTGTTTTGAACTTGCATCTATTCTAAATTTTGTTAATCAAGAAATAATGAGCAGAAAGCAGTTCTAACTATGCACAAATTAGATAATCACATTCAGAACTCTACTCTATATTAGATGATAAAATTTTTTAAAAATCACTATACTAGAGACCGGAGAGATAGCATGGAGGTAAGGATGGTGGTTCAAATCCTGGCATCCCATATGGTCCCCTGTGCCTGCCAGGGGCGATTTCTGAGCATAGAGCCAGGAGTAAACTCTGAACACTACCGGCTGTGACCTAAAAGCCAAAATAAATAAATAAATAAATAAAAAATAAAAAATCACTATACTACTAATAAAATAAAATAAAGTAAAATAAAAATAAAAACACTATACTCTTCAGACCCAAGCTGCAACAATCTAAACTTAAAATGGGCCTGTTACACTGGCAGGCTATAGGATGCATGCTGGGAATTTTGGTGGAGGGAGGTCAACACTGGTGGTGGGAAAGGCCTAATCACTGCCACTGTATGCCTGAAATTCAACTGTGAAGGACTTTGTAATTTCACAATGGTTATAATAAAATAAAAGTTTGGGCTGGAGAGATAGCATGGAGGTAGGGTGTTTGCCTTGCATGCAGAAGGAAGGTAGTTCATATCCTGGCATCCCATATGGTCCCCCGTGCCTGCCAGGGGCGACTTCTGAGTGTAGAGCCAGGAGTAACTGCTGACTGCCGGTGTGACCCAAAAACCAAAAAGACCCCCCCCCAAAAAAAGTTTTTGGGTCACACTCAGCAGCTCTCAGGGGTTACTCCTGGCTCTACGCTCAAAAATTGCTCCCAGCAGGATCAGGATTGAACCCGGGTCAGCCTTGTGCAAGGCAAATGCCCTATCTGCTGTGCTCTCCTCTGGTACACATTTTGACTTTTTTAGATATACAAAAGCCTTCATTTTTTTTCTCTGAAAAATGTTTATGACTGAATTATCTGCTTCCCAAGCAATTCTATAATAACACAGTTTCATGGGAATATTGCTTTCATCATGTAAAGAAACATGGTCTGTTAGACCAAAATCTAGGATTGGATCCAGAGTGATATTACAGCAGGTGCAGTGTTTGCTGTGCAAGCAGCTGACCTCAAGTTTGATCCTCAACATTTCATATCCCTGAGCACTGCCAGGACTGATTCTTATGTACTGAGCCAGGAATAACACCTGAGCACCAACAGGTGTGGCCCAATCACAAACAAGACAAAACAAACAAACAGGACAGGCCTGGAATAGATACATGCTTTGCTTGATATCAACAAATTAATATCCAAGAAGGCAGAGAGAAAGACAAGATAGCTGAATTCCAGAAAACTTATCAACTAGGAAGGCCCTGAGGTAGGATATCCCACAGGACATGGGGCAGATCACCTCATCTTGTGCGTCCTTCTTGATAAGGAAAGGGAGGTTTCTGGCTGTTGTCATGAGAATGTCAGCTGCTTGTTCTGTGGAGAGGAAAGGGAGAATGCGGGCAACCATTCTCTTCCCTTTTCTGATGCACATGATCTGTACAAAATGTTCATCGCTTGGCCTGTGGGGGAAGAAAAACACAAGCTTAGGGGTGGGAGAGATAGCATGGAGGTAGGGCGTTAGCCTTGCATGCAGAAGGACGGTGGTTCGAATCCCGGCATCCCATATGGTCCCCCTGCCTGCCAGGAGCGATTTCTGAGCATAGAGCCAGGAGTAAGCCCTGAGTGCTGCTGGGTGTGACCCAAAAACCAAAACCAAAACCAAAACCAAAACCAAAAAAAAAAAAAAAAAAAAGAAAGAAAAAGAAAACCACAAGTTTAGGTGAGCACATTACAACGAGCTACTCTGCAATGATCTACACAGCACTAATAGCAAAATGTACTTCTCAAACTTTCAGCCAAGCCACAGAAAGTAATTTCTTAGGTTTCACAAGTATAAAAACTGTAATTTACTAGTTTTGTTTTAAAGAAAGCAGTCAGGCACTAGAGTAATAGCATGGTGGATAGCATGGAGAATGCTTTGCATGCGGATGACCAGGGTTCGATCCCCAGCGTCCCATATGGCCACCCCAGCCTGCCAATAGTGATTTCTGAGTGCAGAGCCAGGAGTAACCTGAGTGCCACCGGGAGTGACACCACCTCAGAAAAAATAAAGTGCCTAGAATATGGCTTTGTTACTACTTGTTTTCACACAACAGTTATATGTGGTTACTTTCCCATGTCAACATATAAACAAACTTTTATTTTTCAAAATGTTCACAATTAATATTTTTTAAAATTTCTTTTGGGTCACACCAAGCAGCATTCAGGCCTTACCTGGCTTTGTGCTCAGAAATCACTTCTGGCAGGCTTAGGGGACAACTGGGATGCTGGGGGTAGAACATGGGTCAACGGCATGCAAGGCAAATGCCCTATCTGCTGTGCTATCGCTCTGGCCTCTCACAACTAAATTTTACTGAGTCAGGCATTTTTCAGATATCTTTTTGCTGCTGAGCTGGTTATTGCTCATGTCAGCTTATCTCAGCAGGTCATGTGCTCTACCGCTTGAGCCACATATCCAGCCCCATTACATACCTTCAACTAGTCACAGAACAGTTCTTTTTTTTTTTTTTTTTGGTTTTTGGGCCACACCCATTTGACGCTCAGGGGTTACTCCTGGCTATGTGCTCAGAAATGCCCCCGGCTTGGGGGGACCATATGGGACACCGGGGGATCGAACCGCAGTCCGTTCCTTGGCTAGCGCTTGCAAGGCGGACACCTTACCTCTAGCGCCACCTTCCCAGCCCCCACAGAACATTTCAAGCTCCATAAAGCTCTTCCCTCTGAGCTGAGCTCCAGAACAGTTAGTTTAGAAAAATGCTTAAGTTCCTGTTCTGTTTTTTTTTTTGTATGTCCTAGCTTAGTATAATCAACTCTTTTTAAAGACTGAATGGAAGACATATTCCTCTCTTTTCTTGTAATTATATTAACACTTGGCGTTTACAGAATGCTTCCTAGTAGCAATATTCTGTCCCAGATACCAAGTGGGAGAAGGATGAGAGGTAAAGAGAGAAAAAGGTGTCTTAGGGAACTTAGTTTTCATAGGAAGACTACATTTTATCACAGGAATCTTTCAAAACACAAACAACATCCATCTTTCTAGGAGAGAAAATACCTAAAAGATGGTATGGCTGAGCATGCTAGTAGGCAAAAACAGGGGGAAAAATATCAAGAAAAAAAAAAAATGTTGGCGGGGCCGGGCGGTGGCGCTAGAGGTAAGGTGCCTGCCTTGCCTGCGCTAGCCTAGGACGGACCGTGGTTCGATCCCCCGGTGTCCCATATGGTCCCCCAAGCCAGGAGCGACTTCTGAGCGCATAGCCAGGAGTAACCCCTGAGCGTTACTGGGTGTGGCCCAAAAACCAAAAAAAAAAAAAATGTTGGGCTGGAGAGATAGCAAGGAGGTAAGGTGTTTGCCTTGCATGCAGAAGGACGGTGGTTTGAATCCTGACATCCCATATGGTCCCCTGAACCTGCCAGGAGTGATTTCTGAGTGTAGAGCCATGAGTAACCCCTGAGCGCTGCCGGGTGTGACCCAAAAACCAAAAAAAAAAGTATTTGTTGATAAAAGAGGCCCCCCCCAACTCCAGTGTCTGGAAAGAATTATGAAATATTTGCTATGTATTTCTGGTAAGGAAGAGCAGTCAAAAGGCAAGTGTGTGTAAAGTTCAGTCTGGCAGAAGTTGAGTAAGTTTTGTGTGTGTGTGTTTCATTATTATTATTTTTTGAACGCAAAATGCTTACCTATCTTGTCCTGGTAATTTCCCCCTTAAGTTGTCATACATGCTACAGATTTTGTGCTTTCTTTCCTCTATCAACGCAGGTCGCTCTTCTTCTAGACTTAGGAGGTAACGCCTTTCATAATCCTCCACATCAAGGAGTAAACTATATGTCTAAAGAGGAGACAAAGCAGGCAAGAACGTGTCAAGTGAGGATCATGAAGAGCAATGAGGTTATATGACTTTACAGTCTAGGATTATCAGGCAAATAGAAACTTGGACTCGTTTTATGGAGAGAGAGATAACAGTGCTCCTTACAGACTGCAAAACTCAGTGAAAGAATTTAAAATCCTGCAGACCTGGGGCCGGTGCAGTGGCACTAGAGGTAAGGTGTCTGCCTTGCAAGCACTAGCCTGCCTAGGACAGATCACGATTCGATCCCCCGGCGTCTCATATGGTTTCCCCAAGCCGGGGCAATTTCTGAGTGCATAGCCAGGAGTAACCCCTGAGTGTGGCCCAAAAGAAAAAAATAAACCTTCAGACCTATTCTTTGTCCCTTTCTCGACCTCTTATTTAGAATGCAATGACAGTGAAATGATCACACATTGCAAAGTTTCCTGCAGCAACAATAGCACAGTTATTAACTATCTTTATATAAATGATGCCTTAAATTTATAAATATGCTACCATTTAAGGTCATTTTACTAGTGGGTACCAGGTAGATACTGTTCTAAACACTTTGTTATGGCCATACATGGAAGATGTAACATGGCCCTACTGAACACTCTCTCTCTCTCTCTCTCTCTCTCATTCTCCTCTTTCAGATGAAGGAATAACATTACATAAAGGGTAAATAACTTGTCTTAAATCACATACTGTCAAAAATGGAAGCTACTGTTTGCAGACTAGTTCCAGAGTCTTTTTTCTTTCTCTCTTCTTTCCTCTCTCTACCCCTCCTTCCCTCCCAATTCCCCGCCCCAGGATCGAACCCAGGAATTAATATAGGCAAGGTCAGGTACTTTACTGGACTATATTCTCATTCATTGGTCTGGGCTTTAACCACTATGCTCTATGGCAGGGGTCTCAAACTTGCGGCCCGCAGGCCGTTTGTGGCCCTCTGTACAACATTTTGTGGCCCTGCCCTAGAGGAATCTTTTTTGTTTTGTTTTGTTTTAGTTGTTTGGGTCACATCCCCCAATGTTCAAGGCTTACTACTGACTTTGCACTCAAGGATCACCCCAACTTTGCCTCCTGCAGCCCCCAGGTAAATTGAGTTTGAGACCCCTGCTCTATGGCCTTGTAACCTAGGACTGATGCTTTACAATTAAGTAACTCATATCTCATTTTCCTTAGCACCTAGAAGAGCTCAATAAATACATGTAAACTGAATTCACAGGCATATTTTAATTGTCTTAGACAGGTGACCTGCTATGAAATACTCAAGAGATGAACTAGAAAGCTTGGCTGGTAAACTATAACTTCCAGGGCTTTTACGATGAAATTACTGGTGAAACAGACATTGCTTTCTAGTATGCTCTAGTATACAATGTTTACTTAACAAGAATATATCTAAGAATTGAAAGATACTGTGAGAGCCAAACTTCCTACTTTATCAAACAGACATTTTTTTGTTTTGCTTAGTTTTGATTTTTGGGCCACACCCAGCAGTGCACAGGGGTTACTCCTGGATCTTGGCTCAGAAATCACTCCTGGCAGGCTCAGGGGAACACATGGGATGCTGGGAATCGAACCCCGTCTGTCCTGTGTTGGCCTCGTGCAAGGCAAACACCCTAACACTGTGCTATCACTCCGGCCCCTCAAGCAGACATTTGATAGTTCCTTATTTGAAACTAAGTATAGCAACAAATTCTAAATTTACCTTCTCAATTATGACAAGGGTTTTCCGTCTCTTGTCCCGAACCTGCTTTTCTTTTGTTTCCTAAAGAAAGAGCGAGAGCAAGTGAGAGAGAGAGAGAGAGAGAGAGAGAGAGAGAGAGAGAGAGAGAGAGAGAGAGAGAGAGAGAGAGAGAGAGAGAGAGAGAGAGAGAGAGAGAATGAGTACTCAGTATTCAGTTTGGAGTCTTTATCTGTTAAAAATTATATCCCCCCAGCGTCCCATATGGTTCCCCAAGTCAGAAGCGATTTCTGAGCGCATAGCTAAAAGTAACCCCTGAGCATCATTGGGTGTGGCCTCCCAAAATCCCCCAAAAAATGTACACATGAAACTATGCATGACAATATCTTTTTTTTTTTTTTTTGGTTTTTGGGCCACACCCATTTGACGCTCACGGGTTACTCCTGGCTACGTGCTCAGAAGTCGCTCCTGGCTTGGGGGACCATATTGATCGAACCGCGGTCCGTCCTAGGCTAGCGCAGGCAAGGCAGGCACCTTACCTCTAGCGCTACCGCCCGGCCCCGCATGACAATATCTTAAGAGAATTTTGACTCTACAACACTAATATGAATGAAGGTTGTAAAGTTGATGGACCAAACAACCAACCAACAGATAAGCCATTAAATTGAATTCATAAGCTAAGGGCAATTACATGATTTTGTGTGTGTGTGTGTGTGTGTGTGTGTGTGTGTGTGTGTGTGTGTGTATGTTAAAGCTACAGTAAATAGCAGATCCTGGTTTGAGCTAGAGTACTTTGTTCAGAACCCTAGGTCTTGGCTGGCTGCCTGAGAGACAAGTATCATCTCTCAGCAAATCTGCAGGAAACCACAAGTTCCAGGCTAGACTATGAACAACTTGTACTCATTTATATTTTTGTCACACCCAGTGGTGCTCAGGATTTACTCCTGGCTTTGGCCTCAGAAATCACTCCTGGCGGGGTTCAGGGGTATGGGATGCCAGGGATCGAACCCAGGCAGGCCACATGCCAGGCAAGTGCCCTCCCCACTGTGCCCCAACTAGGAACAACTTTAACATGCCAGATTCCACTCAATAGTAACCTCAGGAGATTGGGAACTGACCCAGACTTGCTTAAATGGCTGATTTCACTGATACTTACATCATCTTCACTCCGAGATGTCACAACAGCATCGATCATTTTTCGGGGGTTATTCACACTAGAGACAGTAAGTTTTCCCAAAGAGCCTTCAAATTGCACTGCAAGGACAAAAGAGGTCCAAGAAAGAACAATTCAGTGATGTTGGCAAGCAGCTTTAAGAGGAAAAAATGTATATTTTCTACTATTTATGCAGTTTAACAATATATTGCACAAATATACAAAACCTACTACCTAACAATATCTCATCAAAATCCATTCCCTATTTTGTAGTAGCTATCAAACAAATCACGAAATATTTCTTCCTTATGCATTTTAGGGCGACTAAAAGGTTTTTGTTTGTTTGTTTGTTTTTTGGCCACACCCAAAGGTTCTCAGGGGTTACTCCTGGCTCTGTGCTCAGAAATCGCTCCTGGCAGGCTTGTGGGACTATGCAGGATGCTGGGGATAGAACACAAGTCTGTCCCAGGCAGGTCTTGTACAAGGCAAATGCCCTACTGCTGCGCTATCACTCGGGCCCCTACCTTATGTATTTTAGAGTGACTAGAAGTTATACAGGGCAAGTATAAAGCTATGCAATCTAAAGATCATACATTTGTCAAACTATTCATTTAGGGACTGAATAAAGGCTAATCTCTGCATTTATTCAGTACTTTTTCATTTTTGGTTGGGCCATACCTGGTGGGTCTTAGGGTTTACTTTCTGGCTCTGTGCTCAGGAATCACTCATGGCAGGCCCTGGAGACCATCTAAGTTGCCAGGGATCGAACCCGTGTTTCCTGCATGCAAGGCAAATGTCCTACCCACTGTGCTATTGCTCTGGCCAACAGTGGTACTCAGTGGTACTTTCTACGTCTGTTTCCAATGTTGCCACCCGCTCATCTGTATCTCATCAGAAGCCCGTCAAGACTCTTTGTAGGAGCCTAGAGAGAGGCACTCACCTGGCTTATAGGCATGTTCTAGTTTGGCGACCTGAGGGGTAATGAGCTTGGTGCGCTCCTTTTTCGGGCCGTCACCCTGCATTTCTTCAGCAGCTGACAGTTTCTCCAGTTTTTCAAAGTAATTCTACCTCAACACAAGCACACAAGATGGTAGTCCTTTAGCACGGAAAAGTCTGCACTAGCAGCAGGAACGCACCCGACTCCTGCACTTATCCAACTTTGACAGATTTATTGTATTGGAAAATCCCAGTCTTTGGGGCCAGAGCGATAACACAGTGGGCCAAGTGTTTTCCTTGCACATGGCTGATTTGATGGCTGGGTTTGATGCCCAGCACCTTATATGGTGGCCAGAGCACTGCTAAGAGTGATTCTTGAGTATAAAGCCAACGGTGTGCCCTGAGCACTGCTGTGCATGGTCTCCAAAATCAAGGAGGTGGAAAGTTTGACTTTCTCTAATTGGAAAAAAAAAAGGCAAGGGAGCACTGTTGATGATGCTCTGGGATACTCCTGGCTCTGCACTCAAGAAATGCCAGCGGTGGTGTTGGGGAAACATATGGATGCAGAAGATCAATTTGCTTAGTGCAAGGCAAGAGCCCTATGCACTGTACTGTCACTGTGGCCCTCCTTTGTTAATTCTTACCCACTTGAAGACTGGTCCCAAAGACAATCCTATCAGTATTTAATTCTACTAAATTAGTGCATTGTTTACTTATCCACTTTTAATGACATTCTTCTTGTTTACTACTGACCAGCACAAATACCTAAGTTTCGGGAATGCCTGGACTACCGTAAAGAGACTAAGCTGTCACCTTAAACCAGCAGAGAGGGTTTTCCTGGTAATAAAAATCATCCAGGTAGGGATCAGTGCTTTGCAGCTGCATCATCTGGATCTTGGAGACCCAGTCTTTCTCTCGCTGCAGCATGAGATTGGCGTAGGGATCCTTCCGGAGATGGTCCTGATGACTGCTCCGATGACTGCCTCTGTCTCCTGTGCCATTGAGGTTCCGATGCTGACTGAAAGAGAGACGAGGGCCACAGTCACTCCAAGAGGGTAAAATGGTTATTATTAAAGCACTATGGAAAGAAACCCTGTTTCCCTTTCCCCAAGTGGGAAAAACAGGTTGGGTGGGCAGGCAAAAAGAAAGAAAAAAGGCATGAAAAAGAATGTTGTCAAGGTAGCCTTGAGGGTCAATTCCTGTAACACCATGCTGAAAAAAGGGAGAAATTTCATGTTGTTTTTGTGTGTGTGTGTGTGTGTGTGTGTGTGTGTGTGTGTGTGGCTCACTGGGAGTATGGTGCTCATTGGGGCCATAGTACAGGGATGGAACCTGAGATTTCTGCAAACAAAGCAGGTGTTTCAGTCTTTTGAGTAGCTCCCTAGCCCAAAAGAATAGAATCTTAACAGAATAGAATTTGAGAGGGAAGTAGCTTCGAAATTCACCATTAAGAAAATAAAATTGGGGGGCCGGGCAGTGGCGCTAAAGGTAAGGTGCCTGCCTTGCCTGCACTAGCCTTGGACGGACCACGGTTCGATCCCCCGGTGTCCCATATGGTCCCCCAAGCCAGGAGCAACTTCTGAACACATAGCCAGGAGTAACCCCTGAGCGTTACCGGGTGTGGCCCCCCCCCCCAAAAAAAAAAAGAAAAGAAAATTGGGGCCGGAGAGATAGAATGTAGGTAAGGCATTTGCCTTTCATGCAGAAGGTCATCGGTTCGAAACCCGGCATCCCATATTATCCCCCAAGCCTGCCAGGAGCGATTTCTGAGCATAGAGCCAGCAGTAACCCTGAGCAATGCCTCGTATGACAAGAAAGAAAGAAAGAAAAGAAAGAAAGAAAGAAGAAAGAAAGAAAAGAAAAGAAAGATAAGAAGAAAAAAGAAAGAAAGAAAGAGAAAGAAAGAAAGAAAGAAAGAGAAAGAAAAAAAGAAAGAGGAAAGAAAGAAGAAAGAAAGAAGAGAAAAGAAGAAAGAAAGAAAGGAGAGAGAGAGAGAGAGAGAGAGAGAGAGAGAGAGAGAGAGAGAAAGAAAGAAAGAAAGAGAAGAAAGAAAGAAGAAAAAGAAAGAAAGAAAGAAAGAAAGAAAGAAAGAGAAAGAGGAGAGAGAGAGAGAGAGAGAGAGAGAGAGAGAGAGAGAGAAAGAAAGAAAGAAAGAAAGAAGAAAGAAAGAAGAAGAGAGAGAAAGAAAGAGAAAAGAGAAGAGAAAGAAAGAAAGAAAGAAAAGAAAGAAAGAAAGAAAGAAAAAAGAAAGAAAGAAAGAAAGTAAAATTAGGGGCTGGATAGATAGCACAGTGTTAGGGCTTTTGCCTTGTAAGCGGCTGACCCAGGACTGACATTGGTTCGAATCCCTGCATCCCATATGGTGCCCTGTGCCTGCCAGGAGTAACCCCCTGAGTGCCACCAAGTGTGGCCCAAAATAAAAAATAATAAATAAATAAAATTAAGATAGGAGTGCTTTGTCAAATGCCAAGCACTTTTGCCTATGGGATTTATATAACTACTGTACAGTAAAATAAGACTACAACATAGAGATCAAGAATCTCGCCAACACCCACACAATGATGACAGAGGTCCATTGGGTCAAAGTATAGGGAAAAAAATCACGACATTCTCCAAATATAGAGAAAAACTGCAATCCCAGAAATATTATAATAAACATCCATGTACCCACCACCGGCACCTTTTTTCTTGTTTATTTTTTTCTCTGTTTTGGAGTGTGTGTGTGTGTGTGTGTCACTTCCAGCGGGGTTCTCCTGGCTGTGCTCAGAATCATTCTTGGCAGGCATGAGGAGCCATATGGGATGCACTGCCAGTCCTGAATCGGCTGCATGCAAGGCAAATGCCCTAAAGCTGTACTATCTCTCCAGCCCCTCGTTTATTTTTTTTTTGTTTGAACCAACCAATCAGGGCTGCTCAAGCTGCATGGTGCTAGAGATTCCTTGGTACTTAGGCCATGCTAGGAATTGAGGGCGTTAAGTAGGGATGCCCTAGGGCTCAACTCCAAATCCGGCATTGTCCCTTTCTGGTCCTGTTACTTAATACAAATACATTTCTTTGCCCAAACTACCTCAGATATTTATTTTTAGGCTTTTTGGGCCACACCCGGCATTGCTCAGGGATCAGGCATTGCTCAGGGATCAGTCTTAGTAGGGCTAGGGGGTTGGGCTGATAGGTGGTGCCAGAGATGGAGCCTAGGCTAGAAGCATACAAGAAGAGTCCTCAAAAACTATCATAACATAATACAGAAGCATGATACCAACAACAACAGAGACTAAGTGAGGAGTGGAGGTGTATTGCCACTACAGAGGATGACTTGAATTGGACAAACTAGTGTGCCTGGAGCCTAGAGTCAGTCCTGTGCCAGGAAACTTCAGGGGTAGGGTCTCCTTGTATTTAGACCATAATTTGCCTTTCCATATCCCTTATGTTTTGGTGGGCCTATGCAAACAAATGCCACTTTAATACCGTTTTTTACTATGTTCCCTTGACTCCAATCCTTAAGAAAAACAACCCACTAAAACTTTTGAGGCTAACTTAAACTAGTAAGCATGTGCATGGAACTAGAGAAATGTACTTTGCCCTCAATGTTTAAGGAGTTACATAAGTCTAATGTCTTTAGATTATATTGTGTGCTGCTAAGAAATAGTATGTACTACAACTGGGGATTTGAGGGACAAAGTAATTGTATTGTACAGGGGTTCAGTTTTGTTTTTCTTAATGTTCTTTGGCTGAAAGTTCAAGGCTGGGATATCGTCGATGGGACTACCGAGAATTCTGTTTATGGGTGATTGGGCTTCCACTGTAACTTTACGCTGTCCTCTTTCTTTGCATCTTTGTTGTCATAATTAAAAAAAAAAAAAAAAAAAAGAATCCTATTTCTCCCACACACACACACAAAAAAAAAACTATCATAACAATTTGAATGAATGAGGGAAGTAGAAAGCCTGTCTCGAGTACAGGTGTGGGGGGGGTGGGGAGGAGGAAGATCTAGGAAATTGGTGGTGGGAATGTTGCATTGGTGAAGGGGGGTGTTCTTTACATGACTGTAATCATACAACTATAATCATGTTTGTAATCACGGTGTTTAAATAAATTATAAAAACAAAAAAACAAAAAAACAAAAAGAGTCCTCAGGGGCCGGAGGTAAGGAATTTGCCTTGTATACAGAAGGACGGTGGTTCAAATCCCGGCATCCCATATGGTCCCCCAAGCGTGTCAGGAGTGATTTCTGAGCATAGAGCCAGGAGTGATCCCTGAGCGCTGCCGGGTGTGACACCAAAAAAAACCAAACCAAACCAAAACAAAACAAGAAGAGTCCCCTGTTCACTGTCCTCTCTCTCCTGGAATTTAACAAATGTTGAAGGAATATAGTGTTCTATTTACAGTTAAAGACCCTCTTGTGGACCTGGAAAGAAAGGACAGGGGTTAAGGACAGGTTCAACCCTGGTGCCCCTGCCAGTACCACATGGTTCCATGGTAGCTCAGTTTGCCAAGAATTACCAGAAAGATCCTGGGACCTGCTGAGAACTATGTAGAAAGCCTCCAAATTCAATCTTCCTCTATCTCTGCGGACTCAATTTCCTAATTCTGCCTGGGTATAGACCAATGTTATACAGGATTAATGTGTGTGGTTCAGTTTTATGTAAGTGCTATTAGCGATAGCATTCTGCTCCTTGCTTCTTATTCAAATTTATGCCTCTATTTTTCATCTATGTTGACAATACACCTAGAGATACATGCAGTACAGAACTGCCACCATGTGATCAAGCCACATGTTCAGCCCTTACTGCATCCTGCCCTAAACTCTCAGAACACCATGTGCTCTGTTCTCGCTAAGGTCAACAGCAAGGGACATTTCAAGTTTTGCAAGTCTGGTGACGTAATTTAGTTCATCTTACTCTATTTCTTTATTTTTGGGGGTAGGGGGTTTAGAGCACACTGGTGGTGCACAGGAGTTACTCCTGGCTCTGCATTCAGAAATCACTCTGGCAGGCTTGGGGGACCATATGTGATGCAGGGATTCGAACCACCATCCATCCTGAATCGGCTGTGTGCAAAGCAAACGCTCTACCACTGTGCTATCTCTCTGGCTCCTCTATTTCATTCTTTGGGCCACACTCAGTGATACTTGGAGGTTGCTCTTGGAGGTTTTGGGGAGTCATGTGATGCCACTGATCCTGCATACAAAGTGCTAGTCCTTGTATCTTTCTCCTGTAGATCATATTTTAATTTGCAGTTTTCTGATAAGTGTTGCCTGAAAACCTTTCTGTTTTTATAACCCACAGGTTTCCTCAGCTAGGAATTGAATATTTGTATATGCTATCTTTGGTATAGAGAAGTTTAATGTATTTAAAGTTTTCTCAATTTTAAAAAACAACTTTAATGGACCAGAGACACAGTACAGCAGGCATGGTGCTTGCCTTGAATGTGGCCCACACGTATTCAATCCTGCTCCCTCCAGGGATCATGAACCCTAAGTATGGAGACAGGAATAAGCCTTGATCATTGTCAGATGAACTAATAAACAAACAAAAGGTCCCCTATCTCATTCCATCTCAAACAACTTTACTAGGACTGGATAGTATAGAGGTTAAGACCATTGCCTTGCACATAGCTAACCCTAGCTCAATTCCTGGAACCAGAGCCCCCTACCCTCTGTGAGCGCAGAGCTAAAAATAAGCTCTGCGTACCCTCAAAGTGGTACAAAAACCAAACCAAAATCCAGAGACTGGAGAGATAGCATAGCGGGTAGGACACTGGTCTTGGAAATGGCTGACCTGGGACCTACTCAGGTTCGAGCTCTGGCATCCCATGTGGTCCCCCGAGCCTGCCAAGAACAATTTCTGAGCACAGAGCCATGAGTAACCTTAAATCACTGCCAGGTGTGGCCCAGAATCCAAAACAAACAAGCAAATCCAATGAACATATACCCCTAAGCAGAACTTTGAGACAGAATTCATATACAATGCACTATACATATTTAATAAGCAGTTTGTTCTATCTGAACATGTTTGATAATGTATTTGATACTACTATCACAATCAAGGTTAAGACATATTTTACACCTACTACTGGTCTGTTTCCCCTCTTTTAAATAGTAAGAACATAAGTTCTAACCTCTTAACAAATTCTGTAGTGTAGGGCACTGTAATGATAACTACACTGTTAGTTAGTTATAAGCACCCAAAATACTCACATTTTAATCATCAGATATTTTTCTTTATCTTTTTTTGTGGGGGGTGGGAATGGGTCACATCCAGTGGTACTCAGTGCTTATCAGTCCTGTAGTATTCAGGGGACCACATGTGGTCTGGGGATTCAACCTAGGCCTACTGCACACAAGGCAAGAACCTTTACACCTAAATTATGTCTTTGGCCCTACTATTTAGATTTTTTTCTGTTGTGTTTAAAAACCTGTTTTCTTTCCTCACTTCAAAGAAGAGCTTTGAAACCAAGAAGGGATTACACACACAACTGTAAGGCTGAAGGTTGAAGAAACTGCCATGCTTAACTTTATTATATGAATAACAAAAAGAATATAATATAAACATATGTATTATACATGTACGTATGTATGTGTGTGTGTATATATACCTAAAATCTCCGTGGAGACAGGAGGACTTTGTATCAGCCCCGTAAAATTACCACAGTGTCTAGTACTATATGTATCATTATTGTCAAAATTAAAGCCAATGGCTTTAGAGCTAATACAGGGTGTCAGGTGCTTTTCTTGCAATGCAGACCCTGATTTGAATCCTTTGTATCATAAATAGTCCCTCGAGGACCTCTAGGATTCGCTCTTGAGGACTGAGCCAAATATAACCCTGAAAAACATGGGGTATGACATAATCCCCACCCACCCAAAATTAAAGAGTTGGCTAAGAGTCCAAGGCAAAGGTAGGGTGGGGAGAGTAGAGAGTGTGTGGGAGAGGGAAGCTGGCGCTGTGGCAGAAGGTGTGGTGTAAAAACATCTTATGCATGAAACCGCATGTAACATTGCAACATTGCCTTGCATGCATGAAAATGTATTCATGTAAGAACACTGCATGAATCACTGACAATGTGGCGCCTCCATAAAAATGAGGGGGCCCAGGAAGACTCCAGAGAGAGGTGGTATGAACACTTACTTTCGATTCTGCTGCTGTCTCTGATGCAAGAGTCGACGATGCTGTGGATGAAGGTGAGTGGTGTCTGCTCTAAACATTGGGGCCTGAGATCTGAAAAAAAAACGGTCTTGATTTTGTCATTCTGATATGAAATTTTAAAAGAGGAGTATCAATCTTTGTGTCAGTAACTGGAATATGCATGCAGTTTCCCTAAAGCAGGAGTCTCAAACTCAGCCCTCCATATAACATTTTGTGGCCCTGCCCTAGAGGAATCTTTTTTTGTTTTGTTTTGTTTTAGTTGTTTGGGTCACACCCCCCAATGTTCAAGGCTTACTACTGACTTTGCACTCAAGGATCACCCCGACTTTGCCTCCTGCGGCCCCCAGGTAAATTGAGTTTGAGACCCCTGTCCTAAAGGGAAGTTCAAATTCTAGAATGAGGAGATAGTTCAGAAGGAAAACCAAAAAGGTTTTTTGGTTTCACTTTCTACAGATGTCAATTCTCAACCCTTATAGAAACACCATGAAACAAGGGTGCATCAACAACAGTAAAGCAAAAGTGATCCCTGCCCCCTGGGAACATAGAAGTCTCCAAGTGGACGTACTGTTCTTACTTTGCAACTATTTAGAAATGACCTGGAAAATACATGGGTGATGATTAGTTTTACAAATAAACTTGGCTAGGATAGGGTCCTCTTACTATAGTTCTTGGTCAAACATTAGTTTAGCTGCTTCTCCGAAGGTATTTTGTAGATGTGACTATAACATTTTTAATTGGTTGACTTCAGGAAAAAAGATGCACCTCTAGAATGTGGGGTCTCATCCAATCAGGCCTTAATCACATTTTTCCAAGGAATTGGAAAAAATTGCCTTAAGGCTCAAACTTAAAATAGCCCTGTGGGGGCCTGGAGAGATAGCACAGCGGTAGGTGTTTGCCTTGCAAGCAGCAGATCCAGGACCAAAGGTGGTTGGTTCGAATCCCGGTGTCCCATATTGTCCCCCGTGCCTGCCAGGAGCAATTTCTGAGCAGAGAGCCAGGAGTAACCCCTGAGTGGCGCCAGCTGTGGCCCAAACCCCTTCCCTAAAATCCGCAGCTTTACGGAAGCAAACATTTGAATTTACTTTGGTATCGACAAACAACTTAGCAAGCCCTGAGAATGGCCTCAAAATCTGCATATCTGAACTCAGGATATGGTAATTCTTGTTAACTGATATGGTTAACTGATATTTATGTGTAAAACTATACCACTTATGGCCATAGGAAGAGTCCATCAAGTTGTAATGTGTCGATGTACACAGACACGAAAAATGTGACTTAAGTAAAAAGTGATTCATAACAAAGTCTGGAGACTGTCAAACATTTCAGTATTTGGCAACTTGTGGGACCAAATACTGTAAGATCTTCCAATATGCCACCTGCAGATCCTGAAAGACTTGTAGCTTAACTGTGGCTGTGGTTAAGAATTTTAGATGGGGCCCGGAGAGATAGCACAGCGGCGTTTGCCTTGCAAGCAGCCGATCCAGGACCTAAGGTGGTTGGTTCGAATCCCGGTGTCCCATATGGTCCCCCGTGCCTGCCAGGGGCTATTTCTGAGCAGACAGCCAGGAGTGACTCCTGAGCAATGCCGGGTGTGGCCCAAAAACCAAAAAAAAAAAAAAAAGAATTTTAGATGGCAAAAGATTAAGAAACCTGGTTGACAATAGTTAACAGTGCAGATATACCTGAGGTTTTGGAGGTGAGGTCCTGGGCCAGGGGGATGCTGCTGGGGAGGAGGAGGCGGCGTCGTGGGGGCGGGAGCACCAAAGAAGGCACGGAAGCCTGGTGCTGGGGGAAGCATCTGCCCAACTCGCCCTTGGAGCAACTTGGAATTCATGGCAGCAAGTGGGCTCCCAACAAATCCAGGGACCCGTGCGAACTGGCTGGGAGACATCCGTCCAGGCTGTAGCTACAGAGGCAGACAAGGTCTTTCAGTTAGCTAATCAGCAAGGCGCTTGGCTGTAAGACTCACAAAAGTAAATACGGATTTCAATTGTCCTTTGAAAGAGGAAGGAATCACGCCACTCACAGACAACCAGAGCAACTTCATTCATCGGATCATGAGTTGGGACAATTGCACACCTACCTGGGCTCCTCCCAGCAGTTGTGCTCTCTGGAGGGAACTGAGAACCGGAGGAACATTAGGAGGGAAGGGGTGACCCAAGAGGGAAGAATTCTGAAACAAAAAAAAAAAAAGAAGAAAAGAGAAGTTAAGAGATTGGGAAACCAACAAAAGAGAGTTCAACAGAAACCGAACTAATCTGAATATAACATTTTTAATTTGTACAGCTGTTCTGCTCAGTAAGGGAATATAAAAAAGAATGCTTCTACAGGGGCCGGAGAGATAGCATGGAGGTAAAGCGTTTGCCTTTCATGCAGGAGGTCATCGGTTCAAATCCCGGCGTCCCATATGGTCCCCCGTGCCTGCCAGGAGCAATTTCTGAGCCTGGAGCCAGGAATAACCCCTGAGCACTGCCTGGTGTGACCCAAAAACCAAAAAAAAAAAAAAAAAAAAAAAGAATGCTTCTACAATGTTTGAAGCGCCATGATTACACATCAAAAATAAAAAAAATTGGGGGTGGGAGTGACAGCACAGTGGGTAGGGTGTTCGCTTTGTATAAGACTGACCCGGATTCAATCCTCGGCATCTCATATGGTCCCGAGATGTGCCAGATGTAGCCAAAAAAAGAAAAAAAAAGAAGAAAGTACTAAGAGATGTAGGCAAGAAATCAGACAATTCTGCTCAGTTAAAAGTTGTTTTTTTTTTAGGGGGCCGGAGAGATAGCATGGAGGTAGGGTGTTTGCCTTGCATGCAGAAGGGCGGTAGTTCAAATCCCGGCACCCCATATGGTCCCCGAGTCTGCCAGGACGGATTTCTGAGCATAGAGCCAGGAGTAACCCCTGAGTGCAGCGGGGTGTGACCCAAAAACGAAAAAAAAGTTTTTTTAGGGGACAGAGATATAGCACAGTAGTAGGGTATTTGCCTTGCACACAGCAGACCCAGAACAGAACTGGGTTCAATTCCTGGGATCGCATATGGTCCCCTGAGCCTGCCAGGAGCGCAGAACCAGGAGTAACCCAAGTGCAGCTGGGTGTTGCCCAAAAACAAAACAAAAAAGTTTTTTATATACATCAAAATTGATGGCTATAAAAATATAGGGGATAAGTTCTTGCCTTGCATGGAGTTGACACTAAGCACTATTAGGAGTAATCTGTAAAAACAGAGCACACGAAGCCCCTAAGTACCAGTGATGATAGCCCAAGTAAACTCCACTAAAATATAATCTGGAAATTCAAGTATGGAGATTATAAGCAAGATAAACAATTTAGGGGCTGGAGAGATAGCATGGAGTTAAGGCGTTTGCCTTGCATGCAAAAGGTCGGTGGTTCAAATTCCGGCATCCCATATGGTCCCCCAAGCCTGCCAGGAGCAATTTCTGAGCCTGGAGCTAGGAGTGACCCTGAGTGCTGCTGGGTGTGACCCACCCCCCCAAAAAAGATGAACAATTTAGGCGTTATCTCTACATGCGTAGAGATGGCAGAGACAGCAGTAAGAAAGTCCAGAGAGGTCCTTCTCATTCAGTGGGAAAGCAACCTACCGGGACAGTGCAGAGCTGATTTGGAGACATCCTCTCACCATAGGGAGTAGGATAACGAGGAGGCATGGGGGGCCGGACGTGGACGGGCTTCGGACACAGAATCTACGAGGACAAACATACACAACTACACTCAATGAAGTCAGTTTTCCGTCCACCTATACTCCCTCCCCTCAAGTACTGGCAGAGACACAGAACTCAACGTGCAGCCCTATTTCTCAGCAAACAGCTAGAGCTAATGGGTTCAGGCACAAAACCCTTGATCACTTTCCCTCATGAGCCAAGTGCCACTTTTAATGGAGGAGGCTACAGCTAACTCTCCAGTTCTCCCCACCCTTCCAAACTATCTGAGGGAGGCACCAGCAGACCATCTGAACTCTCTCCAAGAGGATAGACTGTGGTAGCGGTGAGGAGGACAGAGTGATGAGGAAGCTGGAGGATTCACTGAGTCCTAGTCTGAAGCCCCTGTGATATGGCCGCCATGCTCAGCTCTTTCGTGAGACATTGGGACTCCACCGTTTCGTGGGAGGTTGCGCCTAACTAGGCCATACCAACACCACCCTCCCCCCATACCTTCCAAATTGGCCTTCCTTTTCAGCTGCTGGTTTCAGGTGGAGGAAAGTCTATGGAACAGGACTGCACAGGCTCTAGGGAAAGCAGGGATATCTTAAAGGTAAAAAGGGATGTGGAAAAGGCTGTGTGCTCCCACTCCCCCCGGCTTTCAGTTCTCTCCCTGCCAATGTGGTGGGCAGCCAGCAAAACAGTTTAAAAAAAAAAAGGAGGTATATACTCAGTGTGTTTAAATACCCCTTTTCTCCCCCAATGAAAAAGACAGCAGCAGTAGGCGCAGCACCAGTAATGGGCAACTGAATAGGGAAGGTGTCTCTTATTTGTATACTAACCTCTCTCCCCTAAAGCACTAATTTGTCTTTTCTAAGCTAAGGCCTAAGCAAAACTTCCGCCCGCCTCCCAGCACGACCACTGTTCCTAAATAATTTTGCCCAGATTCCCAATATCCTGGGCTGAGTGCCTGTTAGTGAGAGGTACCTGTTGGCTGAAGCTGGGCACAGCCATCTGCTTAGGCGGAGTGCCTATGGGGACAGCTCTAACAGGAGGACTCCCGATAATAGGTGAGGTTGATCGCCTTGGTAAAGCACGCTCAGAAAGGTCCCGGTCATCTTCTGGGCCCTGTGGGGGCCTCTGAGGCAAGGCATATTCTAATACAGACACTGTAGGCATTTCCTAATTAAGGGAGTAGTGGGGGAGGGGAACAAAGAGAAAAGAAACTCACTTGAAATATTTTAATAATCTCTACAGATGCACAGAATACCTTAAAGAGTTTATTCAAAATTTTAATTTATGTTTCAGATCCACTAAGGTGCACCCTTTAAGTTGGAAAGTTTTGAGTTTTGATAAATCCACCTTTATACCACCATTATCAAGCTACAGAACAGGGCTGAGGAGATAGTCGCAAAGACTAGTGTGTCCACTTGGCCTACAGGATATCTGGGTTTGACACCCAGCACCAGATGGTCTCTGAGCACTTAGTCCAGAGTAGCCTGAGCACTACATAATATGCCTTCCCCATCCACCGAAAGATATGCAAATTTGACCACTCTTCCCAATTCTGTAGTTAACTCCTATACCACACCAATGACAAAGCACTGTTCTCCAACCCTAGAGATCTAGAAATGATTGAAACCTTAGTTCCAAGAGCTTCCTCCCCTTCAACCTTTACAAAATAAAGATAGTCATGTGGCCACCTCTATGGAGGCCGAGAAAGGGCACAATCAAAAGTTACACAAGTATGGAGGGCTGGAGTGATAGCATAGCTGGGAAGACGTTTGCCTTGCATGCTATGAATCTGAGTTTGATCCGCAGCCTGCCAGGAGTGATATCTGGAGGCTGAGCCAGGAGTACCACTGAGTGGGGCCCAAAACCAAACAAAAACAACAACAACAACAAGTTACAAGAAGCAGCCAACTTAAAACTGGCCAATGGTATACAAGTATACACTGTTTTGGCAAGAAAAGGAAGACGAGTCAATGTGTACCTTTCAGGTCTCAGGAAATTCACATCAAGAGAGAATATTTAGGGGCCAGGGCGGTGGCACAGCAGTAAGGCATCTGCCTTGAGCATGCTAGCCAAGGGTGGTCCGAGGTTCGATCCCCCAGTGTCCCATAAGGTCCCCCAAGCCAGGAGCAATTGCTGAGCGCATAGCCAGGAATAACCAATGAGTGTTACTAGGTGTGGCCCAAAAAACAAAAAACAAAAAAAAACAAAAAACAAAAGAAGAGAATATTTAGGGGCCAGAGAATTAGCACTGCGGTAGGGCATTTGCCTTGACTGTGGCCAACGTGGATTCAATCCCTGGCATATCAAAGGGTTCCCCGAGCCTGCCAGGAGCAATTTCTGAGTGAAGAGCTAGGAGTAATCCCTAAGTGCCACCGAGTGTGGTCAAAAGTCAACGAAAAAAGAGAGAGAGAGACTATTTAATACCTGAGCAAGCAGGGGTCCTCTGATTCGCCTCAGAACTTCAGATCCATCCCAGATGCTAGAATTGAGACTTCCTGGTTGGGGCTAGGAACAAAAAAGAAGGCACATAAGTAAAGTCTGGAACAGTGCAGATGCTCTAGATAATTTTATGTGTGTGTGCGTGAGTGTACAAGCATGGTAAATAAGGCTCCAAGAATCATAATGATAAGAAAGTAAAAAAAAAATATTGTGTGCCAAGTAGAGAGGAGGTGGTGGAAAGGGACCTGAGACAGAAAGGAAAGGCTACAGACAATCTTGTGGTAGGTGTGGTACTGGAACAATATATGCCCCAAATACTGTTATTCATAACACTGCAAATGATAGTTCCTATGTCACAACTGAGCCAGTTTTTTAAAAAGTACATTATTTTAGTATACTCGCTGTGCCTCGCCCTTATCTCCAGAATTATTTTATTCGGGAACCATAGTAAATTTCTATGGCAGGGTTAATTCTTTCATTTGGTAGGTGAAACAAAATGGCCAAGTGTAACACCTCACTGTGTGTGTTTTATCTGCTGGAGTTCCCAAATCAGAAGAACTTACTTGCAAAACTGGCCTGGTCTGTACTGCTCTCATGATAGCTGGATCTTCCAGTTCGTTTTCAATCACCATTTTACTAAGCCTTTCTGCCAGATTCTCCTCGTGGTCACCCAACAAATCCATCTCATCTCTTTCTCCATTGCCAGTTTGTTCATTAACTGCCGCTGGTAGCTTCTCTTCCAATTCAGCCAAACGTTCATGTGCTTCCTGCCAATCGTCATCTATAATAAAATCATAAAAATCTTCATGTTGGAAATAAAGATTTTTTCATGAAAGTCATAACCAGGGCTGGAGAGATAGCACAGTGGTATCTCTGGAACTGACAAGGGTTCGAATCCCGGCCTACCATATGGTCCCCCAAGCCGCCAGGAACGATTTCTGAGTGCATAGCCAGGAGTAACCCCTGAGCACTGCTGGGTGTGACCCCAAAACAAAACAAAACAAAAAAACAAAAAACAAAAGTCATAACCAAATGCACACTAGACTGCTGAAGACAAGTAGAAAGTGTAATTTTCACTGAAATGTAAGATAAAACTAAAACTAAGGGGTACATTGTAAGCCGACTTTGCATAATTAAGAACAAATAACCTGGGGCCAGAGATAGTGCACAGGTTAGGGTACCAGACCCAGGTTCCAGCTCTAGCACCACATGGCTTCCTGAGCATTGCCCAGTAAAGTTCTGGAGCTCTCCCCAACTCCTGAGAAAGGCCAGGGTTGGCCCTCGTGGTCATCAGTAGCAGAGGCTCCAAGCAGCAGGCCCTAGCATTGAACTGCCAGCCCCGCAGGCCAACTGCTGCTGGGCATGATTCTGGGATTCCTCAGCAGCCACACAAACAAGCACATGAAAAAAAAAAAAATCCCGGACGGGGAGGTGGTGCTAGAAGTAAGGTGTCTGCCTAGCCAGCGCTAGCCTAGGACTGACCATGGTTCGATCCCCCAGCGTTCCAATATGGTCCCCCAAGCCAGGAGTGACTTCTGAGCATCACTGGGTGTGGCCCAAAAACAAAAAACAAAAACAAACAAACAAAAAAATCCAAACCAAACAACAAATAACATTATACCAGGAACAAAATGTAATCGTTAAGAGTAATACGCTATTGACAGTTGTCTAAGCTATCTGCTGAAACTGGTTTCTTCTGCTGGTTTTGAGATTCTATGAATTTCACACAAATGGTGTCAATACAAGCTCACTGCATCAGCTTATCAGGGGTCTCAAACTCAATTTACCTGGGGGCCGCAGGAGGCAAAGTCAGGGTGATCCTTGAGTGCAAAGTCAGTAGTAAGCCTTGAACATTGGGGGGCGTGACCCAAACAACTAAAATAAAACAAAACAAAAAAAAGATTCCTCTAGGGCAGGGCCACAAACTGTTTTACGGAGGGCTGCAAACGGCCCAAGGGCCTCGAGTTTGAGACCCCTGGTTACACAGTTCTTGCTGATCAGAACCGCCACCAACTTTCTAAGCCTTTGACTCCATTCATTTAATGTAACAATACTTGTTGAACAAGTAACATGTGAGCTCTATATCACTTGGAATATGTCAATCAGAGTCCTCATTTCTGGCAGCTTTTTTTTCCAGCAGATACTAGGCAATATACATAGAAGGGAAGGAGATATTAAAATTGAAGGTGAAATGCAACAGGACTAAGGAAAAAGAGAAGCCCATCAAAAGCTTTAAATAGGACAGCGAGTTGTTCAACTTACTGAGGTCTCACTCACTGGAGTGAAGATGCAAATGAAAGTCAAAAAAAAAAAAAAAAGACAAGTAGTCATGGTGTTGGTTATATGGTGGAAACATGCCAAGGTCTATACTTGGATTGGACTAATTGAGGAGAAAAAATGAGAAAAAAAGATCCTCCTCAGGTTCCTTTTTTGGTCATTCTCATCAAAGTGAAGTGTTTTTTTTTTTTTTTTTTTTTAAGCCACATAAAAAAAGACCCTCTGGTTGAAAAACCAAACCAAACCAAAAACATGGCAACAATTGGTTATACAGTAGTTGGGAGCCCAGAGCAATGGCACTGCCTTGCACAGGGCTGACCCAAGACAGATAGCAGTTCGATTTCCCCCCCAAACCAGGAGCGATTTCTGAGTGCACAGCCAAGAATAACCCCTGAGTGTCACAGGTATGGCCACCCCCCCCCCAAAAAAAAAAAACTAGTAGTATGGTAAGAATGTGGCTGTGATTTTACTGTTAATTTTCAAATATGTCAAATAAGTCAAGAAATCAAAGCCAGGGGTCGGAGAGATATCATGGACCTTGCATGCAGAAGGTCGGTGGTTTGATTTCCAGCATCCCACATGTTCCCCTGTACCCGCCAGGAGCGATTTCTGAGCATAGAGCCAGGACTAACCCCTGAGTGCTGCTGGGTGTGACCCCCCAAAAAAAATCCCCCCCCCAAAAAAAGAGATATCAAAGCCATCAAATACACAGATCATCATTTTAGACATTTCTTGCTTTTATGAAAAATTAGCTGAAGCAATAAGGATAGATATTTCACTACCTTGGTTCAAATGAGCTAAAAATACAGCACTTTGATATGGTAACACAATTTCAATCTACACTGGGGGAAATGATAGAGATGAAAGTAGAGATATGTGAAACCTTCAGTTAATTAGACCCTAAGATGAATGACGAATTCCTGGCTGCTGTTATAAACTTACACTTGGCCTAAGACTCTCGTAGGGACGTTGTTGAATAGAAACAAAACCAAAAAAGGTGATTTAATTTTAAGAAGATATTAGTCTCCAAAGAGTCCAGCAGCTCTCACTAAAGGAGCAGAAAGGAGCAGAAAGAAAGCCCTTCCAAGTGGAAAGAGGATATTCTTAAAGATTCCCCAAAGACCGTTTTAATGTAACTGGCAGTTTATTCTGATTGTATTCATAGTTACTTAACCTCTCTGTCACTTTCCTTCATTTGTTAAAATGGAGTTAATAATAGTATCTATCTTACAGAGTTACTGTGAGGATTAATAATCCATGTAAAACATTTAGAAGGGTGCCGAGCACATAATAAGCACCTTTAATGTGTAAGCTTTTATTTTTAGCGCTTGAGATTACTGTGACCCATTAAGATGATAAAAATATTTTTCTATGTAGAAGACGATGACGACATAGTTTTTTTCTTTTTTGGTTTTTGGGCCACACCAGTGACACTCAGGGGTTACTCCTGGCTATGCGCTCAGAAGTCGCTCCTGGCTTGGGGGACCATATGGGACGCCTGTGGATCGAACCGCAGTCCGTCCTAGGCTAGCGCTGGCAAGGCAGACACCTTAACTCTAGCACCACCGCGCCCCCCCCCCTTTTAGCGACTAGTTTCTTTTTTTTTTTTTTTTTTGGTTTTTGGGCCACACCCGGTAACGCTCAGGGGTTACTCCTGGCTATGCGCTCAGAAGTTGCTCCTGGCTTGGGGGACCATATGGGACACCGGGGGATCGAACCGTGGTCCGTCCAAGGCTAGCGCAGGGAAGGCAGGCACCTTACCTTTAGCGCCACCGCCCGGCCCCAGCGACTAGTTTCTTAAGGGAAGGTGACATCAGAGTATTTGTAGCCAGTGACTTAAAATAACTACAGTATTAATGGGTATTCATCACCAACTTCATTCCTTAAGACCATCAAGCCTATGACAAGTCTGACATTTTGCCTATTGGCTATAATTTTCTACACCAACTGCATATTGCCTGCAGAGGTGTATTAAATAAGTAACAGGTTTCACTAAGCAACTAATATTCCTTTTACAAAGCCTTATGATATTTATATCAAGATGTTAAAAAAAAAAGATTTCAAATTTTTAATTCAATATTATTTAAATTTCAATGGATTCAACTGGGCTAGTAATATGTTATTTCACTAGCTCTACCTTCCACTGCCTTTTTTGTTACTATATAACCCCGGGAGCTTTTGTCTACTATTAAAATTTTTTTGTTTATTTTGGATGCTTTCCAACTAATGATGAGATGTAGCACCCCCCTGAATGATTCTCAGTTAACTAAGTGCTAAAAGGGGGGGTGGAGATGGAGCTCCAAGGGAGCACTTTCAGAAGCTGGGGGGTAGGGAGAGAAAGCATGTGTTGCCAGGAATGAAACCTGTTTAGGGGCCGGGCGGTGGCGCTAAAGGTAAGGTGCCTGCCTTACCTGCGCTAGCCTAGGACGGACCGCGGTTCGATCCCCCGGTGTCCCATATGGTCCCCCAAGCCAGGAGCGACTCTGAGCGCATAGCCAGGAGTAACCCCTGAGCGTCACCGGGTGTGGCCCAAAAACCAAAAAAAAAAAAAAAAAAACCTGTTTTTTTTTTTTTGGTTTTTGGGTCACACCCGGCGGTGCTCAGGGATTACTCCTGGCTGTCTGCTCAGAAATAGCTCCTGGCAGGCACGGGGGACTATATGGGACACCGGGATTCGAACCAACCACCTTTGGTCCTGGATCGGCTGCTTGCAAGGCAAACACCGCTGTGCTATCTCTCCGGGCCCAAGAAACCTGTTTAAATGCATGCTAGTTGGCAAACACCCTAATCATGGTAAACTACCACCTATTCTATTCTATTCCCCTATTCTATTTCTGGCTGTTGTTTTGGGCTACACCTGGTAGTAATTCAGTGCTTACTTCTGGCTCTGTATTCAGGGATTACTCCTGGTGGGTTTGAGGGACCATATGTGGTGCCAGAGATCAAACCTGGGTCAGCTTTGTGCAAAGCAAGTGCCCAACCTGCTGTATTATCACACAGGACCCTCCCTCTACTCTTATAATCTTGTAAGGAACATAAAAGGCTGTAGCACTCTGGAAATTAAGGAAAAGGACAGACTGTTCCTTTTTCTATGCAGGTTCAAAACCGAAAACATGACCACACTGCTCCATCATAATATGTAGAAATAAATTTTATCAACTTAATTTAAACATAGGAATATACTAAAAGATTGAGCACAATATTGTAAGGGACAAAACGATAGAAACGAGCATGCCATTTGTACCTTCTACTGGACCTTATAAATACTATACTAGGGCCCGGAGTGATAGCACAGCGGCGTTTGCCTTGCAAGCAGCCGATCCAGGACCAAAGGTGGTTGGTTCGAATCCCGGTGTCCATTATGGTCCCCCACGTCTGCCAGGAGCTATTTCTGAGCAGACAGCCAGGAGTAACCCCTGAGCACCGCTGGGTGTGGCCCCCAAACCAAAAATAAATAAATAAATACTATACTAACTTCCAAACACAATTTGCAATTCACACTAGTTCCCAGATTATATAATTCCCTTCTAGGTGCCCTTCCCTGTGATCTCTTTGGAGCCCAAACAGCATTTTTGGACCATGTCATCCTCGAGAATGATCTCATATCCTAAATTATGGCTGTAATCCAGAAACTTTTGGATTGCATTTTGTTTGTGAGGCTAGCTTCCACCTTAAATACTTCACTGGTGGTGGAACTGGTGTTGAACTAGCATATGCCTAAAACTCAACTACCATAGCTTTGTAAACCATGGTTCTTGAATGAAATAAAAACAAAACCAAAACAAAAAAGCCATAAAACTTCTCTTGCTGGGTCCCAGAGGTGGTAGATATAGCTCTTCACCAAATGGGGCAGACCTTAATTGACATTAGTATATTTCCTTAATTTTGCAAATTCATTCCCTTTAGATTTAGACAAAACTGTGATTAATTTAATGGCAAAACCAGTAACCATAACATTTTGAAGATTTCAATTAAATTTTTATTTTCAACACCTTGGGATAATCCAGTACATTCAATTTTCTTTTAATACTTGACTGCACATATGTTGTAAAGACAGAAGTAAAAAGATTTCAAAGAAGTCACTGATCTTTATATATCCTACTACACCAATATTAATGGTTTTCTGTATCAACAGTCAAAGAAAAATACATGCATTTACTTCCACTTATTCTTTTTTCTTAAAAGTATTTTTTAATTTGCACATATTTCTAGACTTATTCTAGGAGCTCTAATTATCAAATTTTTAGATATAAGCTCTTCCTTTCTAATTTTCCCCCTCAATAAATTTAACTGTGTAAGTGGTTTGCAAGTCAAAAAAATTTTTTAAGTTTTATCCTTTTCCAACTTCAAGAATATTTAGTTTGCCCTGGACTACTTCATGATTTGCTTATCAACCTTACACCATGGTTATGTTAATCTCCTTGATCTTTCCAATTTTAGAGTGCTTCTGACGTAAGAGTATTTATATTCAGGAATAGAGAACTTATTGTCACTCTGGGGTCATTTCTGGTAGATAGCAGGGGCTAATGATCAATGCTTAAGGGAAAATGCACTAAAGGTGCTGGGAATCGAAGCCAGGCCTCTTGTATGTAAAGCATGTTCTCACGGAGCTCTATTTTATCTCTGTACAAAAGTTTTATAAAATATAAAGACTTATCACCCAAATTCCTGAAATAAAATCTTTTTATTTTATTGGAAATATTATAAAGACAGTATGCAATGCAATATACTGATTATCAAGTGTACTTAAAGCATGCATTTAAAACCAAATCTGAACTTTCTGCCAGTCCAATAATGTTCCTTAAGTTACTTGTACGGCAAATAAAAATGCCCATCATGGAGAAGGATTCTAAAAGTTTGTAAAACATCTTATAGTACAGCGGGTATGACACTTGCCTTGCATCCCCTGACCTGGGATTCAGTCCTTATCATTACATATGGTCCCCTGAATCCTGCCATGAGTGATCCCAGAGGATAGAAGCAGCAGTAAGTCCTGAGCACTGGTTGGGTGTGGGCCCCACCCAAATTACCAACACATTATCTCTAACCATTAGAATTATAGTGTCAATCTAGAGCAACAGATAATATAGCTATAGCTGAAGGAAAAGGCCTTAAGGAACATCTAGAGAGCAGTTGTTTCTTGTAAAAACAAGACTAAGAGACCAAGATAATGGGGACCAGAGAAAAGGTACAGCGGGTAAGTACCTTGATAAATCAGTGTTTAATTCCCAGCACCCAATATGGTCTGGGGAGTTTGCCAGGAATAATCCCTAAGCACAGATTTAGGAATAAACCCAGAGAGCTACTGGATGTGGCCCAAAGACAAACAAACAAACAAAAAGAGATCAAGAGAGAAAATCCTGTCATAGAACTGAGGTTACTCCCTACTAAAGGAAAACATTCACAAAAGAGACCTTTGGAGAAAAACAAGAAACCAAGAAGCCAAGATTTAACATTATAAAAGGATGTTGTTGGTACTTACCAACTGCCCCTGACCCAAAGGTATCATCATTGAACTGATCAATCTCTTCATCTTCCTCTCCCAGGCCCTGAAATGCATCTTCATCTTCATCCAGAGGGCAATCCTCCAAAGACTGAAAAAAGTGAAAAAAGAGATGATTTATCTATGAAGTTCACCTCATTTAAAAAATGAAAAAAGTGAAAAAAGAGATGATTTATCTATGAAGTTCACCTCATTTAAAAAATGTTCATCTTACCTTCCCAATCAACTAAGTTTCATTATGATTTCTTGAAAGATAAATTTTCTAGACACCAATTTCCCTGCCATTGGTAGATTCCAGAATCTTTAGTGTTCCTTATTTCGTTAACATTTTCCCCCCCAAGTTATCCCCATCTCTATCAAAAATCCAGTAACATTAATGAAACTGAACCCCAACATTCTCTAACTCACTAGTTAGACTATTCAATGAACCTTTAATAATTTGCTTGAATCCAATGAATACTATTCAACGAAATTCTCATCTTCCCTACTCAGCTCATTTTTTTCAACCACTTTACTATATTTTCTCTTAAAAGTTCCTCTTCCTATCCCTTCAGTTTTCCTCTAGGCCCAAGTTCCAGCAGGAATACCAGAAAGTGACGTTTTCAACCACAATTAAACGACCTCTTGAAAAATGTTGTGTTAATGCACATTCAAGCTCTGGGCCTCTCTCTTCAAGGTATGTAAACTTGGGCAAGTTACATTCCTTCTGATGAATAATAGCTCTTGAGCCGATTGTGTCACAGCTCTGTTAGGTTCTAGAAACCCCAGCCTCACCTCTGAGGAGCAAATGAGACCAAAATCATGACCTGAACGATGCTCCAGATATCACCATACCCAACCTAGGGATGGTCCATTTTAACCACTTTTCTCCAGTTGAATTTCCACTTGGGAATTAGTTGCTTACTTGGAATATCTAAGTATCTGGTCTCGGCATTCACATAATTCTGAAACATCCTATCAAGAACCAAATATGGGTGCATCCCCTCTTTCCCAAGAACGATAATTCCAAACTCTCCAAGGAAGCAGGATGTGGGGTGATCTCATTGCCACTAAAGAATGCTCCCAAAGAATGAGTGTGGTGGCCAGGGAGGGGAGGCCCTTCCACCCATCTTAAACCCTTCCTAAACCTCTAGATAGCACCAGTCCACCTCCTTGGAGGCGAACCCCACGGTGGGTCCTCCTCCCTGTCCTCTGGACCCATGAGGATTGCTGCACCTGACCCAGGGGTGTCATCCGTCCTCAGACCTGGCAAGACGTGTGCAGATCCCCAACCCTCTTTCCACCTCCCTACCAACCCACAAACTTTATGTCCCGAGGAGTTGAGACATTGGTCGCTCAAGGTCAAAAAGAGTTAATGGGGTGACCGGGTCACCAAAACATGAATGAAAAGCCAAAAACATGAATCTCCCCAGCAAAAACTTGGGCAGGACACACCCCCTCAACTCCCCTCCCCTCCAGGAGTAAAAGATCTTGAGGTGCCTCCAGGAGCCATTTGGAGTAAAAGATCTTGGGGGGTGCAATCCAGATCCCCCCAAGCCAACCCCCAATTCTGGCCTAGGCTGGCAGTGAAAGTATTGAGTAAAGAGGAAAGAGAGTTGGTTTTGGGGTCCAGGGCGGGGAAACCCATCCCTGGGGGTTGCCCAGGGCACTTGTCCTCAACAACAATCCCCAAGTGGGGTGCAAGAGGCTCCCCTTTTGCAACTGGAGAATTGGGGGGCAGCTATTCCCATTAGGATCCTCCCCCCCCCAGTACCCCCAAAATAAGTCAACTCTTTCCCTGAGGCCACAGATCCAGAGTCCAGCTCACCGCCCATGTAGGCCCCAAGTGCTCAGTTGAGTCTGGGGCGACTCCAACCTATGGCTGCACCCCCCCACCCCACCCCACCCAACACCCCAAATCTCAGAGCGCGCCTGGAAGCAAAAGGCAGAAAGGGGGGCACGCGAGGGAGGGCGGGAGGGGCCACTTCCGGTCGCCAGGGCTCACCTCGTAGCGGAACATTCTCGGGGAGGGGGGGAGGGACCGGGGAGGGGAGTGGGGGGGAGGGAGGGAAGGAAGACGCGTCGAGACTCCCCCCGGGCCTCCTCTCGCGCGCGCGGGTGCTCCGCCGCCGGCTCGCGACCCCTGGCCGCCGCCGTACGCCGCCGGAGCGTGCGTGGGGAGCGTGCGCATGCGCACTTCGGGGAAGGCGGGCGGCGGCGGCTGCGCGAGGATCAGATTTGGCGGCCCGCTTCCGAGTCGCGGCGGCGGGAAGGAAGTCCCGCCGCGGCCGACTGCGCACGCGCGGCCCGTTAGTTTTGGGGGGGGCTTCGTAGCGTTTTTTCCTTACACGCGGCTCCGCCCACTTTTTCCCCTCTCAGCCCCGCCCACTGCTCAAGGGCGAATCACGAGGGTGACGTCAGCGGCGGGGCGGGGCCATACCGCGTGAGGGTCACGGGGTCAGAAGAGTTTGACTTCCAGGCTTTGCCCGGCCTTATTTTTTTTTGCCTGCATGGTGCTCCTGCGCCTCAAGGTTGACGCCCAATGGAGGTGCAAGAGGAGTTTCTGGTGCTTCAAAAAGAGGGCTGGATTTCCAAGGCCGCTTTGAGCTGGAAACCAGCCCACTGAAGCCACTCACTGCAGGAAATCAGTGGTGACTTATTGATAAGGGCTCAAGCTCTTCCCTTTTCCTCATTCCTTCCTTTTTTCTCCTTTTCTTTTCCTTTCTTCTCTTCCTTTTCCTTCTGTCCCCCTCCTTCCTTCCTTTTTACTCCTTTTTCTCTTCCTTCCTTTCCCCTTTTCTTCCCTTTATTTCCTTCCTTTTTTCTTCTTTTCCTCCTTCTCTCCTTCCTTCCTTTTCCTCCTGTCCCCTCTCCTTTCCTCCTTTTTCTTTCTACTTTGTATTTCTTTTCCTCCTCCCTCCCTTTCTTTTCCCGTCTAACTTTCTTTTCCTTCCTTCCTTTTCCTCCACTCCTTTTCCTCTTTTCTTTTCCCTCTGTTCCCTCTCCTTCCTTCTTCCTTTTTATTTCCTTCTTTTCTTCCCCCTTTTCTTTTTCCATCTTCCTTCTCCTTCCTTCTTTGTCCCCCTCCTTCCCTTTACCTCCTTCCTTTTTCTTCCTTCCTTCTCTTCCTCCTTTCTTCTCTCCCTTTTCCTCCTGTCTCCTCTCCTTTTCCTCCTTTCTTCTTCCTTATTTGTATTTCCTTTCTTTTCCTCCTCCCTTCCTTTTCCTGTCTTTCTTTTCCTTCTTCCTTCCTTTATGTCCTTTTCTTTATCTTTTTTCCCTGTTCCCTCTCCTTCCTTTCCCTCCTTTCTTCCTTTTTATGTCCTTTTCTTCCCCCTTTCCTTTTTCCTTCCTTCCTTCCTTCCTTCCTTCCTTCCTTCCTTCCCTCCTTCCTTCCTTCCTTCCTTTCCTTCCTTCCTTCCTTCCTTCCTTCCTTCCTTCCTTCCTTCCTCCCTCCCTCCCTCCCTCCCTCCTTCCTTCCTCTTTAAAGCAGAAGGCAAGATTCAGGAGGTTCCCCCAGGCCCATCATTTCTGGCACCAGGCGCGTGGAGAGGCCCAGCCCATGCCCTTGGCATCGCGGGCACCAGCGAGCGGGTGCCCATTGGCGGCAAGGAAAGTGGCGGCCGAGTGACAGCGCCTCCTCGGAAGGGCGCGCCAGGGGGGAAAGTGTGTCGAAGGCAGAAGTCCTAGAAGTCGGGGACTTGGATACCGCTCCAGGCGCCTTCTCGGGGAAACAGTTTGAGCTCGCTCGGGGCATCCTTTCGCCCCCACCCCCCCAAAGGTCTTAAACTTGTGCAATCTCCGAGTTTTCGCAACTCCTAGATCCAAAAAATCTGCAGAATGCAGCCTCGCCCCGGGGCCAGGCGCACAAGTCAATTCTCCACGTGTGGGTTTGAATGGAAAATTTAGGATTTAGGAAATGAAAGACGTCAGTGAGAATCAGGGGCGCTATTTCTCTCTGACAATCAGATTTCTGGCCAATTATGTGACCGAGCCTTAATTTCTTGGTTGATTTGTAATTCTACCACCACCACTACTGCTATGGATTGAAGTCTCCTAGATTAACTTTATCTCATTCCATCCTTAATGGAAGCTTCAGGAAGTAAATCTACTTTTTTTCTGCAATGTCAACTTTTTTTTTTTAAATAATATATTTAAGCACCATGATTACAAACATATTTGTAGTTGGGTTTCAGTCAAAAAAAAAAAAAAGAAAGAAAGAAAACACACACACACAACACACACAAAACAAACAAATCACACACGCTTTCAACAGTGCAACACTGCAACATTGCCACCACCAATGTCCCCCATCTTCCTTCTCTCCACATTCCAACCTGTATTCAACATAGGCATTCTACTTCTCTCATTCATGAACATTGTCATGGTAGTTGTTAGTGTAGTTATTTCTCTAACTGCACTCACCACTCTTTGTAGTGAGCTCATATTGTGAGCCAGTCCTTCCAGCCCTCATCTCTAAGCTACTTTTGCTTTCTCCACTTTTCCTTGTGGGGTCTGATGATCAGAGATGCGAAATAATGGATGTCAGACTACCCCAATGGCAGGCAGAGCTGGCAGATGAAGTCTACCTGATCCTCTTGTTGCTGTTGTTTTGGGGTCATACCCAGTGGTGCTGGGGCTTTCTCCTGGCTCTGTGGGCTCAAGGATCACGCCTGATGGGGTTTAGGGTACCACATTATGTACCAGCAATGGAAGCCTTGTGGAATGCTTGCAAGGCAAGAGTCCCACCTGCTGTACTATCTCTCCTGTCCCAGAGTCACTCTAATTCTAAAACGTCATTGTTTATATTACTCTTGACAGTCAAACAAAAGCAATTATTTACACAGGCCAAGCCTGAACCTTAAAAAATTGGAGCACGCCAATGATTTGTTAAATCTTCATGCACTGGATTATAGTAAATCTTTTTTTCTTCTTTTTTTCTTGTTTTCTTTTTCTTTTCTTTTTCTTTTTTTGGATTATAGTAAATCTTAACTTTGAGCAACACTCCCCACCTGCAAGGGTACTGGGTGTGGTCCCCAAACAAAAC
The DNA here is from genome assembly GCF_024139225.1 of Suncus etruscus. Classification (NCBI taxonomy): domain Eukaryota; kingdom Metazoa; phylum Chordata; class Mammalia; order Eulipotyphla; family Soricidae; genus Suncus; species Suncus etruscus. Next base: position 103,796,647 of record NC_064856.1, read on the forward strand.
AAACATTTGACTAACAGAGACTTAAGATGTTTGCTAGTTGACCCTTTGTGGATCCATGATGATGCACATTTTATTTTCTTATCATTCGGTTAAAAATCAAAAATTTAAAAAAAAGGGAAATTTTACCTTTAATTCAGGGGTTACTTAACTGTAGGGAGAATAGGAAAGAAGTATAAAGGAGAGTAGAAAATACTTAGAACTGAATGCTGAACAAATCAGGACCTTTAGTATACAGCTAAAGCAGGTTTTATAAGAAAATGGGAGAGTCGTGTAAGTGAACATAAGTATAAGATCAAAGAAATTAGAAGGAAAGAAAAAAATGAAGAGCAGACATTAAAGAACAGAGAACAAAGTCCTAGACAGGTATAGGAAAATGATTCATGTTTTTCCGCTGTAGTAGCTGTTTTTGAGGAAAATTAATGAGAGTCCTTTTAACATGCATTATGTGACTATAATATCTACCATAAAATATATTAGAATACAATAGTAATAGTGAATTTTTCCAGTAGATACATTATTAAAATGGAGAAATTACAAGTTTTATTTTTTTATTTTTGGACCACACCCAGTGACGTTCAGGGGTTACTCCTGGCTATGCACTCAGAAATCGCTCCTGGCTTGGGGACCATATGGGTTGCCAGGAGATGCAACCGTGGCCCATCCTAGGTTAGAGAGTGCAAGGCAAAAGCCCTACTGCTTGTGCCACAGCTCCAGCCCCACAAATTCTTTTCATGAGTGATTATTTAGAAATAAGATGTTTCTGGAGAGTGATTGTTAGTGGGTAAAAAAAAAAAAGTCAGTTAGTATGCTATATAAGTGGGAGAGATAGTTTTTAATAGCCAAGAGGACAAAACCCAAACCATTGGGCTATCTTTAGCACTGTTTGCTCTTGTTCCAGAAGCTTCAATAATCCATTATGGAATTTATAGTTTGAATACCTACATTTGTGTTTAAAGAATCAATTTTGTTTTCTTGTAAGTTTAGGTATTTATTTCTTATTAAGGAATGTACAGGGGGGTGAACCAGAGAAATAGCATGGAGGTAGGGCGTTTGTCTTTCATGCAGAAGGACAGTGGTTCGAATCCCAGTATCCCATATGATCCCCTGTGCCTGCCAGCGGCGATTTCTGAGCATAGAGCCAGGAGTAACCCCTGACCGCTGCTGGGTGTGACCCAAAAACAAAACAAAAAAAAAAATGTACAGGAGGCCGGAGAGATAGCATGGAGGTAGAGCGTTTGCCTTTCATACAGAGGGTCATTGGCTTGAATCCTAGCATCCCATAATGGTCTCCCGAGTCTGCCAGGAGCAATTTCTGAGCCTGGAGCCAGGAGTAACCCCTAAGCGCTGCTATGTGACCCAAAAACCAAAAAAAAAAAAAAGAAATATACAATCGGGGCCAAAGAGATAGCATGGAAGTAAGGCGTTTGCCTTGCATACAGAAGGATGGTGGCTCAAATCCTGGCATCCCATAAGGTCCCCCAAGCCTGCCAGGAGCAATTTCTTTTTCTTTGTTTGTTTGTTTGTTTTTGTTTTTTTTAAGCCTACAGCACCTGGTATTCCCAGGCGGTCTCCCATCCAAGTACTAACCAGGCCCGACCCTGCTTAGCTTCCAAGATCAGACAAGATTGGGCGCGTTCAGGGTGGTCTGGCCGTAGAGCCAGGAGCAATTTCTGAGCCTGGAGCCAGGAGTAACCCCTGAGTGTTGTTGGGTGTGACCCAAAAACCAAAGACCAAAAAAAAAAAAACAAAGTACAATCATGGGCTGGAGTGGTGGCGTTAGCAGTAAGGCATCTGCCTTGCAAGTGCTAACCTAGGACGGACCACTGTTTGATCCCCTGGCATCCCACATGGTTCCCATGCCAGGAGCTATTTCTGAGCGCATAGCCAGAAATAACCCCTGTCACTGGGTGTGCCCCCCCCCAAACACACACACACACACACACACACACACACAAATGTACAATCCATGGGGCCAGAGTGGTAGCACAGTGGTAAGGCATTTGCTTTGCACGCAACTGACCCAGGAAAGACTCAGGTTCCATTCCCGGCAAAACATTATGGTTCCTCAAGCCTGCCAGTAGTGACTTCTGAGTGCAGAGCCAGAAATAACCCCTAAGTGCCTCCAGAGGTGGCCCCCCAAACAAAACAAAACAAAAAATGAAATGGACAATCCTAAAGCACTGCTTCTTAGTATTATCCAGAGGACTTGTTAAGACACTTAATGTTTGGGCTTTATCCTACTTTCTGATTCCATAGGTTTGAAGTGGAACCTGAGAATTGTACTTATGATTTCTTAGAGGATGCTGATGCTACTGATTATGGTACTTACTCTTTGAAAAGAGATTGAAAACTTTGTTCATGAAGACTTGCAAAGACATAGAGAAAGTTGACTGTCTGCTAATTGTTTATTATGTCAATGAAGTGTGACAAGCATTATAGAAAGTTATGGGAACCTTTGGTGGAATAGATTTTAGAATCAAATATAAGGAAAAAAGATAAGTAAATGTTAAAATGGGCTTGGGAGATGGCTCAAAGTTCTGGGGTGCATGCTTTATATGTGGGTGCAACCCTTAACACGGACCCCTGAGCACTGAGCAAGGAATAACCCTAGAGCATTGCTAGGTGTGGCCTCCAAGTAAGTTTTATTTATTTATTTTTTGTTTTTTTTTGGGTCACACCTGGCGGCGCTCAGGGGTTACTCCTGGCTGTCTGCTCAGAAATAGCTCCTGGCAGGCACGGGGACCATATGGGACACTGGGATTCAAACCAACCACCTTTGGTCCTGGATCGGCTGCTTGCAAGGCAAACGCCGCTGTGCTATCTCTCCGGGCCCTAAGTTTTATATAGATAAAATCTGAGGCTGGAGCAACAGTACAGTGGGTAGGCCATTTGCCTTGCATGCAGCAGACTGTGTTCGATCCCCAGCATTCCAGATGGTCCCTGAAATCTGCTGGGAATAATTTCTTTCCTTTTCTTTTTATAGTTTTAGGGTCACACCCGGTGGCGTTCATGGGTTACTCTGGGCTCTGCACTCAGAAATCGCTCCTGGCAGGCTTGGAGACCCTATGGGCTGCCAGAAATTGAACCACTGTCTGTTTTGGGTTGGCAGTGTACAAGGCAAATGCCCTACCACTATGCTATCTCTCCAGCCCATGGATGTAATTTTTTTTTTTTTTTTGGTTTTTGGGCCACACCTGGCAGTGCTCAGGGGTTACTCCTGGCTGTCTGCTCAGATATAGCTCCTGGCAGGCACGGGGGACCATATGGGACACTGGGATTCGAACCAACCACCTTTGGTCCTGGATCGGCTGCTTGCAAGGCAAACGCCGCTGTGCTATCTCTCCGGGCCCGGATGTAATTTCTAAGTTCAGAGTCATGAGTGACCCCTGAGCACTATGTACTGTTGGATATCTCCCCTAAACAAAAACAAGCAAAACAAACAAAAAACAACCCAGGGGCCGGGCGGTGGCGCTGGAGGTAAGGTGCCTGCCTTACCTGTGCTAGCCTTGGAAGGACCGCGGTTCGATCCCCCGGCATCCCATATGGTCCCCCAAGCCAGGAGCAACTTCTGAGCGCATAGCCAGGAGTAACCCCTGAGCGTCACCGGGTGTGACCCAAAAACAAAAAACAAAAACAAACAAACAAAAAAACAAAAAAACCAAAACAACAACAAAAAAAAAACAACCCTGTAGTGGATTGAATAATTTCACAAGGTCACATATTTTTCTCTTACTTGGGTCTACTTTGTGTGTGTGTGTGTGTGTGTGTGTGTGTGTGTGTGTGTGTGTGTTTGCCACACCTGACAGTGCTGGGGCAACTCTTGGCAGGCTTGGGTGACCTTATAGGATGCTGAGGATCAAACCTGGGTCGGCTGCATGCAAGGAGAATGCTCTACCTGCGATGTTATCACTCCAGCCCTGCATATTTTTTTATTAAAGTTTTTACCAGGAGCTGCATGCTTTTTCCACATTTTTTTTTGTGTGGTTTTGGGTTACACCCTGCAGTACTCAGGGGTTACTCCTGGCTTCATGCTCAGAAATTGCTCCTGGCAGGCATGGGGGACGATATGGGACGCCGGGATTCGAACCAATGACCTTCTGCATGAAAGGCAAACACCTTACCTCCATGCTATCTCTCCAGCACCGGTTTTTCCACATTTTATTGGGACTGCATTGTGACTGTCAAATGGAGATACTTTCATTTTAGTAGAAAAGTTATAGTAAAGAGGTCATTTTTAAATATGTATGTAAATTGCTTTATTTAAAGACCATGTATCTAAAAAAAATACATTTGTCTCCAGGTAAATAGGAGCATTCTTGTGGTTTTGTTTGCTGAGGTTAGGTAGTCTCTAGGATAACTTTATATATTTTTTGTTTGTTTGTTTTTTTGGGTCACACCCGGCAGCGCTAAGGGGTTACTCCTGGCTCTACACTCAGAAATTGCTTCTGGCAGGCTCTGGGGACCATATGGGATGCTGGGATTCGAACCACTGTCCTTCAAGCAAGGCAAACGCCTTACCTCCATGCTATCTCTCAAGCCCTGATAACTTTATCTCTTACTTGGTGCATTTTTACTTGAATGCCAGTAATGAAAAAATATGGAGGTGTAATGTGGCCCAGGATTTCAAAGGTCTGTGGAGCTGGGCAGTGAACTGACAGGGCAGCAGCTGTGGATCCTGGACATGGAAGTACGGAGGCACAGAGTTCGGGTATGGGTGGAGGTGGCCCACCCTGACTCCAAAAAGGTATTAGAGGACCAGTGTGAACAATAGCAAGGCAAAAGTCCTAACCACTGTGCTATCCCTCTGGTCCCTCATTAATGCGTTTAAATTAAAAACTTTTTTCCCTTTGTGAAGTGCTGGGGATTGAACCTAGGGTCTGACAGCTGCACAATAAGCACTCTGCCATCAAGCCACATTCCTAGTTATCTTAGTTTTTTTTTTTTGGGGGGGGGAGAGGGAGCTTTTCTTTCTTTTTTTGTGGAGAGTTATTTTTGGGCCACACCCGGTGATGCTCAGGGTTTACTCCTGGCTATGCACTCAGAAATTGCTCCTGGCTTGGGGGATCATATGGGACGCTTGGGAATTGAACCACAGTCTGTCCTTGGTCAGCCACGTGCAAGGCAAATGCCTTACTGCTGGGCCAGTAAGGGCCCCAGATGGGTAGGGGGGGCACTTTTCTTAAGCCTACTCCCTGGCTCCATGCTTGGGGAATCACTTGGGTTGTGTTTGGAGGACCACATGGTGCTGGGATGATATTTGGCTCCTGAATGTGAAACATACACTCTAGCCCTTTCAACCATCTCCATCCAATACCGTGTGTGTGTGTGTGTGTGTGTGTGTGTGTGTGTGTGTGTGTGTGTGTGTGTGTGTGTGTGTGTGTGTGTGTTTGGGGAGTCTACCAAGCCATGCCCAGGGAGCTGGGGTTCCATTCCCAGTGATACTCAGCCAACTAGCCAACTGTTCAAAGCGAGAACCTATGATGCAGTGCTGTTTGGGACCTATGGTGCTTGGGAATATCTAACTCAGTGCTTGATGTTGTATCCACTGGGGTGCTTGGGGACCTTTGGGGTTACACCAACTGATACTCAGAAGGCCATGCAGTGCTGGGGTTTGAACATGTCAGGGATAACTCCTGATCACTGTACCAGTTCTTGGTCCATGTATATTAGTTTGTAGCAAAAAAATCTAAAAAATAAAAAAGAAATTAAAAAAACTTTAGTAAGAGAACATAATTATTTATGCACCTAATTTTTACTTCATGCTTTATTATTGTAGAAGTGTCAAAGAACTGGGGCCAGAGAGATAGCATGGAGGTAGAGCATTTGCCTTGCATGCAGAATGATGGTGGTCCAAATCCCGGCATCCCATATTGTCCCCCGAGCCTGCCAGGACCGATTTCTGAGCATAGAGCCAGGGGTAACCCCTGAGCACAGCCAAGTGCGACTCAAAAGCCAAAAAAAAAAAAAAAAGTTTCAAAGAACTTTTAAAAGTAGGGGCCAGAGCTATAGTATAGTAGTAAGGCATTTGCCTTGCACACGGTAAACCTGGGGTTGATCCCTGGCATCCCAGATGGTCCCCCGAACCTACCAGGAGTGATTTTTTTTTTTTTTTTTTTTTTATTTTTTTTTTTTTCCAGGAGTGATTTTTGAGTGCAGAGCTAGATGTAACCCCTGAGCACCAATGAGTGAGGCTGAAAAACAAACAGCAAACAAAGAAAAGTAAAATGCATATAAGTAAAATAATCACAGCAACTGAGGTTAATTTAAGATCTAAAAGGAATTATTTATTTATTTATATTTTTTTGGTTTTTGGGCCACACCCGGTAATGCTCAGGGGTTACTCCTGGCTATGCGCTCAGAAGTTGCTCCTGGCTTGGGGGACCATATGGGACACCGGGGGATCGAACCGCGGTCCGTCCAAGGCTAGCGCAGGCAAGGCAGGCACCTTACCTTTAGCGCCACCGCCCGGCCCCAGGAATTATTTATTTTTGCAGAGGGTTTTCTCAGAAGTGCTGGGGGCCACCATTACTGCTGGCAATCCTTGGGGGTCATATAATATGACAAGTTAAATCCTGGGTCCTTTGCATATCAGTCATAAACTAGTTTTTTGAGCTATATCCCTGGATCCCAACTAGCATTTTTTGCCCTATTAGGGGTAAGGATAGAATTTGAATACTGTTAGAAGTAGAGTTAAAATTAGAGTTAAGATTAGGATATGAGGGTGATCTGGCTGTGACATCTGTCATCTCATTGGACTCGGGGTTTCGACTGCTCTGGCTGGCTAGGCAGATGTCTCCTTCCTTCCCTCACTGCCCCTTGCGATGTCCTCGCAGAAGCTGTGCTCTGGGCTCAGTGGATGAGGGTTGCCTTCCTTGAATACTGACTGTTCTTTTGTCGAAGCTATACAAGTTACTGTATTCCCTGCTAGAATCTCCAAACAAGCTCTCAAGATTAGGGTTAAGGTTAAGGTTAGTGTTATGGTTTAAAAAAGAATTTTAAAATTAACTTCAGTGTAACCCACGTGTACAGCGTTCCAATGACCACAGCAATGCACAGAAACGACCCAGTTCTTCATATTTACTCACCTGCTGACTCAGACCGAGCAACTTCTAGTCCTACGAGCCCCTTTTGTGGTAAGTGCTCCGTACACGTGTACCATCAACCCAAAGGGATGAATTTCTTTTTTTTTTTTTTTTTTGTGGTTTTTTTGGGTCACACCCGGCAGTGCTCAGGGGTTTTTCCTGGCTCCGTGCTCAGAAATTGCTCCTGGCATGCACGGGGGACCATATGGGACGCCGGGATTTGAACCGATGACCTTCTGCATGAAAGGTAAATGCCTTACCTCCATGCTATCTCTCCGGCCCCGAATTTCTATTTTTAGTGATACAAGATAATTTTTAGCAAATGAAACTTTCTTAGAAAAATGTGATGAGAGGAAGGAAAGGAAATGTATGGGAAGGAGCAGAAATTGCAAGCAAGGGAGCGAGCAAGCAAGTGAGGTGGTCAGGGGAGAACACTGGCTTGTAGAACAAACGTCAAAGTTATTTTTTCCCCTCAAAGTTATTTTTACCACAACAACTTTGAAAACTAACTAGTTATGTTCGAATTCACAAATACCATTTTGTTAAAATTGGCTACCGTAGGGCTAAAGGATTGGCACAAGCAGTAGGGTGCTTGCCTTGCATGTGCTACCGTAGGGTGGACCTCAGTTTGATTCCCCGGCATTCCATATAGTCCCCAAGCTAGTAGTGATTTCTGAGTGCATAGCCAGGAGTAAACCTGAGTGTCACTGGGTGTGCCACCCCAAAAAAATTGGCTACAGTATTCAGTACAGAACATGCTGTGTAGCTTTATGGCCTAGAAGCAATATCACATAGCCTATGGGTTTAGCAGTATGTATCACCTAGGTTTGTATAAATGCATTTTATGATGGTCACATAATAACAAAATTGCCAGAGACTTTTTTTTTTGGTTTTTGGGTCACACACAGTGATGCTCAGAGTGTGGCTCTACACTCAAAAATAGCTCCTGGCAGGCTCAGGTGACCATATAAAGTGTTGGGAATTGAACCTGGGTTCGTCCTGGGTCTACTGCATGCAAAGCAAATGCCCTACGGCTGTGCTATCTCTACATAGGACCCCATGACACATTTCTTAGATGGTATCCCCATTATTAAATGATAAAGGGCATATTTAGCATTTGAGTTCTATTTCAGTATCATTTTTTTTTTTTATTTTTGGGTCACACCCGGCGGTGCTCAGGGGTTACTCCTGGCTGTCTGCTCAGAAATAGCTCCTGGCAGGCACGGGGGACCATATGGGACACCGGGATTCGAACCAACCACCTTTGGTCCTGGATCGGCTGCTTGCAAGGCAAACGCCGCTGTGCTATCTCTCCGGGCCCTTCAGTATCATTTTTTTTTTAACTTTTTAAAGATTATATTTTCAAAGATTTACTTATTTTGAATCCCTCCCAGGATTTAATTGAACAGACCTTTGTTGAGAATCTTTTATGGAAAAAGTTGAGAATCTGTTATATAAAAAGCCATTTGCATCAAACTTTAGCATATTAATTTATTACTGCTGTACATATTAACAGGCAAAAATGACTGCTTGGAACAACATTTAGTCTTTTTTTTTTTTTTTTTTTTTTTTGGTTTTTGGGCCACACCCGGTAACGCTCAGGGGTTACTCCTGGCTATGCGCTCAGAAGTCGCTCCTGGCTTGGGGGACCATATGGGACGCCGGGGGATCGAACCGCGGTCCGTCTCCTAGGCTAGCGCAGGTAAGGCAGGCACCTTACCTCCAGCGCCACCGCCCGGCCCCAACATTTAGTCTTTTAATTTCTTTTTTTTTGTGCCACACCCATTTGACGCTCAGGGGTTACTCCTGGCTAAGTGCTCAGAAATTGCCCCTGGCTTGGGGGGACCATATGGGACACTGGGGGATCGAACCGCAGTCCTTCCTTGGCTAGGGCTTGCAAGGCAGACACCTTACCTCTAGCGCCATCTCACCGGCCCCTAGTCTTTTAATTTCTAAGATAATATTTTTTTTTGGGCCACACCCGGCGGTGCTCAGGGGTTACTCCTGGCTGTCTGCTCAGAAATAGCTCCTGGCAGGCACGGGGGACCATATGGGACACCGGGATTCGAACCAACCACCTTAGGTCCTGGATCGGCTGCTTGCAAGGCAAACGCCGTTGTGCTATCTCTCCGGGCCCTCTAAGATAAAATTTTAAAGTGGATTCTTGTACTGTATTCTGCCTAGGTTTTCTTGGCAATTATGACTTTAAAACAATTTTTCCCCCAAGGATGTTTATTGATACACTGATTTACATAGTTGTTCAGAATAGAGTTGTTTCAGGCATACAATGTTCCAGCACCAATCTCACTACAATGTTCCCTTCCCTCCACTGATATCTCCAGGTTCCATCACATCCCCCAGCCTGCCCTGTTGGCTGACAAATAATGAATGTATTTCATATTACTAGGTCCCATAAAATGGAAAGGAATAGAAAATAGAATTATTATAAAATAAACCAGTAGAAGTTCATTTGTAATGATTAATTGCTATAGATGTCTTTAACCTAGTAGTGGACAACCGTATGCACTAGGAGTGAGTGGCTATTCTCAGTGCTACACTCTTGTTCTTTTTATTTATTTATTTATTTATTTATTTATTTATTTATTTATTTATCTATTAATTAATTTATTTATTAATTTATTTTTGGGTCACACCCAGCGGTGCTCAGGAATTAGTCCTGGCTCTATGCTCAGAAATCACTTCTGGCAGGCTCGGGGAACCATATGGGATGCCAGGATTCGAATCCCCATTCATCCTGGATTGACTGTGTACAAGGCAAATGCACTACCGCTGTGCCATCTCTCTGGCCCCTACACTCTTGTTCTATAGAGAAGCCCTTTTCATGCTTCTTGCAAAACTAGTTTCTAGAATGAGTTCACCAAGCTCTTGCCTATCCATGATTGTATAGTTCCATCAAATCTGAATGGTTATCTACTTGGGTAGAATATTTTTGGCGAGGTCTTCATTTTGTTGAGTTTTTGTATATATTCTTCCTTATTATTCCGGCTTATAGAATCTTATTTGATAGATCTGCTTTCTAGTATGGGCTTTCCTTTGTTATATGATTTTCTTTTGTGAGCTAGCTGCTTTCAATGTTCTGTCTCTATCTTTGGATTTTGTCATATTGAGTATAACGTGTCTTGAAGTTTTCCTAATTAGGTCTACTTTCACTGGACCCTTGTCCTCTTGGATATGGATACTTGTAATCCTCAACTTTGGGAAGTTTTAGTGATGCTTTAGTTATTGTTTCTTCTTCAATTTTGCCTTTCTGTGCTTCAAGGTTCTTCAGTGATCCTCATAACACTCCTTTTGAACTCACCCATAGTTCTCTGCTATATACTGGTTATTTCTTTTCAGACTACTTTCTGCCTTCTGTTTTCTTGTGGTTTCCTCCTCTTCTAGGAGCTCCTTTATCTTTTGCTCAGGTTCTCTTACTCTGCTATTCAGAGCTTCAACAGATATTTTTATATCATTTACCATGTTCTTTTTTTCTCTTATTTCTGACTGTAATAGTTATTTCTTTTGTCTTTTTTTGTTTTTGATGTTGGGCCTCACAAGGGTTACTCTTGGCTCTGCACTTCAGAATCAGTCCTGGCAGGTTTGGGAGACTATATGAGATGTCTGGAGTTGAACTGGGTCAGTCATTTGCAAGGTAAACTTCATACCTACTCTACTATATCCCTGGCCCCTGTAAGTTTTATTTATTTATTTAATTATTTATTTATTTTTGTGTGTGTGTGTGTGTGGTTTTTTTGGATCACACCCGGCAGTGCTCAGGGGTTATTCCTGGCTCCATGCTCAGAAATTGCTCCTGGCAGGCACGGGGGACCATATGGGAAGCCGGATTCAAACTGATGACCTCCTGCATGAAAGGCAAACGCCTTACCTCCATGCTATCTCTCCAGCCCCGTAAGTTTTATTTTTATTTAGACTTTCATATTTTCTTATCTAATACTGACTACTTGTGTTATCATTTCTTTAAACTTACTGAATACCTTCATCACAGTGTTACTAAAGACACTGATTTACTGGTGTTCTTTATATCTTTGGTGATTTTATTTTTGCTCTTTGAGCTTGGTAGGCTTCTTTGTGTTTTCCCCATTGGTTTTTTAGTATTGTTGCTGTGCTGGTGATGAGTCTGTAGTTAGACTCCCTGGGAGATGCTGAGGGTTTAAGCTGGAGGTTGCTCTTTGCTTTCTCGATGTATGTGATGGTGGTACAGCAAGCAGGAGGTCAGGAAAGAGCTATGGTTTGGGCCCTGAATCTGGTGAAGGTCAGATGTGGCTGCTGAGACTCACACAGTAGGGAGGAGACTCTGTTTCCTGGTCTGGAATAGGCCCAGTGATGTAAGCCAAACCTTACCTGGAATGGTGGAGCAACAATCAGAAGGTCCAGAGTATTTTTTTTTTTTTGCTCGTTTGTTTTCTTTATTGTTTCACCATGAGATACAAAGTTAAAAAGTCATTAGTGATTGTTTTTCAGTCATACTATGACCAGCACCATTCCTTCATCAGTGTTCACCCTACGTACTGTACTATTGCTCCAATATGTAGATGTACTACAGTTTCTTTAGCCACTCATCTGTCCTCAGGCATTTGCAATTTTTCTAGATTCTGGCTATTGTGGATAGTGCTGCAATGAATATAGGAGTACTAATGCCTTTTCTGCATTGTGTTTTTGGGCTCTTAATGTTTATTCCCAGGAGTGGTGTGACTGGGTGACTTGGAAGTTCAATTTCTAATTTTCTGAGGACTATCCATATTGTTTTCCAAAAAGTCTGGAAATTCCCCCTAGCAGTGACTGAGAGTCCTTTTCTCCTTGCATTTATGCTAGCACTAGTTGTTCTTGTTCTTGATATGTGCCAGTCTCTGATGTGAGAGGATATCTCATTGTTTTGATTTATGCCTCCTTGATGATTACTGATGTGGAGCATTTTTTTTTCATGTGCCTTCTAGCTATCTGTATTTCTTCTTTGAGGAAGTTTCTGTTCACCTCTTCTCCCAATTTTAATGGGCTAAGATTATTTTCCTAGTTAAACTCTACCAGTGCCTTATTTATCTTGGATATTAGCCCTTTATCAGATAGGTATTGGGTAAATAATTTTTCCATTCAGTGGCTGGTTTTTTTTTTTGTTTGTTTTTGTTTTTGTTTTTGGGCCACACCCATTTGACGCTCAGGGGTTACTCCTGGCTATGCGCTCAGAAGTCGCTCCTGGCTTGGGGGACCATATGGGACGCCGGGGGATGGAACCGCGGTCCGTCCTAGGCTAGCGCAGGCAAGGCAGGCACCTTACCTCTAGCGCCACCGCCCGGCCCCAGTGGCTGTTTTTTAATATTGAGGTAATTGTTTCCTTTGATGTACAGAAGCTTTTTTTTTTTTTTTTTTTTTTTTTTTTTTTTTTTTTTTACCTCAACCGGCAGTGTTCAGGGGTTACTCCTGGCTCTGTGCTCAGAAATTGCTCCTAGGAGGCTTGGGGGATCATATAGAATGTTCCATGCCCAGTTGGCCACATGCAAGGCAAACACCCTACTGCTGAGCTATTCAATATTTTTAAATGCTTTTTTTTCCTTCTCTTTCATTATTTGTATGTAGAAAAGCCATGGATCTTTTATGTATGAATTTTGTAGCCTGCCACTTTACTATACAAGTTTGATGTTTCTAGAAGCTTTTTTGTAGATGCTTTAAGATTTCCTAGATACAGTATTTTGTCATTTGCAAACATCTGCTCTAAGTTTTATTATTTTATTCTTCTTGTCTGCTTTTGGCTCCTTTTGCTGGTTCTTCTCTAAGTTCTCAAGCCATGCAGCCAAGTTATTTATGTGGACCCTTTCTTCCTTCCTGTTAGGTACTTCCCTCAACACTGTTTTTGATTTGTCACATTTTTTGGTAGCTCGTATCCTCATTCTCATTAGTTTCCAAGAATCCTTTGATTTCCTCTCTGACTCACTGCTTGTTCAATAGGAGCTATTTAGTTTCCTAATAGCAAATATTGATTTAGTTTCCTAATAGCTATAGTTTCTATAGTTACTTAGTTACCTAATAGCTAACAGTTTTAGTTATTTAGTATCTCTGTTATTGTTTGTGATTAATTTCTATTTTTAGTGCATCATGATCTGAGAAGGTAGTTATGTTTTCTATCCTCTTGACTTTGTGGAGATATGTTTTGTATTCCAGCATTCAGCATTTTGGAAAATGTTCCATATGTGTTAGAGAAGAATATGTATTTGGGGGGACCAGAGTGGTGACACAAGCTGTAAGGCGTATGCCTTGCCCACGCTAGCCTAGGACGGACCGCGGTTCAATCTCCCTGTGTCCCACATGGCCCCCCAAACCAGGAACGATTTTTCAGCGCATAGCCCTGAGCGTCACCAGGTGTGGCCCAAAAAACAAAACAAAACAAATCAAAATTTGGTTTTGGGGGAATGAAAAACCATATATGTATATATACATAAAACAATTAAATTTCTCTCTTCCATTTTTTTTTCTTCAAAGCAAGTATTTTCTTACTAAGATCTAGTCTAGTTGATCTATTACGAAGTGACAGAGCAGGGCCTGGAGAGATAGCACAGCGGCGTTTGCCTTGCAAGCAGCCGATCCAGAACCTAAGGTGGTTGGTTCGAATCCCGGTGTCCCATATGGTTCCCCATGCCTGCCAGGAGCTATTATTTCTGAGCAGACAGCCAGGAGTAACCCCTGAGCACCGCCGGGTGTGACCCAAAAACCAAAAAAAAAAAAAAAGTGACAGAGCAGTATTGAAGTCTTCTATTGTTTTTGTTTTGCTATCAATGTCTTAATGTTATAAGTATTTTGCTGGTCCCTCATTAGGAGCACATATGTTTAGGAATGTGAGTTTTTCATGGTGTACAAGTCCCTTGATCATCAAGAAATAACCCCCACTGTCTCTTAAAACCTTTTTGAGCCTGAAGTTTATGTCATCTGAGACTAATATAGCCAACCTGGCCTGTTTGAGGGGGTTCTTAGCTTGAATAATTATCTTCCAAATTTGACTTTGAATCTGTGCTTGCTTTTACTATTCAAATGAATTCTTTGCAGTCAGAAGAATATTAGGTTCAACATTGTAATTTATACTGCCTCCCTGCGTCGCTTAATTTGTGTATTTAGTCCATTAACATTGAGAGAGGTGCTAGAGCAATAGCACAGCGGGTAGGATGTTAGCTTTGCACACAGCCAACCTCGGTTTGATCCCCAGCATCCCATATAGTCCCCAGCTGGCCAGAAGTAACTTCTGAGTGCAGAGCCAGGAGTAATCCCTAAGCACCAACGGGTGTGGCCCCAAACCATAAAACAAACAAATAAGCAAAGTTTGAGGGAGATTATTGTCATAGTGTTTTGTGCCATCTTTCTACAGGAGTTTGCTGTGTTTGTGGGATTTATGTTGTCTTAAAGTATGACCTTTGGGTTTTCTCATAAAGGTGTTTTTGCGTCTATGAAGTACCTGAGCAGTTGTTTATCCATGAGAATGCATATCATTCTGAGACTGGCTGGGTAAAGTTTTCTTGGTGAAGCATTCATTTCAATGAGCTTTTTCATTATACCCCACCCCTGTCTTTGGGCCCAGAGGGTTTTTCTTCGTTAGATGCTATAAATCTTTTTCATTTCGTTTTGTTTTGTTTTTGGGTCACACCCGGTGTCGGCGGCACTCGGGTTACTTGTGACTCTGCACTCAGAAATGACTCCTGGCAGGCAGGGGGAACTAGATGGGATGCTGGGATTCAAACCACCGTCCATCCTGGATCTGCTGCATGCAAAGCAAACATCCTACTGCTGTTCTATCTCTTCAGCCCTAAATGCTATACATGTTTTTTTGTTTGTTTGTTTGTTTTTTGGGTCACATCCGGCAGCGCTCAGGAGTTACTCCTGTCTCTATGCCCAGAAATCGCCCCTGGCAGGCACAGGGGACCATATGGAATGCCGGGATTCGAACCACCATCCTTCTGCATGCAAGGCAAACGCCTTACCTCCATGCTATCTCTCTGGCCCCAGTGCTATAAATCTTAAGTGTGTTCTTTTGTATATTGTTTCCTTTTTTTTGGGGGGGTTTTTGGGCCACACCCGGTGACGCTCAGGGGTTACTCCTGGCTATGCGCTCAGAAGTCGCTCCTGGCTTGGGGGACCATATGGGACGCCGGGGGATCGAACCGCGGTCTGTCCTAGGCTAGCGCAGGTAAGGCAGGCACCTTACCTTTAGCGCCACCGCCCGGCCCCTCCTTTTTTCTTTTTAATGTTGTTTTCTTTTTTGAGCTTGCTGCTTTCAGTACATTCTCTATGGTTTTCATAATTCAGATTAGGATGTATTTTAGGGTATTTTTATTTGAGTTTCTTTACTCCTCAGGCCTCCAGATGTTTGGTGCATGTGTTAACTAGCTCTAGGAACTTCTTAGCAACAATGTCTTTATGGCTCTCTGGGGCCTTAGTGATTGTTATATCATTTCTCTTCAATTCTTTTGTCATATGTTCATTTATTTTGAGGCGTTTTTTCCATCTTTTGTTGTTGTCTGCAGGTTTTTTGCACTTCATCTTGAGCTCATTAATTCTGTCCTCAGCACCTGTTAATCTGCCGGTGAGGCCTTCCAGTAAATTTTTCATTTAGCCTTATAAGATTTTTTTTAGTGTTATCATTTCTATTTTTCTCATTTCTGCTGTGTTATCCTCCTTTTTTTGTTTTGTTTTGTTTTGTTTTTGAGTCATACCCGGCAGCGTTCAGGGGTTATTTCTGGCTCTACACTCAGAAATTGCTCCTGGTAGACTCGAGGGACTATATGGGATGCCGGGATTCTAACCACTGTCCTTCTGCATGCAAGGCAAAGCCCTACTTCCATGCTGTATCTCCGGCCCCTCCTCTGGTGTTTTATTGGAAGTCATTCCATTGTTTCTTTAAGCTCATTGACCATCATACACATCGCTATTCTGAAGTCCTTTTCTGAGAGATTATATGGGGAGTTAGAATTGATTGTGTCTCATGATTACATCCTTGCCCTCTCCTGTATTCTGCACTGCTTTGCTACTGCTCTGCTATCTCACTTACTCACTGCTACAGAGGTGTCCGGGGGAATATAATGGGAGTGGAAGGTTAATTTGCCAGCTTAGAAAGCCATGACTCTGGGCATTGCCTCTGACGTCTGAGTATGACCATGAGTCCATTTTTTTAAATTTTATTTATTTATTTATTTATTTATTTATTTTTGGCCACACTCAGCAGCGCTCAGGGGTTACCCTGGCTCCATGCTCAGAAATCACTTCTGGCAGGCTCGGGGGACCATGTGGGATGCTGGGATTTGAACCAATGACCTTCTGCATGAAGGCAAACACCTTACCTCCATGCTATCTCTCCCCCCCCCCCTTTTTTTTTTTTTTTGGTAGTTTGGGTTCCACTACTGCTAGTTGCTGGTTCATGCCCAGGTTCCTTAGGTTACCAGCTTGAGAAACCTGAAATAACTTATTTTATTACATTTTTTTTAAAAATTTCTTGTTTTTCTTGGTGTGTGGCTTCACCTTCTGTCTTCAAAGTCAGTAGGATAACATCATGTAAACTCCCTTTCTCTCTCTCTCTCACACCTTTCTTTTGTCATATTTTCTTTTGTCTTCTTTTATAAAGACTGATAAGTTTGGATACCAAATAATTCAGGAACATATTATTATTATTATTATTATTATTATTATTATTATTATTATTGGTTTTTGGGTCACACCCGGCAGTGTTCAGGGGTTACTCCTGTCTCTATGCTCAGAAATTGCTCCTGAGAAGCTCGGGGGATCATATGGGATGCCAGGACTCGAACCACCGTCCTTCTGCATGCAAGGCAAATGCCTTACCTCCATGCTATCTCTCCAGCCCCAGGAACATCTATTTTTTATAGTATTCTTTTATTCAGGGCTCCTGCATGCAAAGCATACAGTTCATTTTTTTTTTTTTTGAGGAGTTTTACCAGTTTCCATCCTGATTCTTACTCATCTATGCAAAAATTCTCTTATCCATAGAAGATGACTGTTCACACGTTTTGGAAAAGCAGGTACAGACATCCTTGGAATCATTTTTTTGTTTTGTTTTTGTTTTTGGGCCACACCTGGTGATGCTCATGTTCATTTATTTTGAGGCTTTTTTTTTACTCTTGGCTATGTGCTCAGAAATCATTCCTGGCTTGAGGGACCATATGGGACACCAGAGGATTGAACCGTGGTCTGTCCTAGGTTAGTGCATGCAAAGCAGATGCCTTACCACTTGCACCACTGCTCTGGATCCTGGAATCCATTTTTAATTATGTCACATATACTTTATGTGAATCATTGGGATTTATCCTAAATTATATTTGGTAGTAAACTTAAGAAAAAATTTTAAGGTTTATGTATTTAAATACTAGTCTGAGATTTATTTATTTTTTGTTAGTGTTCTAACTGCACTTACCCCTCCTTGCGAGTTTGAGGGGTTTTTTGTTTGTTTGTTTGTTTTTTGGGGGGCCACACCCGGCGTTGCTCAGGGTTACTCCTGGCTGTCTGCTCAGAAATAACTCCTGGCAGGCACTGGGGACCATATGGGACACCGGGATTCGAACCAACCACCTTTGGTCCTGGATCGGCTGCTTGCAAAGCAAATGCCGCTGTGTTATCTCTCTAGGCCCGCGAGTTTGAGATTTAAAAAAAAATTGGAAGAATACACTAGGAAGAGACCATAAAGAATCCAGAGGCTAGCAGAGGCAACTGGGTACTAATAGGCCTTGACAGTCAGGAATGTGTTGTAGTGACCTTTCTTAAATTAATGTGTTCTGTTCTATCTCTTAGAGGTGAGGAAATGTTTTTTGGGCTATTTGAAGAAAAAGGTAGAAAGTTAGTTGTTAACCATTTTCTCTGTTATGTATTTGACAAGAGGACATGGTATGCATATTGTCATTACTTCCTTTTCTTTCTTTTTCTTTCTTTCTTTCTTTCTTTCTTTCTTTCTTTCTTTCTTTCTTTCTTTCTTTCTTTCTTTCTTTCTTTCTTTCTTTCTTTCTTTCTTTCTTTCTTTCTTTCTTTATTTCTTTCTTTCTTTCTTTCTTTCTTTCTTTCTTTCTTTCTTTCTTTCTTTCTTTCTGTCTTTCTTTCTTTCTTTCTTTCTTTCTTTCTTTCTTTCTTTCTTTCTTTCTTCTTTCTTTTTTTTTTTTTGGCTTTTTTGGGCCACATCTGTTTGATGCTCAGGGGTTACTCCTGGCTAAGCGCTCAGAAATTGCCCCTGGCTTGGGGTGACCATATGGGACTCCAGGGGATCAAACCGCAGTCCTTCCTTGGCTAGCACTTACAAGGCAGACACCTTACTTCTAGCACCACCTCTCCGGCCCCTTCTTTATTTTCTTTATAGTCAATGGACATCTCAGGACAGTAATGGGGGCATAAGGAGATATTCCATTTCATTTATCTCCATAATTCGTAAAGGGGATGATGATACTATTCTCTGTGGGCCCTTTACACTGAGAATAAGTGATCAGGGGCAGAAACTGAATATATCTGATTCAACATTTTATTTTCATAAAATCATATTAACAACTGGACAATTATTTTGAACACAACTTGAACAATTATAATTGTTCAAAACTTTCTGAGAATTCTTAATCATAAAACTACATATAGGAAGGAAATAGCAAAATAAACAAAATGAACTGTACTAATTGGTTTACAGAAGGTCAAAGTCCTTTTCAGGATTCTTTAGTTTCTCCTTCCTTGTCAATTATCAACTGTTTTCTTGTAGTTCCTGTTGAATCATTAGAATAGGACATTGTGGCAGCATCCAATTGCCTGTTTTATCACAATAACAGAGACTACAGAAATGGAATTGGAGAACTAAAGACGGGTCAGAAGTAAGAGAAAACATTCTATGAAAGCACACACAGTTCTTTCTGCCTAATTACTTGACCACTCTCTTAGAATTCCATGTTCCCATGGCTTGCTGGTTAGCTTTTAGCTTTGGGGTTTTTTGGGGGGGTAGTTAGGAAAGCAAAGAGAAGATTCAGGGGCCGGGCGGTGGCGCTGGAGGTAAGGTGCCTGCCTTGCCTGAGCTAGCCTAGGACGGACCGCGGTTCGATCCCCCGGTGTCCCATATGGTCCCCCAAGAAGCCAGGAGCAACTTCTGAGCGCATAGCCAGGAGTAACCCCTGAGCCTCACAGGGTGTGGCCCAAAAACCAAAAAAAAAAAAAAAAAAAAAAGAGAAGATTCAGATTGTTTTCTTTCTTTTTTTTTTTTTTGGTTTTTGGGCCACACCCGTTTGATGCTCAGGGGTTACTCCTGGCTATGAGCTCAGAAATCGCCCCTGGCTTGGGGAGACCATATGGGATGCCGGGGGATTGAACCACAGTCCGTCCTACGCTAGCGCTTGTAAGGCAGACACCTTACCTCTAGCGCCACCTTCCCGGCCCCTCAGATTGTTTTCTAAGATGACTTCACCAGAAGGTCTTTGATCATATCAGTTCTTTGAGAAGATCTTTCAAAGAGAGGGGAGACTTATTCAATGAGGTCTGAACATTGGTGAAAAATCCTATGATCATTATAAAAATATTTTGAGGTAGTCAATGAACAAACCAAAGCACAGTGTAAAATAAAAAGAAAGTCTAAGAAATCAGACACACTTCTCACAGTTGCAAATTGTGTGCTTTGTGGCTGACATTTAGGACAAAAATTTGGTGGCGAGGCCTATATTGGTTTTCTTTTGTTTATCTCATTAAATTATATAGGATACTTACTTAGTAACAACACAGGACATTCCAGACACTGATGGTTAACTTGAAATGTGGCAGTTATCTGGTGTTTATAACAAGTCACCCCAAGGTTAGTGATTTGAAATTATAATAATTATCTATTTTACTAAAGAAGGCACAATTTGGCCAGTTTGAATATTCTTTTTTTTGGGGGGGAGAGGGGTCACACCCAGCTGTGCTCAGGGGTTAATCCTGGCAGGCTTGGTGGACTGTATGGGATGACGGGATTCGAACCACTGTCCTTCTGCATATAAGGCAAACGATGTACCTCCCTGCTATCTCTCCAGCCCCAAGTTCGAATATTCTTAAATGATCTGGGTGGCATCAGTTGGAATTGAGTGAAGGCTGGGAGTGACTCAGTGTTTGGTTCCTAGAATCATCTGAAGCTTGGCTGATTATCTGGTAGCAGGTACTGCTGTCAATTGGGATCTTAGTAAGATTTTCAGCTGGCACATTTATATGTGATTCAAATACTTTTTAGTCATAGTTTGAATCCAACACAGCCTCTGACTTTCTGTGTGATATTTAAGATTCATTTGATAGCATGGTATCTGGGTTCTTTCTAGAAGCAAGTTTTCTTGCAGGATCAGTTGAAGGTGTTTATTTAGTCTTTTATGACCTAGTCCTAAAAATCTTATAGAATCACTGCTACTGCAGTTTTGGTTCCATCCAAATTCATGGGAAACAAGAATGTACCTTCACCTCTGTGTGAGGAATGCATCAATATTGCAGTGGGAGGATATTTCTGTTTATGAGTAGTTTTGTTTCTCTCCAGGACCACACCTGGCTACAGAGACCTTAAAGTTTTGAGATTGAACCAGAGTTAGTCACCTGCAGGCAATCACTTAACTTTTATGCTATCTCTCTGGTCCTTCCTTTCTTCTTCTAAGCGATAATACCCTACTTTCAAGCACTTACACTATATTTGAGAGCTATAAATAAGAAGTGAGGCATGAGGAAGTTCTCATCCAGTTCCCCAAATGTATTGGTCATGTGATTCCTTATTTTATTATTATTTTTCTTTGGGGCCATACCCAGAAATGCTGAAGGACTCTTCTCAACATGGTGCTTGAGGTTATTTCTGACTGTTCAAGTGTTTATATAGTACTGGGGATTGAATATGGTGAGCCACCAGCATACAAAGCAAGCACACAGGTTTTTGATCAGTTCCTCATTCTCGCTATTTCCCAAAGAGTGATTCACTGTGATCCACCTGACCCCAGAAACTCCCACATTTTCTATTTCCATTTGTGTCTTTTCATCACCTTACTTAAAGCGTCTTTCAACTCCTTGTTTCTCATGCTGTAGATCAAGGGATTCAAGAGAGGGGTGACAAAGGTATAGACAACAGACACCACACGGCCCATTTTGGGGTTATAGCTAGAACTGGGCCGTAAGTAGATCAAGCTACAGCAGCCATATTGGAGGAGAACTACAGTGAGATGAGAAGAGCAGGTAGAAAAGGCCTTGTTCCTTCCCTCTGCTGAGCGGATCTTCAGAATGGCAGACACAATAAATATGTATGAGATGGAAATCAGGGAGAAGGGGATTGTAAGGATGATGACACTGACGATGAAGATCATGGCTTCTGGCGTTCGGGTATCGCCACAGGCCAGTCTCAAGATAGGGAGAACATCACAGTAGAAATGAGTGATCCTATTGTGGCCACAGAATGGCAGATGGAAAATCAGAGCTGTCAGCTGTAAGGCTAGAATGAAACCAAGGATCAGGGCTCCTATAGACAGCTGTGCACATATTTGCCATCTCATGATGAGGGTGTAACGCAAAGGGTCCCGGATTGCTATCAAGCGATCATAAGCCATGATTCCCAAGAGGATGCAGTCAGCACTGCCCAGAAAGACAAAGAAGAACATCTGTGTGCCACAGCCAGTAAAAGAGATGGGGATTCTTCCCATGGTCAGTAGGTTGACTAGTGCCAGTGGGGCGACAGTGGAAGAGTAAAAGATCTCCAGAACTGCCAGGTTGGCCAGGAAGAAATACATGGGTGTGTGGAGTGAACGTTCTGCCCACACGGTGAGGAAGATGGTGGTATTACCAATGAGACTGCCAATGTACATGAGCAGGAAGGCTGCAAAGATTAATATCTGTACCTCCAAGATGGGTGAGAATGGCTGGAAGTGGAACTGAATCTCTATGGTTTGGTTTTCATCCCCCATAAAATTGGCACATTGAGTTTTCTAGAACCAAAAAAAAGGTATTTAGGCAAGAAAATGCTGTGGATGAAGATGATGAATGATATACTGTTTAGTACCTTTAGCTTTAATACATATAAAAATAGTTTATGCTAGGAAGGTCACTCCCTGTAATTGTGTTTGTTAACAAAATTTTCATGAGACTTGGTGTACACTAATTATGAATAAAAATCAAAGTAATTTATGCAATGGCATACATTTTAAGTTATGTTTTTATTTTTATTTTTTTTGTTTTTTTTTGGGCCACACCCGGCGGTGCTCAGGGGTTACTCCTGGCTGTCTGCTCAGAAATAGCTCCTGGCAGGCACAGGGGACCATATGGGACACCGGGATTCGAATCAACCACCTTTGGTCCTGGATCGGCTGCTTGCAAGGCAAACACCACTGTGCTATCTCTCCGGGCCCTAAGTTATGTTTTTAAATAAAATATAGAATGGCTCATGGTTTTGATTTCATTTTTGTTTTTCAAGAAGCAATTGAACTAATAATCCCTGAGTCTCTAACCTTATAACTTGTCTAGCAATAATATACTCTTGACCCTCCACTATGAAGTCTTACTACTCTTCATTCCAGACAAACAGTTCTTTGAGTTTACATTATTTCTGTAAAGAAGTACAACATTGTTCTTGATTTGTTTTCCTAGAGGGAAAAAGTGGTTAGTTTGTGCCACTTTAGCAGAAATAACCACAATGACTCCATTACTGCTTTGTGGTGTTTTTTTCTGTGGTAGCAAAAAACAACTGATTCTCCTACTTCTTCTTCTCTTTTTTATTATTTATTTATTTATTTATTTATTTATTTATTTATTTATTTATTTATTTATTTATTTATTTAGGTTTTTGAGCCACTTCCAGTGTTGCTCAGGGGTTACTCCTGGCGGTCTGCTCAGAAATAGCTCCTGGCAGGCACGGGGGACCATATGGGACACCGGGATTCAAACCAACCACCTTTGGTCCTGGATTGGCTGCTTACAAGGCAAACGCCGCTGTGCTATCTCTCCGGGCCCCTCTTTTTTATTTTTGATTCTCCTACTTCTTAACCTCTGATAAAAGGCATAAGGCATAATGTTCCTCTGACTTTTGTTTGCCTTTTTTTTGTTGTTGTTGTTTTGGATCACACCTGGCATTGGGGTTACTCCTTGCTCTGTGCTCAGAAGTCGCTCCTGGCAGGCTTGGGGGACCATATGGGATGCTGGGGAATTAAACCCGGTCCATTCTGGGCCAGCTTCATGCAAGGTAAAAACTGCTGTGCTATTATTCCAGCCCACATTTGTTATTGTTGCTGTAGCAATGACAAGTGGTTTCAAACATAAAATATTTTTTCTAAAATTCTAATATAGTTAATTCCTTTTTGTTTAGAAAACGCAATTGCTGAAAGTTTACTCAATTTGTTACTACTTATTCATTGATTTTTAAATACTTTACTAACTGATCTTAGTGCTTAAATTACAAAGTATTTTCTGTAGGAGGAAAATATCCTTTCTCTCTGCATGAGGGAGATGAGGTTTAGGTACATTAATTTGGGTACATTTAGGTCTGTTCATCGTTCTGCCTTGGTTGCCACCATTACAAGTGGTGAATCACTGAATGTCGGACTTTTTCTAGACTCCTGGACATAAATGTAGGCTAGAATAGACTCTCAGAAGCAAATAAGAGACTATAAAGCAGTCAGTTTTGTTTCAGCCACCTTTATGTACTGTAACACCCAGGAACATTCCTTATATCCAACAATCATGACATTGGGAGTGTCTCAATCATGTATTTGGTTAATTACTTCCAATACATGGGTCAAACTTATTCTCACAAGAACAAATATTAATAATGTACCTATGAGGTAGGATTTGAAGGACCTGGTAAAGGCACTTTTTGTTTATTTGTTTGTTTTGGGCACCTGGCATTGCTCAGGGGCTACTCCTGGCTTTGCACTCAGAAATTGCTCCTGGTTGGCTTGGGGGACCATATGGGATGCCAGAGATTGAACCACTGTCAGTCCTGGGTCAGCCATGTGCAAGGCAAATGTCCTACTGCTGTGCTATCTCTCTGGCCCATTAAATTATTTACTTCCCAATACAAATGTAAAGTAAGATGGAAAGAAGTGTAAATTGAGAGAGCAAGCCATAATACTATCTGTGAATAGCACATTACCTGATTTTATATGCCAGAATACATTCAGCTTGCCTCAGGACCTGAAAATAGAGAGCATTCTAGCTTAATGGTAGAAAAAAAGAATGACATCACTTGGGCATAAACTTTATAGAAAGAAGGAATCTTATAAAAGTTATAAGAGCTTCTTAGAGAAAAATTGTTTACTTCCCCTTATGCTTTGTTCAGTGTCTGAGTTATCCATGATTGTTGGTTTACAGCTTACATGTTTTCACCCAAAACAAAGATCATTCCTGGCTTCTTTTGTTTGTTTACAGCTTGGTTTTACCCAAAACAAAGATCTTCCCTGGCTTATTTGCTTACAACTTGTTTTCACCCATAATAAAGATTTTCCCTACTTATCTATTCTTTTTTTTTTTTCGGCCACACCCGTTTGATGCTCAGGGGTTACTCCTGCCTACAGGCTCAGAAATTGCCCCTGGCTTGGGGGGACCATATGGGACGCCGGGGGATCGAACCACGGTCCTTCCTTGGCCAGCGCTTGCAAGGCAGACACCTTACCTTCAGCGCCACCTCGCCGGCCCCACTACTTGTCTATTCTACAATGTCAAAAAACCTACCTGGGTGGGACTAGCTCTAGTTTAGCCTTTTGATCTTCACTCCCCCATGGATGGGGTTGTGGTGTGATGTGGTGTGGTGGGTGGGTTGGGGTGGTTGGTAGTGATTGGTGGTCTTAGTACTTAATAAAAACTGTAGTTTTGGCCTGCAGTGCTCTTGCTCAACAAGGCAGAAAGCTTCCTGACCACAAGTGTTTCACTCTCTCAAGCTTGGTCTGCTTTATTTCCTGTGGTGACCTCTGCTTCAGACATGTTTCCCCTAGAAAGATTACAGTCTGTGGAGCTTAATACATATCATTTGGTTTAATTCAAAATCAATAATGTTTCAAACAACATTGTCTTAATATAATTTTGTTTTGTTTTGTTTTGGGGCCACACCCAGTGGAGCTCAAGGGTTACTCCTGAATCTGCACACAGAAATCACTTCTGGCAACCTCAGGGGACCATCTGGGATGTCAGCAATTAAACCCAGGTAGCTACATGCAAGGCAAATGCCCTACCCATTGTGCTATTGCTCCAGCCCCAATAGAAAAGGCTTCAAAAACTAGTTTTGGAAAAACTGGTCAACCTGTTTTCACAAAGAAATCTAGATAACAATCTGATATTATATACAAAAGTTTATTCAGTGCTTGCTTCAGCAGCACATACACTAAAAATGTTTATTCAAAATGTGTCAGAGTACTCTATATAAGAAGTTTCTAAATTATTCATTTACTGTGAAAGGGGGTGTTCTTTACATGACTGAAACCTAATCACAATCATATTTGTTTTTTTTCTCTTTATTTGAATATCTTGATTACATAAATGATTGTGATAAGGTTTCAGTCATATAAAGAACACCCCTCTTCACCAGTGCAACATTCCCGCCACCAATGTCCCAATCATATTTGTAATCAAGATGTTTAAATAAAGAAAAAAATAAAAAAATTATTCATCTACATTCTCTCTCTCTCTCTCTCTCTCTCTCTCTCTCTCTCTCTCTCTCTCTCTCTTTTTTTTTTTTTTTTTGTTTTTTGGGCCACACCCGGCGTTGCTCAGGGGTTACTCCTGGCTGTCTGCTCAGAAATAGCTCCTGGCAGGCACGGGGGACCATATGGCACACCGGGATTTGAACTAACCACCTTTGGTCCTGGATTGGCTGCTTGCAAGGCAAATGCCGCTGTGCTATCTCTCCGGGCCCGTACATTTTCTCTTATATCAGAGGCATCTTGAATTTCTAAAATTTTTTTTTTTTTGAATTTCTAAAATTTTTTGGAAAGCATATGAAGGATACTCATGACTTCTGATGCATTTTAAAGTATTCAGTGTTATCGCAAAAGAAAATAGAAGCACAAAATAATGTTTTGACTACTAAACTAAACTTTTCTTTAAAAATATGGTTGCAACAGTACAACAGTTTTTTTGGTATTTGGATACAAATTTTCTTTACACAACTTTCATGAAAAAAAATCAGGTCAAAATAAGACACCCTGTTTAATCAGAACTAAATATTATCACACCAAATTTAACAGCAGGCTAATATCCAAGATATATAAAGTACTCATTAAAGGCAACAATAAATATGCAAACATACACATCAGACAATTGAGAGAGTAGCTGAACAGCTATTTTCCCCCAAAATAATGATTACATGACTAACAGGCATATGACAAAGTGTTTAACATTACTGATTATTTGTGAAATGCAAAGAAAAATGAGATACCACCTCACATAAATGAAAATCAAATCACTTTAAAATCCCTAGAAATAACCAGTGTTTCCAGGCATGTGTATACAAATAAACTCTCGGGGCCTGAGTGGTGGCATAAGGCGTTTGCCTTGTGCTTGCTAGCCTAGGACCTCGGTTCAATCCCCCAGGGTCCCATATGGTCTCCCAAGCCAGGGGTGATTTCTGAGTGTATAGCTAGGAGTAACCCCTGAACATCACAGCATGTGGCCCCAACCCACCCCCCTAAAAAAAAAACCTCTCAATAGCCAGAGGGCTGGGTGGTCCAGTGGGTAGGGTTCTTGCTTTGCATGCAGCCAACCTGGGAGCATCCTGAGCAAACAAGGGAGCATCTCACTTGATTGTTTCCATATGATTCCCTGGACCCTCCAGGAATAATTCTTGTGTGCAGAGCCAGGAGTAATCCCTGAGCATTGCTGGGTGTGACCCAAAAACAAAATATAAAAACCCCAAAACAACCCTCCCAACTAACTTTCATTTGGTGGTGGTGGGGAGTCTTGTCTCATTCAGCCTCTAGTGACACAGCATGGAGCAGTTTGAAAATATTATAGCAGAACTCCCAAGTGACCCAGAGATTCCACTCCTTGGCATCTTTCCCGAGAATATGAGACAATGAAAAATTATCTATTTACCTGTGTTTCTTACAGTACTTTTTACAGTAGTCAAATTCTAGAAACAACCCAAGTGCCCAAAGCATGATGAATGGAAGAAACTGTCACTTATAATACACAATAGACTACTCAGTATAAGAAGGGAGGGAATTTTAATGTTTGCTGCAAAATGGATGATATTGAGGGTGTCGTAGAAGGAGGTGAATCAGATGGAAAGAGAAAAATATTGTCTGATCTTATATGGAGTGGCAGGAGAGGATAAGAAGCGATTGAGGGACAATTATACAGGGATATCGGCACTTTTTTTTTTTTTTTTTTTTGGTTTTTGGGCCACACCCGGTGACGCTCAGTGGTTACTCCTGGCTATGCGCTCAAAAGTTGCTCCTGGCTTGGGGGACCATATGGGACGCCTGGGATCGAACTGGGGTCCGTCCAAGGCTAGTGCAGGCAAGGCAGGCACCTTACCTCTAGTGCCACCGCCTGGCCCCTTATTGGCACTTTTTTTTGGGGGGGTTTTGGGTCACACCTGGCTGCGCTCAGAGGTTACTCCTGGCTCTATGCTCAGAAATCGCTCCTGGTAGGCTCAGGGGACATATGGGATGCCGGGATTCGAACCGCCGTCTTTCTGCATGCAAGGCAAACGCCTTACCTCTAAGCTATCTTTCCGGCCCCTATTGGCACTCTTGTGGTAGGTGTGGTGCAATACCATTGTATGTCTGAAACAATATTAGTACTATATAAATAACAGGCTCAGGGCTGGAGAGATAGCACAGAGGTAGGGCATATGCCTTGTACACGGCTGACCCAGGATGAACCTGGGTTGGACTCCCTCCATCCCATCTGGTCCCCCAAGCCTGCCAGGAGAGCTTTCTTCTTTTTTTTTTAACTTCTATTTATTGATTAATTGATTGATTGGTTGGTTGATTGGTTGTTGGGCCACACCCAGCGGTGCTCAGGGGTTACTTATGACTGCACTCAGAA
Organism: Suncus etruscus; assembly: GCF_024139225.1. Lineage (NCBI taxonomy): Eukaryota > Metazoa > Chordata > Mammalia > Eulipotyphla > Soricidae > Suncus > Suncus etruscus. The sequence continues at coordinate 103,824,723 of NC_064856.1, forward strand.
ATCACCCCTGGCAGGCTAAGGGAAAATATGGGTGTTGGGAATCGAATCAGGTCCCTCCCCAGCTGACCACAAGCAAGAAAAATGCCCCACCGATGTGCTATCTCTCCAGCCCCATCCAGGAGCGATTTCTGAGTGCAGAGCTAGAAGTAAACCCTGAGCACTGCCTTGTGTGGCCCCCAAACCAAACCAAACCAAACCAAACAATGCCTCAATATCCCTGGATTTAAGACATTAAAAGTACTTTGGATTCAGATAAAATTTACACGATTGGCTAAAACTTATTCTATAAAGAATTCAGATATACTATGCTTACCAGCTCCTGAAGGTTCAGTTTTTGAAGTTCATAAAAACACAGTGGTACTGACCAGTTCCTACAATTGGCAGAAAATCCTTTTGAGAATTCAGAACTCAAGTCCTGGAGTTGAGTAGACATGGGAGCATCTCACTTGATTGTTCTACTTAATAGGTGTGTGTTTGGATGACCCAATAGCTATAAACTTCAGTTTACTCATCTCAAAGTACAAGTAATATTGATACCTATACTTTAATTTTTTTATTTTTATTTTATTTATTTATTTTGTTTCTTGGGCCACACCCAGTACCCTCAGGGGTTACTCCTGGCTATGCCCTCAGAAATAGTTTCTGGATTGGGGGACCATATGGGACACTGGGTATTGAACCCAGGTCTGTCCTGGGTCATCTGCATGCAAGGCAAATGCCCTATTGCTGTGCTATTGCTCTGGCCCCATTTTAATTTTTTAAAAAAGCTTAAATTAAGTAATATCTATAATGTGATTTATGTAGTCGCTAATGTTGTTATTGACTAATTATTTTCAGAAATAATAAAATTATTATTATTATTATTTTTTTTTTTTTGGTTTTTGGGCCACACCCGGAGGTGCTCAGGGGTTACTCTTGGCTGTCTGCTCAGAAATAGCTCCTGGCAGGCACGGGGGACCATATGGGACACCGGGATTTGAACCAACCACCTTTGGTCCTGGATTGGCTGCTTGCAAGACAAACGCCGCTGTGCTATCTCTCCAGGCCCAATAATAAAATTATTTAATGGTAGGGGCATACCTGTCTGTGCTCAGGGCTTACTCCTGGCTCAGTGGTCTGGGATTACTCTTTTGTTTGTTTGCTTCTTTTCAGGGGTTGCTCCTGGCTCTATGCTCAGAAATCGCTCCTGGTAGGCTCAGGGGACATATGGGATGCCAGGATTAGAACCACTGACCTTCTGCAGGAAAGGCAAACACCTTACCTCCATGCTATCTCTCCGGCCCCCTGGAATTACTCTTGGGGATCAAACTGGGGTGGACTGCCCACAAATAAGTGCCTTACCTGTTATACTATCACTCCAGCCCTCTAATGGCCTTTTTTTTTTTTTTTTTTTTTTAAATTTTGAGCCATACCCAGTCGTGGTCCAGGGTTACTCCTAGCTTAGCACCCATATGGTACCCAGGGAACCATATGGGATGTGAGGGAATGAATCCCAGGTCAGTTGCATGCAAGGCAAGCACCTTACCTCCTGTATCATCTCTTTAGACCCACTAATGGCCTTTTGGATTCAAACCATGAACAAATGTTTTTATAGTGATATAGCAGTCTATAAAAATCTTCAGTGAGAGGTTTAAAAATATTTTTGGTTTGGGGGCCACACTGGTATGTAATTGATCATTCCCACCTCAGTATTCTAAGTGTGATTACCATCTAATGGGGATTATGTGGTAATGTGGATCAAAACCAGCATTTCTTCCATGCAAGACCTGAACTATCTCCCTAGCCCTGATGAGTTCATTTTTGGGGGGGGGCACACCCAGCAGTGCTCAGGGGTTACTCCTAGCTCTGCTGCGCTCAGAAATTATTCCTGGCAGGCTCAGGAACCATATGGGATGCTGGGAATTGAACTGCATGCAAGGCAAACATCCTACCTACTGAACTATTATTGCTCTGGCCCCTATAGTTCTTATCATTATCTAATGTACAATATGATAAGTCTTTTCTAGTTTTCAATTCTGTATGTACAATGCTATTTCTCTTGCACCTAGTTACCACCACAAAACAAAGTGTAAGAATGTTGGCATTTCATTGTTATTATGCTACTTTGAGTCAGGACCATCTACTGATCTGAAATCCAGTGACTACGATGGTGTTTTATAATTCTGTCAGTATTTTTGTGTATCTTAACCTTTATGAATTTTAATTATTTTATTGATAACTTTGGTTGTTTACATGATATTTTTTCTTTTTACATGAATAGAGTAGCTTCTGTCTCTCATAATTTATATTTTTCATTGTTTAACCAGCAGAAATCACAACCCAATATCAAATAAGAGAGAAACCATGAATAAATGAATCAAGATTTCTGTTACATGTTACAGAGTACATATATTCTGTCAGGAACAATATATTGAATACAGAGTCTGTGGAATTCTGATATTTTAAGTAAAGACATCATGTGTTTAGGGTTTTATGATCCTTATAAGAAATAAAATGTGGGCTGGAGAGATAGCACATCAAGTGCGATTCCTTGCACATGTCTGACCCAAGTTTGACCCCTGGCATCACATATGAACCCCTAAGCTTGCCAGGTGTGATTCTGAGCCCAGAGCCAGGAGTAATGCCTGACCTCCAAACAAAAATAAAACAAAACAAAAAATAAAACGCAATAAGAATATTTAAGGAATAGTCTCAACAGAGCCAAAATAATTTCTTCTCAGTTCATTAAGATGGTAAAGATTTATATGAAATGATGTACAGTTAAAGCATAGTTTTTCTACTTACCATGCAATTATCAGTACTATTCTTAGGAACAAAAGGACAGGACATCAGTTCTCTTCATTTGAAAATCTGAAATGATTCTCTTCTCTTAATACAACATGATAATTATTCAATACCTATTTAAAAACTTTTTTTTAAAATCTCCATTATCTATCTTCACCTGAGCTAAGACAGAAAAGCATGTCTCTATATCACTGTTCATAGAGAAAGTGAATACTTAGATAAAAATTCTATGCTCATGCCTGCCACAGATTTTCTCAAATATTACAGGAACAAAACAGAATTTTCATTTGTTTAAGGGACAATTAGGGATGCTTCGTTTTTATCAAGGACTATGATATCTGTATCTCCCTACTTGAATCTGTGTCTTTGTAGTTGCCTCTTGAACACAGAGATAATACAGGAATAATACAAGCTAAAGTTTACCTGGGAGATTTACTGAAATGGGCTGGAAACTTGCTTTTCTCTTTCTAGAAGGAGAGCCTATCATCTAGTCCAAGAGTTATTTGTAATGCTTTTCATCAACCCAAATCTTCGAAGAACCTTTAGGGACCCAGTTCCTTGGTGTCTCTAAATCCCTGCTCACAAGCAAGTGCCAAGTTATGACAATGATTCTGACAACAGCTGCTGCTTCTCTGAGGTCAGACTCATCTTTAGGACTTCCTGGCAAGTCAGAGCATATCTCAGAAAATTTGCATATTTCTTTATTTCATATTTTCATATTTCTCTATTTTGGGGCACTTTCTCTATTGCCAAGATTTTCTAGCTTATAGAAATTTTTTTTTTTTTTTGGTTTTTGGGCCACACCCGGCATCGCTCAGAGGTTACTCCTGGCTATCTGCTCAGTAGTAGCTCCTGGCAGGCACGGGGGACCATATGGGACGCCGGGATTTGAACCGATGACCTTCTGCATGAAAGGCAAACGCCTTACCTCCATGCTATCTCTCCGGCCCCAGCTTATAGAAATTTATAGTGACCTATAGCCCATAGAAATTCAGAGCAGGATTAAAAAAAATTAAGCCTCCTGATCAGCCACTATTTAATAGCTTTTTAAATAGTTGACTTAATTTTTAGTCTTTTCTTTCGAGGTCTGATGACTAGTACCATTTTCATAAAATCAAAGCTTATTAAGTAATATACCTAATTACTTAGAGAAAGGTTGAGATTAAGTAACATATATGATTATTTTGCATATGTTTAGCAAATTACTTAGTGAACCCCTTGACATTTTGTGTGATGTAGGCAAATTTGGGGAGCAAGAGAATTTGTCATTACTGTTCAGTTATTCTAAAGTTATAGAGACACAGTTCTAGGATAAGGATTTGAAATAATGAAATTACAATTATTTTCTCTTTGTATACTGATTGGATCTTATTACCACTTATTATTATTATATTACTTCACCACATATTAATTCTACTAATTATATTCTATCAACACTATTATTTCAAGGGACTTGAAATTTTCCATTACTGTAGAAGAAAGAAGGATAAGCAAAGTCTTGGGTATTAAAAATACTCATGTTATATAATGTAAAATATACATATGACTTCATAGATTATGTAATACTTTCTAAGTACTACATTACATTTTTCATAACATAATTTTGAGAGATTGAGTTAGTTATTCTCATTTCAAAGATGGATCAGTAGAAGTCCAATCAGACTGAATAATGTATAGTCCTTGATAAGATTGATATTTAGTGTTCATAAATATGTGTTTTATTTCTTGTATTATGCTAAGCTGTCTTTATTTTATATATTATGCATATAATAATATACTCATCATTGCTAAAAACTATAGGTTGATCTTATTAAAACTTCTTTATAGTGATCTTTTTTTTTCTATATATTTCTACTTCACATTTTTCTTTGAAAAATCATTTTCTCATATAAAGTCTAGAAAAACAATGTACTCAAAGTTACCTGACTTTTCAAAGTTCTTTGTCTGAATAGGAAGGTGCTTTGATCTCAAGTTAAAAATTGCTTAGAATGGCGAGGGCAGTCATACAGCAGGTAAGAGTGTTTGCTTTCAGCCAACCTGGCTTTGATCCCTAGAATCCCATATGGTTCCTGAGTACTGCCAGAAGTAATTTCTGAGTGCAGAGCCAAGAATAACCCCTGAGCATCATTAGGTATGGTTCAGAAAACAAAACAAACAACAAAATATTAAAAATTGTCGAGAAAATTATTATTTTCAGTAAGAATTAGAAAAAAACAAATAGCTTCTATAGTAAATATAGACATATTATTGAACATCAGTATTAGGACATTTTAATTTTAAATGATGAATAGGTAATCATCAGACATACAGTTTTATATTTATACGTTTTGCCATAAATGACAATTATTCAGTTTTTTTGGTCACAGATGAGATATTTATGTTCTATACAACCTGTATACTATTAGTTTTAGGTTTGAGAAGAGTAAGCTCGAAAAGGAAGAGACTTTGAAGAATATGAGCAATAAGCTTTATTTTATGAGATAACAGGATGTAAGAGATGTTGATTCAATGGAAAGGGGAAAGTTTTCTTTTTGAGTAAAATACAGTATGCATATTCTCTCCTGCCCCTTTCTCTGTATGAAGCCATAAGTATTGGACAGTAAGGAACAGCTACTTAAGGAGTATAAAAACAAGAGTACCAGGTAGTTTGGGGAATTAGAACTTCCAATTTGGTTTGGTGATTGGTTTGCCTCATTTTATTTGCCTTTCTCCCCATGATTCTTTTTTTTTTTTTTTTTGGACCACACCCGGCGTTGCTCAGGGGTTACTCCTGGCTGTCTGCTCAGAAATAGCTCCTGGCAGGCATGGGGGACCATATGGGACACCGGGATTCGAACCAACCACCTTCGGTCCTGAATCGGCTGCTTGCAAGGCAAACACCATTGTGTTATCTCTCCGGGCCCTCCCCATGATTCTTGAGAAAGTGGAAATACCAGGATGTTCATCGCTTTGGGGATGAACGTCAACTATTAAGGAAAATGTATAATGAACTAATCCCAAATTAGTGACATGACATTTATTTACTTCATTATTATTTCTTCTTTTTATTTATTTGGGAAGGTGAGGTTCAGATGAATCAGCTCTGTTTCTGGCTGCGGGTTGGTTGTGCTTGATTCCTTGCTGTAGATCATGTTCAACTCTGTTGTACATGTCCCCTCATGAGACCAAACTAAAGGATTAGATGTTTCCTCTGGAATGCTTTCATGTTATCCAGCTAAGTGATCTTGTGTGAAATCTGTGTTTTCTCATGACCACTAATACTATACCAGTCAGAGTTTACAATCAAGACTGGTGGGAATGGTGCCTATTGGTTCATATATTCTACTCCCTCAAGGACACACTGCAAGGTTGCCTAGCAGAGGGAGGGACAAAGAATTGAGAACAATAATCTATAGCACTCTTCTACAACTACATGATAGAATGTTTTGTTTAAGACACACTTTTCATTGTGGAAATGTCAAATTATTCAAATGATAGAATTAGGGAAATGAATCTATAGTCATCACTTCAACAATGATCTAATCTATTCTTTGCTGTCCTCCTTCCATTTTTTTTTTTTTTTTTTTGGTTTTTGGGCCACACCCTGTGACGCTCAGGGGTTACTCCTGGCTATGCGCTCAGAAGTTGCTCCTGGCTTCTTGGGGGACCATATGGGACGCCGGGGGATCGAACCGCGGTCCGTCCTAGGCTAGCGCAGGCAAGGCAGGCACCTTACCTCCAGCGCCACCGCCCGGCCCCCCTTTCTTCCATTTTTAATTCTGTCCACTGCCAAGATGGATTATTTAAATGCCGTGATATCTCATACTGTAGAATCATGTAAGAAAACATGGCTGAAACACCTTGAACAAATAATTTATTAAGAATACTACAGAATCTGGGGAGGGCACAAAGATACTACAGAATCTTAGTTGTAAAAAATTGTCATCAGGCTGTGGAGATGGTCTAAAGAACTGAAGAGCTTGCTTTGCTTGTGGGAGGCTTTGGCTTGATTTCCAGCACAGCATGATCTTTTGGGCAGCACTGAGAGTAACACCTGATAACTAAGCCAGGAGTAGCCTGTGATCATGTTGGGTAGAGCCCAAAATTTAAATGAGAAAAATTAGAAACAAGTTTATTATTTTAGAGAATAGATAGAAATGTGATGGGAACATACTTTATTAGCATTGAAGGAAACATTGGCAGAATTCTCCAGGAAACTTACCTCAGTAAAATATTCAATAAAGTGACCACAGTGGGAAACACAACAAAAACAAAATAAACAATTTGGGCTACATGAAATTAAAGAGCTTCTGCATAGAGGAAGAATCTCAAGCTATAAGAAGACATCCTACTGAATGGGAGAAAATATTTGTATACCATACATCAGATAAAGGGCTCATAAACAAGATTTATAGACCTCTGATAAAAACAATAAAGAGTCCAACAACCCCATTCACCCATGGAGTGAGATGAACAGACTCTTCCCTACAGTAAAATGGATGACCAGCAGGCATTTGAAAAAGCGCTTATAATAATCTATGAATAGGGGCCAGAGTGGTGGTGCAAGTGATAAGGCATTTGCCTTGTACATGCTAGCCTAGGACTAACCGTGGTTCAATCCCCCCAGCCCCATATGTTTCCCTCAAGCCAGGAGTGATTTCTGAGTGCATAGCCAGGAGTAACCCCTGAGGGTCACCGGGTGTGGCCCCAAACAAAAACAAAACAAAACAAAAAGAATTATTGGGTCAGAGTGAAGCACAGTGGATAGGGTATTTGTGTTGCATGTAACCTACCCAGGTTCTATTTCTAGCATCCTATTTGGTACCCTAAGTATCACCAGAGATGAACCCCTAAGTGCAGAGACAGTAGTAAACAATGAGCAGTACTGGGTGTGGCTCAGAAAAACAAAAACAAAAAAGGATTACTTCAGGGAAGAGGTAAGCCAAGTCCGCACCTCCACAAAGCCTAGCCAGCTGCATCCATCACCCACAATTGCTGCATCATCAATGGCCCTGCTTCACCACTTAGCTACTGCTTCTCTAGAGATGACAAATCAACAAAACTTCAAGTATGCCAGTATTTAGGCTGACATTACCTGGACTTTGTCAGAGTAACTGCAGGCACCTCCACCACTCCTTGCCTTCAAGAAAGCCTGGCAGCCAAAACCACACCCCACAAATGCTACACTATCAACAACAGAGGTTGTTGATTCCTGGACCACATGACTTCATAATGACCATGTGACAATTTTAAATTTTTCAATACTGTCATCCCAAAAGGAACACACCCATTTAGATGTCAACGTGGATTTGAAACCACCTAGCATTCAGAAATACAACAAATAACAGAAAGATCAATGAGCAACAATTAGTTTACAAACCTTCTGGCAATGACTTAATGACCTTATTGCAAGACAACCATTTTCACAAATTTTCTTTTTGCTATGTTTTTAAGAAAATAATTTGATTACCACGTACCTGTTAACAAGTAGTATAAAATTTAGTATTTTGTACCTGCCAAAGGGGCAGGCTTGGGAATGGGTGAGAATTCAGGGACAATGGTGGAGGTAATTTTACACTGGGATTGGTGTTGGAATATGAAGTGGCAGAAACAAATGTATTATGAGTAACTACATAAACACGTTCTTTAAATAAAGTAATTTATAATAATAAAACATAGAACTCCCATATGACCCAGTGATAACATTTGTTGGCATCTTTCCCCAAAACACAAAAACATTAATTTGAAAGGAAATATGCACACCTATATTTATTGCTGCACTTAGTACAATAGCCAATATGTATAAACAATCCATATGCCAAGTAAAGGTGAATAGATTAAGAAGTTGTGGTATATCTACACAACTGGACACTGTACAGTTCTAAGAAAGAACAAAATTGTGCAATTTGCTGTAACATGAATAAAACTAGAGAATATCTTACCAAGTAAAGTCAAAAGTAAAGGGAAAGATATAGCATTGTCACATTTGTGTGTCTTCAAGATACACAGCAATATAGCAACACTCCTACCAAAGGCAACACAACTGGAGAACTTATCCAAACAATTGAGTTGGTGGTGGTGATTGAAAGGGAGGGGTGTTGAGGTTTTTTGGGGAGGGAGGTGGGTACACTAGTGATGGTGGTGTTGGAATTATGTTAACTTTAAACAAACATTAACAATATTTTAAATCACAGATCCTCAACCAATAAAAAAGTAAAATATACAAACAAACATTCTTGGAAGTTTAATAAAATGTTAACGATATTTTTATTCTCTTAAACACTTGAACAATTGTGGATTGATTTCATAATGAAGCAATGATATCTAATTTAAGTCTAAGCATAAACCTAAGTCAATAAGTTTCATATTTGGATATGTTTTCTTCTTGAATATTTAATTACTACTTTACTGAAAAGGAAACACAAAATTATTAGAAAGAATAATATATTTGCTATCAGAAAACTTAAATCATTCACATTAACAGAACAGGTGTATTTCTTACTTGCTAACCATTGATAATATAATAGCAGCTAGTAGTAACATTTTTGTTTTGAGGAGTAGGGGCATGTGAAACCAATTTGTAAATATAAATGTGCCATACACTTATGAAATATTATAATTATGAGATCAATTTATTAGCTAAGTTTGAAAATTGGTATTGCTAATAATGCTTTAGAGATCAAGCTGTAGGAAAATTTTCTTGCTGTTTAATTTCTTTTTCTTTTTTCTTTTTTTGGTTTAGGGCCACACCTGGTGATGCTCAGGGATTACTCCTGGCTATGCGCTTAGAAATCGCTCCTGGCTTAGGGGACCATATGGGACGCCGAGAGATTGAGCCGAGGTCCATTCTACTGCTTGTGCCACTACTCCAGCCCACTTGTTTAATTTCATGTGGTCATTTGAGAGAAGCACTGGATTGATGACCAGATGGGCTTGAATTCTCTCTCTAGTGTAGCCTAGTGATCCTTTGAAAGTTCCCTAATTTGAATAGGAGGGTGAATATGTAATCTATAGTATACTTTCTCTATGCCAGTGCTTCTCAATTATTTTCTGTCATGCCCCCCTAGGAAAAAGAAAACATTTTCGTGCCCCCCGCCAGACTGTAAATAGTATCTTTATTAAAAAAAAACCTTTAAACTATGAAACAAAAATATATAAAATAATTTGAGCTGATTTTTTTAATCAGAGGTACTGTCTAGATTTTCGAAGCATAGCTTTTCCAAGCCGAGTTTGAAGCAGGACACAGCAACTCTCAGCTCCAGAAACATACAGAGACATAAACATGGGGTTTAGCTTGTTAATGACAGTGTTTACTGAGGTCAAACGCGCCCCCTTTACGGAGCCTTGCGCCCCCCTGGGGGGCGCTCCCCACTATTTGAGAACCACTGCTCTATGCCAATAAGCAACAAAATATTTATCCCCAGCCCTAGAAGCAGCAATTTTTAAAGAAGACATTCTTTTTTGGGGAGGATGGAACCATACCCATCAGCGCTTAGGGGTTACTCCTGGTTCTGCACTCAGAAATCTCTCCTGAGAGGATCTGGGGACCATATGGAATGCGGGGGATCAAACCTGGGTCGACCAGGTGGAAAGCAAATGACTTATCCACTGTGCTATTGCTCCTGTCCCAAGAAGACATAGTCTATCAAGAAGACATGGCTATTGTTCACAACTGTTAGTTTTATTATCTATATACATTTATTTAATTTGTTCTTCTGAATTACTATTCATACTCTGTATGTAATATAGTGAGAGGATATGAAACAATGAAAAATGTAAGATCCAAGTATTCATAAAGCAAGTGACAGAGCAAATCTTGGAATTTCATATTTAGAAATGTGATATTTTATTTTTGCTCATCTTTATAAAGTTGATGAAGGACATAGCTAATGGCTATAAAATAAAGAAACAGGGGCCGGGCTGTGGCGCTAAAGGTAAGGTGCCTGCCTTGCCTGCGCTAGCCTTGGACGGACCGCGGTTCGATCCCCCGGTGTCCCATATGGTCCCCCAAGCCAGGAGCAACTTCTGAGCGCATAGCCAGGAGTAACCCCTGAGCGTTACCGGGTGTGGCCCAAAAAACCAAAAAAAAAAAAAAAAAAGAAACAGAAGCAGTAATTAGGGCAAAAATATGGACAAATCCTAGAAATGGATGTTGAAGTCTTTTTTTGTTTGTTTGTTTGTTTGTTTTTGGGTCACATCTGACAGCAGCACTCAGAGGTTACTCCTGGCTCTGTCTGTGCTCAGAAATCGCCCCTGGCAGGCTTGGGGGACCATATGGGATGCCGGGATTCAAACCATCATCCATCCTGGGTCAGCTGCGTGCTGCTGAAGTTTTTGAATGTTGACCTTGGAAGATTTTTGTCAGGAGACTAGGATTTGAGCTCAATAATTATCCCAGACAAATAGGCTATCGTGGGAATTTTTATGATGTTTTCTGTGTACATGCAATACAATTATAAAATTTAAATGGAACTTCTCTTCCTAGCTGGATCTCAGGCAAGTTACAGTCCTGATGTTATATTTTCAATCTACAGGAAGTGTACTCTAAATTTCATAGGGATTAGTGTTAAAATGATTAAAATTTTAATATTCTTTTTTTTTTTTTTTTTTTTGGTTTTTGGGCCACACCCTGTGACGCTCAGGGGTTACTCCTGGCTATGCGCTCAGAAATTGCTCCTGGCTTCTTGGGGGACCATATGGGACGCCGGGGGATCGAACCGCGGTCCGTCCTAGGCTAGCGCAGGCAAGGCAGGCACCTTACCTCCAGCACCACCGCCCGGCCCCAATTTTAATATTCTTGGCAGTGTTTTATACACCATAAAGTTCTGGCCATGTGAAGTCTTAGAAGTTTGACGTCCAAAACAGCGGGTCATCTGAAGTACCACTTAGCCTGTTTTCACTCAGCTTGGCTGGGAAAGGGAATAATCAAAGGCCATGGGTATTAGAAAGAAAGAAACAAAAGAAATAATTGGCTTTAAAGCCTAACCAATACAGAAATGGAAGCTGGAATTTTGAATGTTGACACTGGAACAAAAGATTTGTCAGGAGACCAGGACTTCAGCTCAATAATTATCCACTCTTCAGATTCACTATCCTGGGCCTTATTAGAAGCAGCTAGGACCTTTAGGGATATATGTGGGCATGATATAATAATTCTCAGAAGACATTGTGTGACCTCAAGGTATAATAATCAGGCTCAGAATAAAGTAGAATTTTTATTTAAGTAATTTGAACAAAGAAGTAATAACTATATGCAAAGGCATCTAAATAAAGGATGTCAGTTCCCAAATATTTGGCTCAAAAGTTAAGGCATATTTTTTCTTATCTCTTGCTTCACATAAAGCAACCCATTTTTTACCACCAATTTTTGGGAATTTATAAATATTTTGTTCTTTCCCCCTTTTCTCATGTCTTATAAATCTATATATTTTTTTTTATTTTTTATTTTTTTGTGCATAGTCACAATGGTGATGCTCAGGGCTTACTCCTAGGAATTACTCCTGGGGGTTCTTTATTTATTTATTTATTTATTTATTTATTTATTTATTTTGGGCCACACCCGGTAACACTCAGGGGTTACTCCTGGCTATGCGCTCAGAAGTTGCCCCTGGCTTGGGGGACCATATGGGACACCGGGGGATCGAACCGCGGTCCGTCCAAGGCTAGCACAGGCAAGGCAGGCACCTTACCTTTAGCGCCACCGCCCGGCCCCTTATTTATTTATTTATTTTTGTTTTTGGGTCATACCCGGCAGTGCTTAGGGGTTACTCCTGACTCCATGCTCAGAAATCACTCCTGGCAGGCACAGGGGACCATATGGGTTGCCGGGATTTGAACCAATGGCCTTCTGCATGAAAGGCAAACTCCTTACTTCCATGTTATCTCTCCGGCCTCCTGGTGATTCTTGCGGGATCAAATCTAGGTTGAATGTGTATAAAGCAAACACCCTACCCACTGTACTATCATTCTGGCCCCATATTTTGCTAATTTTATTTCTTGGTTGCTTGATGTTTTGGAAGATTAAATTTCCTTTTTTTTTTTTAAAAAAATATCTCTATTTAAATTACAAACATAATTGTAGTTGGGTTTCAGTCATGTAAAAAACACCCCCCTTCACCAGTGCAACATTCCCATCACCAATGTCCCAAATCTCCCTCCTCCCCACCCCACCCCCGCCTGTACTGTAGACAGGCTTTCTACTTCTCTTAGCTTCTCATGAGAGATCAAATATTAATCTTTCCCACTCTATAGTACATGTCTCCATTTTTTTTCATGGAAGTTCAACTTAGTAATTCCTCAAGTGTACCAATGTGATATCATAAAATTGAAAACTTACTTGACTAATTTACTAGCTTCCCTGGCCAGAGTGGTAGCACAGTGGTAGGGCATTTGCTTTGCATGCAGCAGATCCAGGACTGACGCGGGTTCAATCCCTGACATCTCATAAGGTACCCTGAGCCAGGAGTGATTTCTGACCTCAGAACCAGGAGTAACCCCTAAGTGCTGGCTGCTGGTGTGGCACAAAAAAAAAAAAAAAGACAAAAAAAAATACTAGCTTCTTCATAGCTCTTTTTTTTTTTAATATAAAATCTTTATTTAAGCACCGTGATTACAAGCATGATTGTAGTTGGGTTGAGTTTCAGTCATAAACAGAACACCCCCCTTCATCAGTGCAACATTCTCACCACCAATATCATCCCTCCTTCCCCATCTCTGCCTGTATTCGAGACAGGCATTCTACTTCTCTCATTGATTAACCTTGTCATGATAGTTGTTAGTGTAGTTATTTCCCTAACTGCACTCACCGCTCTTTGTAATGAACTTCATATTGTGAGTCAGTTCTTCTGGCCCTCATCTCTATTGTCTCTGGCATTATTACAATAATGTTCTTTTTTCCCCTCCCCCTTACCTACAATAATATTCTTAATTTTTCTTAAAACCTATAGATGAGTGAGACTATTCTGTGTCTATCTCTCTCCCTCTGACTTATTTCACTCAGCACAATAGATTCCATGTACATCCACGTATAGAAAATTTTCATGACCTCATCTCTCCTAAATGCTGCATAATATTCTATTGTATATATGTACCACAGTTTCTTTAGTCATTCATCTGTTGAAGGGCATCTTGGTTGTTTCCAGATTTTGGCTACTGTATATAGCACTGCAATGAATATAGGTGTGAGGAAGGAATTTTTGAATTGTATTTTGTGTTCCTAGGGCAATGGTCGGCAACCTGCGGCTTGCGAGCCACACGTGGCTCTTTATATTTTTAATTTGGCTCTTCTGTGTGCCGGGCAGCCGCTCCAAGAGTCAGGACTCTGCTCCTAGCCTCTGTCAGTGCGCACCCTGTGTGGCTCTCAAAATAAATTTCAATCGTGGTTTTGGCGAGATTTGGCTCAGCTGAAAAAAAAAAGTTTGCTGCAACTGTCCTAGGGTATATCCCTAGGAGTGGCATAGATGGATCATATGTAAGCTCAATTTCTAGTCTTCTGAGGAAGCTTCATATTGTTTTCCATAAAGGCTGGACTAGATGGCATTCTCACCAGCAGTGAATAAGAGTTCCTTTCTCTCTACATCCCCGCCAGCATTGATTGTTCTTGTTCTTTGTGATGTGTGCCAGTCTCTGTGGCATGAGATGGTACCTCATATTTGTTTTGATTTGCATCTCCCTGATAATTAGTGATGTGGAGTATTTTTCATGTGTCTTTTGGTTATTCATATTTCTTTTTTTAAATTATACTTACTTAAACACCGTAATTACAAATATGATTATAGTTGTATGATTACAGTCATGTAAAGAACACCCCCCTTCACCAGTGCAACATTCCCACCACCAATTTCCCAGATCTCCCTCCTCCCCACCCTACCCACATCTGTACTCAAGACAGGCTTTCTACTTCCCTCATACATATTGTTATGATAGTTTTTAGTGTAGTTATTTCTCTAACTGCACTCATCACTCTATGTGGTGAGCTTCATGTCATGAGCTGCACCTACCAGCCCTCATATCTCTTGTCTCTGAGATACTGTTAAAAATGTCTTTCATTTTTCTTAAAACCCATAGATGAGTGAAACCATTCTGTGTCTTTCTCTCTCCCTCTGACTTACTTCACTCAGCATAATAGATTCCATGTACATCCATGTATAGGAAAATTTCATGACTTCATCTCTCCTGATGGCTGCATAGTATTCCATTGTGTATATGTACCACAGTTTTTTAGCCACTCATCTGTTGAGGGGCATCTTGGTTGTTTCCGGAGTTTGGCTATTGTAAATAGTGCTGCAATGAATATAGGTGTGAGGAAGGAATTTTTGTATTGTATTTTTGTGTTCCTCGGGTATATTCCTAAGATTGGTATAGCTGGATCATATGGGAGCTCAATTTCCAGTTTGTGAAGGAATCTCCATATCGTTTTTCATAAAGGTTGGACTAGACGGCATTCCCACCAGCAGTGAAAAAGAGTTCCTTTCTCTCCACATCCCTGCCAGCACTGCTTCTTTTCCTTCTTTTTTTTTTTTCTCAGCCTTTTTTTTTTAATTTTTTTTTTTTATTTAAACACCTTGATTACATACATGATTGTGTTTGGGTTTCAGTCATAAAAGGAACACCACCCATCACCAGTGCAACATTCCCATCACCCAAGTCCCAAATCTCCCTCCTCCCCCCCCCCAACCCCCGCCTGTACCCTAAACAGGCTCTACATTTCCCTCATACATTCTCAATATTAGGACAGTTCAAAATGTAGTTATTTCTCTAACTAAACTCATCACTCTTTGTGGTGAGCTTCCTGAGGTGAGCTGGAACTTCCAGCTCTTTTCTCTTTTGTGTCTGAAAATTATTATTACAAGAATGTCTTTCATTTTTCTTAAAACCCATAGATGAGTGAGACCATTCTGCGTTTTTCTCTCTCTCTCTGACTTATTTCACTCAGCATAATAGATTCCATGTACATCCATGTATAGGAAAATTTCATGACTTCATCTCTCCTGACAGCTGCATAATATTCCATTGTGTATATGTACCACAGTTTCTTTAGCCATTCGTCTGTTGAAGGGCATCTTGGTTGTTTCCAGAGTCTTGCTATGGTAAATAGAGCTGCAATGAATATAGGTGTAAGGAAGGGTTTTTTGTATTGTATTTTTGTGTTCCTAGGGTATATTCCTAGGAGTGGTATAGCTGGATTGTATGGGAGCTCGATTTCCAGTTTTTGGAGGAATCTCCATATCGCTTTCCATAAAGGTTGAACTAGACAGCATTCCCACCAGCAGTGGATAAGAGTTCCTTTCTCTCCACATCCCCGCCAACACTGTTTATTCTCATTCTTTGTGATGTGTGCCATTCTCTGGGGTGTGAGGTGGTATCTCATCGTTGTTTTGATTTGCATCTCCCTGATGATTAGTGATGTGGAACATTTTTTCATGTGTCTTTTGGCCATGCGTATTTCTTCTTTGTCAAAGTGTCTGTTCATTTCTTCTCCCCATTTTTTGATGGGGTTAGATGTTTTTTTCTTGTAAAGTTCTGTCAGTGCCTTGTATATTTTGGAGATTAGCCCCTTATCTGATGGGTATTGGGTGAATAGTTTCTCCCACTCAGTGGGTGGCTCTTGTATCCTGGGCACTATTTCCTTTGAGGTGCAGAAGCTTCTCAGCTTAATATATTCCCATCTGTTAATCTCTGCTTTCACTTGCTTGGAGAGTGCAGTTTCCTCCTTGAAGATGCCTCTAATGTCCTGTAGTGTTTTGCCTATGTGCTGTTCTATATATCTTATGGTTTTGGGGCTGATATCGAGGTCTTTAATCCATTTGGATTTTACCTTTGTACATGATGTTAGCTGGGGGTCTAAGTTTAATTTTTTGCAAGTGGCTATCCAATTGTGCCAACACCACTTGTTGAAGAGGCTTTCCCTGCTCCATTTAGGATTTCCTGCTTCTTTATCAAAAATTAGATGGTTGTATCTCTGGGGAACATTTTCTGAGTATTCAAGCCTATTCCACTGATCTGAGGACCTATCCTTATTCCAATACCATGCTGTTTTGATAACTGTTGCTTTGTAGTACAGTTTAAAGTTGGGAAAAGTAATTCCTCCCATATTCTTTTTCCCAATGATTGCTTTAGCTATTCGAGGGTGTTTATTGTTCCAAATGAATTTCAAAAGTGTCTGATCCACTTCTTTGAAGAATGTCATGGGTATCTTTAGAGGGATGGCATTAAATCTGTATAATGCCTTGGGGAGTATTGACATTTTGATGATGTTAATCCTGCCAATCCATGAGCAGGGTATGTGTTTCCATTTCCGTGTGTCCTCTCTTATTTCTTGGAGCAGAGTTTTATAGTTTTCTTTGTATAGGTCCTTCACATATTTAGTCAAGTTGATTCCAAGATATTTGAGTTTGTGTGGTACTATTGTGAATGGGGTTGTTTTCTTAATGTCCATTTCATCCTTATTACTATTGGTATATAGAAAGGCCATTGATTTTTGTGTGTTAATTTTGTAGCCTGCCACCTTGCTATATGAGTCTATTGTTTCTAGAAGCTTTTTGATAGAGTCTTTAGGGTTTTCTAAGTAGAGTATCATGTCATCTGCAAACAGTGAGAGCTTGACTTCTTCCTTTCCTATCTGGATTCCCTTGATATCCTTTTCTTGCCTAATCGCTATAGCAAGTACTTCCAGTGCTATGTTGAATAGGAGTGGTGAGAGAGGACAGCCTTGTCTTGTGCCAGAATTTAGAGGGAAGGCTTTCAGTTTTTCTCCATTGAGGATAATATTTGCCACTGGCTTGTGGTAGATGGCCTTCACTATATTGAGAAAGGTTCCCTCCATTCCCATCTTGCTGAGAGTTTTGATCAAGAATGGGTGTTGGACCTTATCAAATGCTTTCTCTGCATCTATTGATATGATCATGTGGTTTTTATTTTTTCTTGTTATTGATGTTGTGTATTATGTTGATAGATTTACGGATGTTAAACCAGCCTTGCATTCCTGGGATGAAACCTACTTGATCGTAGTGGATGATCTTCTTAACGAGGCATTGAATCCTATTTGCCAGGATTTTGTTGAGGATCTTTGCATCTGCATTCATCAGTGATATTGGTCTGTAATTTTCTTTTTTGGTAGCGTCTCTGTCTGGTTTAGGTATCAAGGTGATGTTGGCTTCATAAAAGCTATTTGGAAGTGTTTCTGTTTGTTCAATTTCATGAAAGAGTCTTGCCAAGATTGGCAGTAGTTCCTCTTGGAAAGTTTGATAGAATTCATTAGTGAATCCATCTGGACCTGGGCTTTTGTTTTTCGGCAGACATTTGATTACTGTTTTAATTTCATCAATGGTGATGGGGGTGTTTAGATATGCTACATCCTCTTCCTTCAACCGTGGAAGATTATAAGAGTCCAAGAATTTATCCATTTCTTCCAGGTTCTCATTTTTAGTGGCGTAGAGTTTTTTCAAAGTAGTTTCTGATTACCCTTTGAATCTCTGTCATATCAGTAGTGATCTCTCCTTTTTCATTCCTGATACGAGTTATCAAGTTTCTCTCTCTCTCTTTCTTTGTTAGGTTTGCCAGTGGTCTATCAATCTTGTTTATTTTTTCAAAGAACCAACTTCTGCTTTCGTTGATCTTTCGGATTGTTTTTTGAGTTTCCACTTCGTTGATTTCTGCTCTCAGCTTTGTTATTTCCTTCTGTCTTCCTATTCTTGGGTCCTTTTGTTGAGCATTTTCTAGTTCTATTAGCTGTGTCATTAAGCTACTCAGGTAAGCTCCTTCTTCCTTCCTGATGTGTGCTTGCAAAGCTATAAATTTTCCTCTCAGTACTGCTTTTGCTGTGTCCCATAAGTTCTGAGAGTTTGTGTCTTTATTGTCATTTGTTTCCAGGAACCTTTTTATTTCCTCCTTGATTTCATCTCGGACCCACTGGTTATTGAGCATGAGGCTGTTTAACTTCCAGGTGTTAAAGTGTTTCTTCTGAGTCCCTTTGGAGTTCACAAATAATTTCAGAGCCTTGTGGTCAGCGAAGGTAGTCTGCAAAATTTCTATCCTCTTGATCTTATGGAGGTATGTTTTATGTGCCAGCATGTAGTCTATCCTGGAGAATGTCCCATGTACATTGGAGAAGAATGTGTATCCAGGTTTCTGGGGATGGAGTGTCCTATATATATCCACTAGGCCTCTTTCTTCCATTTCTCTCCTCAGGTCTAGTATATTCTTGTTGGGTTTCAGTCTGGTTGACCTGTCCAGTGTTGACAAAGCCGTGTTAAGGTCCCCCACAATTATTGTGTTGTTGTTGATATTATTTTTCAGATTTGTCAACAGTTGTATTAAATATTTTGCTGGCCCCTCATTCGGTGCATATATGTTTAGGAGAGTGAATTCTTCCTGCTCTACGTACCCCTTGATTAATATAAAATGTCCATCTTTGTCCCTTACAACCTTCCTGAGTATAAAGTTTGCATTATCTGATATTGGTATGGCCACTCCAGCTTTTTTATGGGTGTTGTTTGCTTGGATAACTTTTCTCCAGCCTTTTATTTTGAGTCTATGTTTGTTCTGACTATTCAGGTGCGTTTCTTGTAGGCAGCAGAAGGTTGGATTGAGTTTTTTGATCCATTTAGCCACTCTGTGTCTCTTTACTGGTGCATTTAGTCCATTGACGTTGAGAGAAAGAATTGTCCTGGGATTTAACGCCATCTTTATTTCAAAATTTGGTGTGTCTTTTGGGTAGTCTTGTCTTAGATTAGGTCTTTCAGTTTTTCTCTTAAGACTGGTTTTGTGTCTGTAAAGTTTCTGAGCTGCTTTTTGTCAGTGAAACCATGTATTCTTCCGTCAAACCGGAAAGTGAGTTTTGCTGGGTATAGTATTCTGGGTGAAGCATTCATTTCATTCAGTCTTGTCACAATATCCCACCACTGCTTTCTGGCATTGAGTGTTTCTGGTGACAGGTCTGCTGTAAATCTCAAGGATGCTTGCTTGAATGTAATTTCCCCTTTTGATCTTGCTGTTTTCAGAATTCTGTCTCTATCTGTGGGATTTGTCATTGTGACTAGGATGTGTCTTGGGGTGGTTTTTCTGGGGTCTCTTTTGGTTGGTACTCTTCGGGCATGCAGGATTTGATCACCTATATTCTTTAGCTCTGGAAGTTTCTCTTTAATGATGTTCTTGACCATTGATTCTTCCTGGGAATTTTCTTCCTGGGTCTCTGGGACGCCAATGATTCTTAAGTTGTTTCTGTTGATCTTATCATAGACTTCTATTTTCATCTGTTCCCATTCTTTGACTAATTTTTCCGTTGTCTGCTCATTTGCTTTAAGTTTTTTGTCCAATCTCTCCTGCTGTATGGAATTGTTATGTATCTCATCTTCCACAGCACCAAGTCTATTCTCAGCTTCTGATACCCTGTCCCAGAGCTTATCCATTTTGTCATTCACTTCGTTTACTGACTTTTTCAGTCCTGTTAGTTGACATGTTATTTCAGTTTGGAGTTTTGTCATTTCTGCCTTCATATTTTCTTGGTTCTTATTAGTGTTCTGTTCAACTCGATCCATGGTTTCTTGGAGTCTGTTGAGCACCTTCCATATTGCTAGTCTAAAGTCCTTATCTGAGAGGTTGATTAGTTGTTCAGTCATTATCTGGTCCTCAGAATTGTCATCTTCATTCTCTATGTCTGATGCTGGCCTGCGTTGTTTCCCCATTGTCACACTTGTATTGTGGGTTTTTCTACGTGTTGTGGTGGTATTCATTGTCTATATGATGTAGGCAGCACACTCCTCTGGCTCCTCCCTTTCTGGATGGGCTGACTTGCCTCTAAGGGAGGGGAGTCCTCCGTGGATGAGGCCTCACACTGGGTCAAATCTTAGGCCCGAGCATGCAACAGAGAAGACAGTCCAGAGAGAAATGCTTGCTTCTCTGATACAGCACAGTTCTTATTGTGATTTTTCTTTCTTGTTGCAATGGAGTTCTTTCCTTAGAAAGAGTGCACGGCCGCGTAGCGAAGCGGAGCGGCCGTGCTCCTCTGAGCCTCTTTTTGCCCCACTCGCAAGAGTTTCACGCAAGAGGACAGTAGACAGACATAGACAGGTCACACTCACAGTCTTTCACAGCTGAGCCCCACTGGGCCGGTGTACTTTCGCGGATTTTCCCCGCCTGGTGTCACACACAGGGAGCCAGCTTTTGCAAAGGTTAGCCGGTTTTTATGCTCTGAAGTCCCTCCCTGAAAATGGCGTCTGGGCAAGCGAGGTTTCTGGAGGCTCTTTTTGCCCCCACTCGCAAGAGTTTCACGCAAGAGGACAGTAGACAGACATAGACAGGTCACACTCACAGTCTTTCACAGCTGAGCCCCACTGGGCCGGTGTACTTTCGCGGATTTTCCCCGCCTGGTGTCACACACAGGGAGCCAGCTTTTGCAAAGGTTAGCCGGTTTTTATGCTCTGAAGTCCCTCCCTGAAAATGGCGTCTGGGCAAGCGAGGTTTCTGGAGGCTCTTTTTGCCCCACTCGCAAGAGTTTCACGCAAGAGGACAGTAGACAGACATAGACAGGTCACACTCACAGTCTTTCACAGCTGAGCCCCACTGGGCCAGTGTACTTTCGCGGATTTTCCCCGCCTGGTGTCACACACAGGGAGCCAGCTTTTGCAAAGGTTAGCCGGTTTTTATGCTCTGAAGTCCCTCCCTGAAAATGGCGTCTGGGCAAGCGAGGTTTCTGGAGGCTCTTTTTGCCCCACTCGCAAGAGTTTCACGCAAGAGGACAGTAGACAGACATAGACAGGTCACACTCACAGTCTTTCACAGCTGAGCCCCACTGGGCCGGTGTACTTTCGCGGATTTTCCCCGCCTGGTGTCACACACAGGGAGCCAGCTTTTGCAAAGGTTAGCCGGTTTTTATGCTCTGAAGTCCCTCCCTGAAAATGGCGTCTGGGCAAGCGAGGTTTCTGGAGGCTCTTTTTGCCCCACTCGCAAGAGTTTCACGCAAGAGGACAGTAGACAGACATAGACAGGTCACACTCACAGTCTTTCACAGCTGAGCCCCACTGGGCCGGTGTACTTTCGCGGATTTTCCCCGCCTGGTGTCACACACAGGGAGCCAGCTTTTGCAAAGGTTAGCCGGTTTTTATGCTCTGAAGTCCCTCCCTGAAAATGGCGTCTGGGCAAGCGAGGTTTCTGGAGGCTCTTTTTGCCCCACTCGCAAGAGTTTCACGCAAGAGGACAGTAGACAGACATAGACAGGTCACACTCACAGTCTTTCACAGCTGAGCCCCACTGGGCCGGTGTACTTTCGCGGATTTTCCCCGCCTGGTGTCACACACAGGGAGCCAGCTTTTGCAAAGGTTAGCCGGTTTTTATGCTCTGAAGTCCCTCCCTGAAAATGGCGTCTGGGCAAGCGAGGTTTCTGGAGGCTCTTTTTGCCCCACTCGCAAGAGTTTCACGCAAGAGGACAGTAGACAGACATAGACAGGTCACACTCACAGTCTTTCACAGCTGAGCCCCACTGGGCCAGTGTACTTTCGCGGATTTTCCCCGCCTGGTGTCACACACAGGGAGCCAGCTTTTGCAAAGGTTAGCCGGTTTTTATGCTCTGAAGTCCCTCCCTGAAAATGGCGTCTGGGCAAGCGAGGTTTCTGGAGGCTCTTTTTGCCCCACTCGCAAGAGTTTCACGCAAGAGGACAGTAGACAGACATAGACAGGTCACACTCACAGTCTTTCACAGCTGAGCCCCACTGGGCCGGTGTACTTTCGCGGATTTTCCCCGCCTGGTGTCACACACAGGGAGCCAGCTTTTGCAAAGGTTAGCCGGTTTTTATGCTCTGAAGTCCCTCCCTGAAAATGGCGTCTGGGCAAGCGAGGTTTCTGGAGGCTCTTTTTGCCCCACTCGCAAGAGTTTCACGCAAGAGGACAGTAGACAGACATAGACAGGTCACACTCACAGTCTTTCACAGCTGAGCCCCACTGGGCCGGTGTACTTTCGCGGATTTTCCCCGCCTGGTGTCACACACAGGGAGCCAGCTTTTGCAAAGGTTAGCCGGTTTTTATGCTCTGAAGTCCCTCCCTGAAAATGGCGTCTGGGCAAGCGAGGTTTCTGGAGGCTCTTTGTGCCCCACTCGCAAGAGTTTCACGCAAGAGGACAGTAGACAGACATAGACAGGTCACACTCACAGTCTTTCACAGCTGAGCCCCACTGGGCCGGTGTACTTTCGCGGATTTTCCCCGCCTGGTGTCACACACAGGGAGCCAGCTTTTGCAAAGGTTAGCCGGTTTTTATGCTCTGAAGTCCCTCCCTGAAAATGGCGTCTGGGCAAGCGAGGTTTCTGGAGGCTCTTTTTGCCCCACTCGCAAGAGTTTCACGCAAGAGGACAGTAGACAGACATAGACAGGTCACACTCACAGTCTTTCACAGCTGAGCCCCACTGGGCCGGTGTACTTTCGCGGATTTTCCCCGCCTGGTGTCACACACAGGGAGCCAGCTTTTGCAAAGGTTAGCCGGTTTTTATGCTCTGAAGTCCCTCCCTGAAAATGGCGTCTGGGCAAGCGAGGTTTCTGGAGGCTCTTTTTGCCCCACTCGCAAGAGTTTCACGCAAGAGGACAGTAGACAGACATAGACAGGTCACACTCACAGTCTTTCACAGCTGAGCCCCACTGGGCCGGTGTACTTTCGCGGATTTTCCCCGCCTGGTGTCACACACAGGGAGCCAGCTTTTGCAAGGTTAGCCGGTTTTTATGCTCTGAAGTCCCTCCCTGAAAATGGCGTCTGGGCAAGCGAGGTTCTGGAGGCTCTTTTTGCCCCACTCGCAAGAGTTTCACGCAAGAGGACAGTAGACAGACATAGACAGGTCACACTCACAGTCTTTCACAGCTGAGCCCCACTGGGCCGGTGTACTTTCGCGGATTTTCCCCGCCTGGTGTCACACACAGGGAGCCAGCTTTTGCAAAGGTTAGCCGGTTTTTATGCTCTGAAGTCCCTCCCTGAAAATGGCGTCTGGGCAAGCGAGGTTTCTGGAGGCTCTTTTTGCCCCACTCGCAAGAGTTTCACGCAAGAGGACAGTAGACAGACATAGACAGGTCACACTCACAGTCTTTCACAGCTGAGCCCCACTGGGCCGGTGTACTTTCGCGGATTTTCCCCGCCTGGTGTCACACACAGGGAGCCAGCTTTTGCAAAGGTTAGCCGGTTTTTATGCTCTGAAGTCCCTCCCTGAAAATGGCGTCTGGGCAAGCGAGGTTTCTGGAGGCTCTTTTTGCCCCACTCGCAAGAGTTTCACGCAAGAGGACAGTAGACAGACATAGACAGGTCACACTCACAGTCTTTCACAGCTGAGCCCCACTGGGCCGGTGTACTTTCGCGGATTTTCCCCGCCTGGTGTCACACACAGGGAGCCAGCTTTTGCAAAGGTTAGCCGGTTTTTATGCTCTGAAGTCCCTCCCTGAAAATGGCGTCTGGGCAAGCGAGGTTTCTGGAGGCTCTTTTTGCCCCACTCGCAAGAGTTTCACGCAAGAGGACAGTAGACAGACATAGACAGGTCACACTCACAGTCTTTCACAGCTGAGCCCCACTGGGCCGGTGTACTTTCGCGGATTTTCCCCGCCTGGTGTCACACACAGGGAGCCAGCTTTTGCAAAGGTTAGCCGGTTTTTATGCTCTGAAGTCCCTCCCTGAAAATGGCGTCTGGGCAAGCGAGGTTTCTGGAGGCTCTTTTTGCCCCACTCGCAAGAGTTTCACGCAAGAGGACAGTAGACAGACATAGACAGGTCACACTCACAGTCTTTCACAGCTGAGCCCCACTGGGCCGGTGTACTTTCGCGGATTTTCCCCGCCTGGTGTCACACACAGGGAGCCAGCTTTTGCAAAGGTTAGCCGGTTTTTATGCTCTGAAGTCCCTCCCTGAAAATGGCGTCTGGGCAAGCGAGGTTTCTGGAGGCTCTTTTTGCCCCACTCGCAAGAGTTTCACGCAAGAGGACAGTAGACAGACATAGACAGGTCACACTCACAGTCTTTCACAGCTGAGCCCCACTGGGCCGGTGTACTTTCGCGGATTTTCCCCGCCTGGTGTCACACACAGGGAGCCAGCTTTTGCAAAGGTTAGCCGGTTTTTATGCTCTGAAGTCCCTCCCTGAAAATGGCGTCTGGGCAAGCGAGGTTTCTGGAGGCTCTTTTTGCCCCACTCGCAAGAGTTTCACGCAAGAGGACAGTAGACAGACATAGACAGGTCACACTCACAGTCTTTCACAGCTGAGCCCCACTGGGCCGGTGTACTTTCGCGGATTTTCCCCGCCTGGTGTCACACACAGGGAGCCAGCTTTTGCAAAGGTTAGCCGGTTTTTATGCTCTGAAGTCCCTCCCTGAAAATGGCGTCTGGGCAAGCGAGGTTTCTGGAGGCTCTTTTTGCCCCACTCGCAAGAGTTTCACGCAAGAGGACAGTAGACAGACATAGACAGGTCACACTCACAGTCTTTCACAGCTGAGCCCCACTGGGCCGGTGTACTTTCGCGGATTTTCCCCGCCTGGTGTCACACACAGGGAGCCAGCTTTTGCAAAGGTTAGCCGGTTTTTATGCTCTGAAGTCCCTCCCTGAAAATGGCGTCTGGGCAAGCGAGGTTTCTGGAGGCTCTTTTTGCCCCACTCGCAAGAGTTTCACGCAAGAGGACAGTAGACAGACATAGACAGGTCACACTCACAGTCTTTCACAGCTGAGCCCCACTGGGCCGGTGTACTTTCGCGGATTTTCCCCGCCTGGTGTCACACACAGGGAGCCAGCTTTTGCAAAGGTTAGCCGGTTTTTATGCTCTGAAGTCCCTCCCTGAAAATGGCGTCTGGGCAAGCGAGGTTTCTGGAGGCTCTTTTTGCCCCACTCGCAAGAGTTTCACGCAAGAGGACAGTAGACAGACATAGACAGGTCACACTCACAGTCTTTCACAGCTGAGCCCCACTGGGCCGGTGTACTTTCGCGGATTTTCCCCGCCTGGTGTCACACACAGGGAGCCAGCTTTTGCAAAGGTTAGCCGGTTTTTATGCTCTGAAGTCCCTCCCTGAAAATGGCGTCTGGGCAAGCGAGGTTTCTGGAGGCTCTTTTTGCCCCACTCGCAAGAGTTTCACGCAAGAGGACAGTAGACAGACATAGACAGGTCACACTCACAGTCTTTCACAGCTGAGCCCCACTGGGCCGGTGTACTTTCGCGGATTTTCCCCGCCTGGTGTCACACACAGGGAGCCAGCTTTTGCAAAGGTTAGCCGGTTTTTTATGCTCTGAAGTCCCTCCCTGAAAATGGCGTCTGGGCAAGCGAGGTTTCTGGAGGCTCTTTTTGCCCCACTCGCAAGAGTTTCACGCAAGAGGACAGTAGACAGACATAGACAGGTCACACTCACAGTCTTTCACAGCTGAGCCCCACTGGGCCGGTGTACTTTCGCGGATTTTCCCCGCCTGGTGTCACACACAGGGAGCCAGCTTTTGCAAAGGTTAGCCGGTTTTTTATGCTCTGAAGTCCCTCCCTGAAAATGGCGTCTGGGCAAGCGAGGTTTCTGGAGGCTCTTTTTGCCCCACTCGCAAGAGTTTCACGCAAGAGGACAGTAGACAGACATAGACAGGTCACACTCACAGTCTTTCACAGCTGAGCCCCACTGGGCCGGTGTACTTTCGCGGATTTTCCCCGCCTGGTGTCACACACAGGGAGCCAGCTTTTGCAAAGGTTAGCCGGTTTTTATGCTCTGAAGTCCCTCCCTGAAAATGGCGTCTGGGCAAGCGAGGTTTCTGGAGGCTCTTTTTGCCCCACTCGCAAGAGTTTCACGCAAGAGGACAGTAGACAGACATAGACAGGTCACACTCACAGTCTTTCACAGCTGAGCCCCACTGGGCCGGTGTACTTTCGCGGATTTTCCCCGCCTGGTGTCACACACAGGGAGCCAGCTTTTGCAAAGGTTAGCCGGTTTTTATGCTCTGAAGTCCCTCCCTGAAAATGGCGTCTGGGCAAGCGAGGTTTCTGGAGGCTCTTTTTGCCCCACTCGCAAGAGTTTCACGCAAGAGGACAGTAGACAGACATAGACAGGTCACACTCACAGTCTTTCACAGCTGAGCCCCACTGGGCCGGTGTACTTTCGCGGATTTTCCCCGCCTGGTGTCACACACAGGGAGCCAGCTTTTGCAAAGGTTAGCCGGTTTTTATGCTCTGAAGTCCCTCCCTGAAAATGGCGTCTGGGCAAGCGAGGTTTCTGGAGGCTCTTTTTGCCCCACTCGCAAGAGTTTCACGCAAGAGGACAGTAGACAGACATAGACAGGTCACACTCACAGTCTTTCACAGCTGAGCCCCACTGGGCCGGTGTACTTTCGCGGATTTTCCCCGCCTGGTGTCACACACAGGGAGCCAGCTTTTGCAAAGGTTAGCCGGTTTTTATGCTCTGAAGTCCCTCCCTGAAAATGGCGTCTGGGCAAGCGAGGTTTCTGGAGGCTCTTTTTGCCCCACTCGCAAGAGTTTCACGCAAGAGGACAGTAGACAGACATAGACAGGTCACACTCACAGTCTTTCACAGCTGAGCCCCACTGGGCCGGTGTACTTTCGCGGATTTTCCCCGCCTGGTGTCACACACAGGGAGCCAGCTTTTGCAAAGGTTAGCCGGTTTTTATGCTCTGAAGTCCCTCCCTGAAAATGGCGTCTGGGCAAGCGAGGTTTCTGGAGGCTCTTTTTGCCCCACTCGCAAGAGTTTCACGCAAGAGGACAGTAGACAGACATAGACAGGTCACACTCACAGTCTTTCACAGCTGAGCCCCACTGGGCCGGTGTACTTTCGCGGATTTTCCCCGCCTGGTGTCACACACAGGGAGCCAGCTTTTGCAAAGGTTAGCCGGTTTTTATGCTCTGAAGTCCCTCCCTGAAAATGGCGTCTGGGCAAGCGAGGTTTCTGGAGGCTCTTTTTGCCCCACTCGCAAGAGTTTCACGCAAGAGGACAGTAGACAGACATAGACAGGTCACACTCACAGTCTTTCACAGCTGAGCCCCACTGGGCCGGTGTACTTTCGCGGATTTTCCCCGCCTGGTGTCACACACAGGGAGCCAGCTTTTGCAAAGGTTAGCCGGTTTTTATGCTCTGAAGTCCCTCCCTGAAAATGGCGTCTGGGCAAGCGAGGTTTCTGGAGGCTCTTTTTGCCCCACTCGCAAGAGTTTCACGCAAGAGGACAGTAGACAGACATAGACAGGTCACACTCACAGTCTTTCACAGCTGAGCCCCACTGGGCCGGTGTACTTTCGCGGATTTTCCCCGCCTGGTGTCACACACAGGGAGCCAGCTTTTGCAAAGGTTAGCCGGTTTTTATGCTCTGAAGTCCCTCCCTGAAAATGGCGTCTGGGCAAGCGAGGTTTCTGGAGGCTCTTTTTGCCCCACTCGCAAGAGTTTCACGCAAGAGGACAGTAGACAGACATAGACAGGTCACACTCACAGTCTTTCACAGCTGAGCCCCACTGGGCCGGTGTACTTTCGCGGATTTTCCCCGCCTGGTGTCACACACAGGGAGCCAGCTTTTGCAAAGGTTAGCCGGTTTTTATGCTCTGAAGTCCCTCCCTGAAAATGGCGTCTGGGCAAGCGAGGTTTCTGGAGGCTCTTTTTGCCCCACTCGCAAGAGTTTCACGCAAGAGGACAGTAGACAGACATAGACAGGTCACACTCACAGTCTTTCACAGCTGAGCCCCACTGGGCCGGTGTACTTTCGCGGATTTTCCCCGCCTGGTGTCACACACAGGGAGCCAGCTTTTGCAAAGGTTAGCCGGTTTTTTATGCTCTGAAGTCCCTCCCTGAAAATGGCGTCTGGGCAAGCGAGGTTTCTGGAGGCTCTTTTTGCCCCACTCGCAAGAGTTTCACGCAAGAGGACAGTAGACAGACATAGACAGGTCACACTCACAGTCTTTCACAGCTGAGCCCCACTGGGCCGGTGTACTTTCGCGGATTTTCCCCGCCTGGTGTCACACACAGGGAGCCAGCTTTTGCAAAGGTTAGCCGGTTTTTATGCTCTGAAGTCCCTCCCTGAAAATGGCGTCTGGGCAAGCGAGGTTTCTGGAGGCTCTTTTTGCCCCACTCGCAAGAGTTTCACGCAAGAGGACAGTAGACAGACATAGACAGGTCACACTCACAGTCTTTCACAGCTGAGCCCCACTGGGCCGGTGTACTTTCGCGGATTTTCCCCGCCTGGTGTCACACACAGGGAGCCAGCTTTTGCAAAGGTTAGCCGGTTTTTATGCTCTGAAGTCCCTCCCTGAAAATGGCGTCTGGGCAAGCGAGGTTTCTGGAGGCTCTTTTTGCCCCACTCGCAAGAGTTTCACGCAAGAGGACAGTAGACAGACATAGACAGGTCACACTCACAGTCTTTCACAGCTGAGCCCCACTGGGCCGGTGTACTTTCGCGGATTTTCCCCGCCTGGTGTCACACACAGGGAGCCAGCTTTTGCAAAGGTTAGCCGGTTTTTTCCTTCTTTTCCTTCTTTGTGATGTATGCCATTCTCAGTGGCGTGAGGTGGTACCTCATAGTAGT
Organism: Suncus etruscus; assembly: GCF_024139225.1. Classification (NCBI taxonomy): domain Eukaryota; kingdom Metazoa; phylum Chordata; class Mammalia; order Eulipotyphla; family Soricidae; genus Suncus; species Suncus etruscus. The sequence goes on from NC_064856.1 coordinate 103,853,981, forward strand.
TTTGATTTGCATCTCCCTGACGATTAGTGATGTTGAGCATCTTTTCACGTGCCTTTTGGCCATTTGCCTTTCTTCTTTTACAAGGTGTCTGTTCATTTCTTCTCCCCGTTTTTTGATGGGGTTAGATTTTTTTCTTGTATAGTTCTGTCAGTACCTTGTATATTTTGGATATTAGTCCTTTATTTGATGAGTATTGGGCGAATAATTTCTCCCACTCAGTGGTGGCTTTTGTATTCTGGGCACTATCTCCTTTGAGATGCAAAAGCTTCTCAGCTTAATATAGTCCCATTTGTTTATCTCTGCTTCCACTTGTTTGGAGAGTGCTGTTTCCTCCTTAAAGATGCCTCTAGTCTCAATGTCATAGAGTGTTTTACCTACATGTTGTTATATATACCTTATAGTTTCAGATCTGATATCAATGTCTTTAATACATTTGGATTTTACCTTTATACATGGTGTTAGTTGGGGTCTAGTTTTTGATAAAGGAGCAAGAAATCCTAAATGGAGCAAGAAAAGCCTATTCAACAAGTGATGTTGGCACAACTGGTTAGCCACTTGCAAAAAAGCAAACTTACACCCCCTTCTTCATAGCTCTTGATTGATTAATTTCTTTTTTTGTGGGGCCTCTCAAGAAATCTTAGGGATTCCAGAGATCACCTTCTGTGATACTTGACAACCAGGCTTTATAGCTTAAAATTGCTCAGAAATGCAGTATCTAGGCTAATCCACGCTAGGAGCTAGTAGGCTCATCCTGATATTTGAGTGATGTAGTGATGTAGTGCTGGAGATCAAAGAAACAACTGTATAATGAACAATTTGGGAAATCTTGGCATTATCAGAAAAATAAAAATAGTACTCCTATAATAAGATAGATTAACCAGAATAATAGATGTAGACTGGTGGGTAGGAGGCAAACCAGAGGTGAAGAAGGTGGGCAGTGATAGAGGGAAGAGGATACTGATGAAGAGATTGGTGTTGAAATGGCATTGAAAGAAGCCAATCATAAATAGCCTTGTAATTTCACAGTGACCAAATAAAATAAAATATTGAAAATATAGAATTTTTGGGGGGCTGAAGAGATAGCATGGAGATAAGGTATTTGCCTTACATGCAGAAGGACTATGGTTTGAATCCCAGCATCCCATATAATCCACCCCCCCAACCTACTGGGGGCGATTTCTGAGCATAGAGCCAGGAGTGGCCCCTGATGCTGCCGGGTGTAATCCAAAAACCAAATATATACATATATATATATAATTTTAGATAACTAAACTTTAAACACTTCAAAATAAAGCTCCAGGGCATTTTTAAGCCATGGAACAAGAGTTGCTAATATTTATATGAAACCACAAAACTTCATGAATAATGAGAGCAATGCCTCCATCTTTTCTGAGATAGAAAAGGAAAGAATTCCATGACTTTACATTATATTGGAGGCTGGAAAGACAGTATAATATATATATATTTCTTTCTTTTATTTAATTTTATTTATTTATTTATTTTTTTGGTTTTTGGGTCACACCCGGCAGTGCTCAGGGGTTACTCCTGGTTGTCTGCTCAGAAATAGCTCCTGGCAGGCACGGGGGACCATATGGGACACCAGGATTCGAACCAACCACCTTTGGTCCTGGATCGGCTGCTTGCAAGGCAAATGCCGCTGTGCTATCTCTCTGGGCCCTCTTTCTTTCTTTCTTTTCTTTTTTTTTTCTTTTTTTTTTTTGGTTTTTGGGCCACATCCAGTGATGCTCAGGGATTACTCCTGACTATGCACTCAGAAATTGCTCCTGGCTCGGGGAACTATATGGGACTCCGGGGGATTGAACTGCAGTCTGTCCTAGGTTATCGTGTGCAAGGCAAATGCCCTACCACTTGTGCCACCACTCTGGCACCAATACATATATATATTTTAAAAATATATAAAATATATATATATATATATATATATATATATATATGAGACTTTTAAAATTTTAGTTTTGTAATCTGACATGGCAGTGCCTGGGAATGACTCTCAGCTCAGTGCTTGAGATATTGCTTCAATGTGCTTGGGAACCCAAGTAGTTATGGATCAAACCCAGGACTGCCTACATGCAAAGCCTCCAGTTCATTGGAATATTCCCTTGGTCCTGATGATCAATTCTTATCCTTAAATAATTATGTGTAAAATCCATGATGATTATTTTTCTAGCTTTCCATGCTCTATAAAAATAACGTGTCTCGGACCCAATTATCACCAAAAAGTATAAGTAAGTTGGCATGACATTGTTATTACTCTGATTGAATCAGGAGGAAACCTAGTGCCAATTATTCTGTTTTATAACTGTGAATCTTAATTTATCTGTTAGTTATTATACTGGTAATTAGTTATTTGCATATTTTCTAAGTCATTCAGCAGTGGTTGGTGGCTGTCATACTTCATACATTCAATTGTATACTCAGCACCAATCATCAAATCAGAATATAGAGACACTGAGAAACCATAAATAAATGAAGGGAGAATATCTTTTATATGTGTAGCAGATCGAGAATGTATAGTATAATCTGGGAGAGTCTGAGGTTCTTTTCAGGATTATTTCAGTGGAGGGTCTCATGAATTTCATAAGAAATATGACATAGTAGGAACATCTCAAGAACACTTAATCAGAGCCAAATGTTTTCTTCCTGATTTCTTCAGAGAACATAGAGTTGTGTTAAAAGATGGCATGTTTAGGGGCCGGTGAGGTGGCGCTCGAGGTAAGGTGTCTGCCTTGCAAGCGCTAGTCAAGGAAGGACCGCGGTTCTATCCCCCGGCGTCCGATGTGGTCTCCCCAAGCCAGGGGAGATTTCTGAGCGCTTAGCCAGGAGTAACTCCTGAGCATCAAACGGGTGTGGCCCAAAAAAACAAACAAACAAAAAAAAGATGGCATGTTTAAAGAACATTAGTTTACTTTACCACACATGGTCATTGCCATGTTTGGGCCCAGAAGTATAAGTCTCAGGCCTCTTGATTTAACTATATTAAGTGATTCTCTGCTTTGAATACAAGCTAGAAAAACATTTTTTTTTTGGCTTTTGGGTCACACCTGGTGACGCTCAGAAGTTACTCCTGGCTATGTGTTCAGAAATGGCTCCTGGCTTGGGGGACCATATGAGATGCTGGGGGATTGAACCGCAGTCTGTTCTAGGTCAGTGCATGTAAGGCAAATGCCCTACAGCTTGCACCACCTCTCCATCTCAAACTTGAGAATTTTAATTCACAAAATATAATTTATGTATTTAAACATTTATTTATTATTTAGGTTTTTGGGTCACGCCTGGCTCCACACTCAGAAATCTCTCCTAGCAGGCTCAGGGACTATATGGGATCCCAGGAATCGAACCCAGGTCCATCCTCAGTCAGCCACATGCAAGGCAAACATCCACCGCTGTACTATTGCTCTGAACCCACAAAATATTTTTAAAAATTTTGTATTATCTATATTCATTATAGATAAATTATGAGTGCATGACAGATAAATTATAAAGTCACTGGAGCCAGAGAAATAGCACAGCAGATGATGGAGGGCTGGTAGGAGGGGGAAGAGGGCATTAGGAGGGTGAGAGAGAAACTGGGGACATTGGTTGTGGGAGATGCTCAATGGTGAGGTTGTTGTACATTGTATGACCTATAACACAATCATGAACAACTCTATCTGTGGAAAAAAAACCTGTATTATGAATAATTTTGTAACCATGGTGTTTAAATTAAAAAATTACTTAGGAAATAATAGTAATTAAAAGAAAATTATTTTTTATTAAAAGCATTGAAATAAAAGTTATTGAGAACCTAGGGCTGGAATGATAGCACAGGGGGTAGGACATTTACCTTGCATATGGCCAACTCTGGTTCAATCCCCAGGACCTATATGGTCCCTGGTGCTTGCCAGGAGTAATTTCTGGATGTAGAGCCATGAGCAACCTCTGAGCACTTCCAGGTATGCCCTGTCTAATATTTGAACATCAGTACTAGAAAAAATTAATTTAAAATGATAAATATGTATTAAAAGGAAAATATTTTCTTATAAAATATTTATACTTTTGGCCTTTATGGCAATAATTCAACTTTTGGGGGAGTCACAATATAATACATATAAGTTTTAGCTGAGAACAAGAAGCTTGAGAAGAAAAAATATTTGAAGACTCCCCTCTCCCCTCTATTCTCTCCTCTCCCCTCTTGACTCCCCTCTCCCCTCTATTCTCTCCTCTCCCCTCTTGACTCCCCTCTCCCCTCTATTCTCTCCTCTCCCCTCTTCTCTCCCCCTCTCCCATCCTCTCCCATCTCCCCTCTTCTCCCCTCTCAAGAAAAAAAAATTTGAAGATTAATAACAAAAAATGTGTGACTAGTGAAAATTGATCTTCAATTGAAAAGTATATGGAGTTTTCATTTGTAGCAAACTGATGAGGCTAAAGTGAGTGACCAAGATGTCATTTTGAATTTATGGTCAGCAAATCATGAAAATAACAGTTCTTCAAAACACAACATTTCTGGTGAATTATGTTTATTTATGAACTAAAAGAACTGTAGAAGGATCTAGAGCTAGAGAAAACATAGAAGATAACTGGTATGATGAAAGGGTTCAGATATAATCACTTGGAGAAAATGTTTATGGAATATGTGCTCTAGAGAAAAGAGGATAGGATACTAACAGGAAGTAAAAAAGTCTTTCCAAATCCATGGAAGAGATAACAAAGCAAAACAACCTCTGGAAGGAAGTTGTTGATAATTTAGCTTACCATAAGGCACTTGAGCTCTCTTGCAAGAATAGAGTGTCTTATGATTTAGTGATTTATGATTTAGTGATATCTCTTAAAGGAAGCTCAAACCTTCAGTTTACTGTTTGAGATGATGTAGGAAAGTTTCTTATATATTCCCAGGTAGAAAAACTGTCTACCTATTTTTCTTTCTTGGACTTTCAGCTATTAAAATGAGCACTTTCTTCTATTATTGGAATGCTTTTAGAAATTTACGAACACCATCATGAGTTTCCCTTTTTGGTTAACAAAACAAAAAATGTGAGTGTAAAGCTCCCCTTTTAACTTGTATTTTCAAACCCTTTTTTTTTTTGGTTATATAGACTGGAGCCTAGATAGATGAGGGACTTGTATAAGGTCCCAAAGATCCTTACTGTATGAACAAGACTAGACCAAGAAGAGCAGCATTGTGTGAAGACAGTTGTCTTTAGATATCAATACTTTAATTCTCTTTCATTTCCTTGCCTGGTTTTTCTTTCCATTCCTTTCTCATTTCCCTTCTCTTCCCTTCCCTCTCCTCCATCCCTTTTGTCTCATTGTCCTCTCTTCCCCCCTCCCTTTTTTTTTTTTTTTTACTGTTACAATGACCAAATCATTCTCACATACATTTTGGTTAATGTGTTTGTTGGGGGCAAAGGTTTGAGTAAATATTTATTCACTTTACTTCCCAAGCCTGCAAACATTTTCACTTGGGGGGGTGAATTAATGTCACTTTGCTTGTGTCCATATTTGTGGTCAACAGGGGTCACTTACTTGGTCACTGTACTTATGCCATGTTTGAGTCGTGGTGCTGGTCCAGGGGTTGCATACCTTAGCAGTACTTACCTGACTGGTACTTTGGAGGTCATACAATCTGTTGTGATTCAGGGAGTCCCAAAGACAGAGCAATCTGGACTGTGTTTTGTGAATCTTGGTAGTATAAGGATTGACCTTGATGCCTCACACTTGCGAGGCAGACCCTTTGTCCACAGAGATACCCCAGCACCCCCCCAAACTTTATTAGTTAGAAGTATTTATTTCCAGTTTGTGATGACTTTCCATCATATGCCTATGATGCCAGCTTAGTTATTTTCGTTATTATTTTTGGCCAAATCCTGTAGTCTTTGGGAGTCACTTTAAGCACTGTTCAGAGGTGCCAGGGATTGAACCCAGAGCTCTCACAAGCATTCCAAGCATGCTAGACATCTAGCACAATAATGAAAAACTGTCAAAGAGTCCCAATTCAAGGAAGCCATAGGATCCTCTTATCTAGAACTTTCTCAGTGTCTTCCTTAGGGCATCTTTCAGTTCCTTGTTCCTCATACTATAGATCAAAGGGTTTAAAATAGGGGTGATGAAAGTGTAGACCACGGAGACCACCCGTCCTCTCTCCGGGGAGTAGCTGGAACTGGGGGACAAGTATATGAAGCTGGTACAGCCATACTGCAGGAGAACCACTAAGAGGTGTGAGGAGCAGGTGGAGAAGGCTCGGTGGCGCCCTTCTGCTGAGCGGATTCGCAAGATAGCAGCCACGATGAAGACATAGGAGATGGAGATGAGTGAGAGCGGGATGCTGAGGACAATGAAGCTGATGATATATAAGGCCGTCTCGTGGATATGTGTGTCTGAACAAACCAGACGCATAACTGCAGGCATGTCACAGTAGAAGTGATAGATCTCATTGTTATTGCAGAACGGGAGATGGAAGATCAAAGCAGTTAGTGTCAGTGATAGCAGAAACCCCAAAACCAGGGACCCTACCATCAGCTCCACACACAAAGACCAACTCATGAGGATGGTGTACCTCAGAGGGTAGCAGATTGCGACAAACCGATCATAGGCCATGACTGCCAGCAAGACACAGTCGGCTCCACCCAAGAAGACAAAGAAGAACATCTGGGTGCCACAACCAGTAAGGGAAACCGGAGTATGTCCCATTGTAATAAGGTTGGCCAAGGCCAACGGGGCAATGGAAGATGTGTAGAAGATTTCTAGAACAGCCAGGTTCGCCAGAAAGAAGTACATGGGGGTGTGGAGGGAGTTATTTATCTGCACAATGACTGCAATGGTGGCATTTCCACTGAGGCTCATTAGGTACATTGCCAGGAAGGCCACAAAAATCAGGATCTGTATCTTAGGGTCCGTTGAGAATGGACGAAAGAAGAACTGGATCCTTGCAGTTTTATTGATTCCTTCCATGGTTAGCATATAGGACCTACAAAAAATAATAAAATAAAAAGGATGACTCGTCTCCAGGGATGTTCCATTTACTCTGACGCTTCCTTTACTTCTTTCAACATCAGAACATTTTTTTCAGGCAGCTCAGCATAAAGGCTCATCGTTTTATTTTAGGTAGATCATAAAATAATTAAACTGAAACATTTTCAATTTCCTCACCTTCCCAGTTCTATTTTCAATGACCAAAGACAAATCCCTTCATGTTGGACACTTCGTTACCTTTGTTTTAATTCTTCTTCCAAGAACTGTACCTATATAGAAAGGGGTTTGAAAATATTTGAAGAATTAATCAATGAGTAAAGTCTATTTGGTGATTATTTCAATGTGATCACAGTTATCCAGAGTTAGATCTCTAAATGGCCTTTTGGATAAAGGCTACCTACGATTGGCTGCTAAAAATGTTAATTGACAGATTTGAGTGGATAATTGCAGTTGCAAACAGTGTTCATGAAGAAAAAAACTTCCCCTGTCAATGCACACACACAAAATGTACCTTCTTTTTCTTATCTCAACCACAGGAAATGTGTATGGCTTTAAATGATTGTTTTGATAGAACTTTCAGGGAGAGTGGTTTAATTTACTCTTCTTAAGAGAGCAGGGGATGAAAGGGGAGGCAAAATTCTTATAATGTGTCCCCTGAAAAATCTATGCCACATCAAAAAAGTTTTTATTGGTGCCTACAGTTTTAATTTCCTGCCTCTTCATATCTAAGAATCTAGTCTTCAAACCAGGACAGTAGCTTGAGACAAAACCAAGTTTATACCGTAGATGCTAAATGAATTACTTCAAGAGCTACAAAGATATAAAAGAATTTTGTTTAAGTTCTGTTGCCATCTCTTTGTGCTAAGTCTGTCCACTCTTTTTAGGATTAAATAAATTCATCTCTTGTCAAAGTACTTTTCATAGCATACTTCACATTCATTTCCTTAAATAAAACAAAGGCATAGACAATGGGTTAATCCTGGAAAATCCATGGCTCCCTATATGAAATACCAGGACCACAATATGCATTGTGTTGTACATCTTGTCTCAATCTCTTTATGTAAAAGTTTTCCACTCCTTGTAATGTCTTTATGGTGGTGATAAGATCAACATGTATGAGATGTTCTAGCCAGAAGCTGTATCAGTTTTAAACTATATGAAGTGTTTCTATCCAGAGACAATAGAGAAGAAGCCCAGGAGGATTGGTCCATGGAAGGAAACTTGCCACAAAAAGCAAGATGGGGGGGCAGTTATGGCAGAGGAAGGACCACTATGACAAGAGAGGTAGAAATGATCACTCTGAACAAGAAAGAGGTTAAAATATATGCATACTATTGCAAACCATAGTGTCTAAAAGGAGAGAGATAGACAGAGAGAAATACAGAGAGAGAAGAGAGAGAGAGCATAATCTGTCCCAGAAGCAGGCAGAGGGAAAGTGGGAAACTAAGGACCTTGGAGGTAGGAAATATGCATTGGTGAAGGATGTTGTACATTATATGACTGAAACTCATTTATGAGCAACTTTGTCACTGTGGAAAAAAACCTTCTGTATTATGAATAACTGTGTAACTGTGGTGTTTAAATAAAGCAATCAAAACAAGATTCATATATTAGGGCCGGAGAGATAGCACAGTGGTAGAGCATTTGCCTTAGACACAGAAGGATGCTGGTCTGAATCCCGGCATCCCGTATGGTCCCCCAAGCCTGCCAGGAGCGATTTCTGAGCACAGAGCCAGGAGAAACCCCTGGGTGATGCCGGGTGTGACCCAAATACCAAAACCAAACTAAACAACAAAAAAAGATCATATGAAGTGCTTTTGCTATTGCAAAGATACCAAGTAGATACAACTCCCAAAAGATGATCTGGAAGAATCATATATTCAAGCTGTATGATGCCAATATATAGGATCAAATGGTTGAAATCCAAGCAAACAAGTAGCCAACTGATTTATAAATTTGAAAAGGCAGTGCTATTTGGCACCTCTCATGATTCCTATATAAATAAACAAAAAAGTATATAGCAGGTAGAATCTAGCAGGTAAAAGCTCTAGACTGTGTCAGGATAAAGTGAAGTTAATATGGTGAAGCATTAAAGAAAAAAGAGTCAATTTAAGCATGTGTCTTTTTCTGGTGGGCGGGGGGAATGGCAAACACCCAGCAGTTCTTTCAAGCTACTCTGTGCTTGTGGACCATAAAATATCCAGGATTGGTTTTGATCTCCTGCATGTAAAGCATGTGCTCAACTTGTTGAGCTATTTCTTCATCCCAAGGCAAGTTTAAACTTGAAAAATCTTGAAAAATTATTTCTTTAAACCCCCCAAACAACCTATTGAGCTAGCATATATGGAAGGAAGTTGCATGAATTTTGAGAGATAAAGCTCTAAGATTTGAAAGCAAGTTCTATGTGGTTGGCTATAAATAAGTCCAAGAATATACATTCTATTTTATGCTAATTAGAATACTTAACTAGAAAAGTTTCAGTTGTATTCTTTAGACCATCTGTCAACTATAGACTTATGTAAAATAGAGTACACTGAACTTTCCTAAAATAAAATCTTTGCAAAGGAAGCTCCACTTATTTTCCAAAAAAAATTAATAGAGGAATCACATTTTTGTTTGTTTGTTTGTTTTTGGGTCACACCCGGCAGTGCTCAGAGGTTACTCCTGGCTCTATGCTCAGAAATTGCCCCTGGCAGGCACAGGGGACCATATGGAATGCTGTGATTCGAAGCACTGCCTTCTGTATGCAAGGCAAACACCTTACCATTGTGCTATCTCCAGCCCCGGAATCACATTTTCTAAGATAGATATATCCCAGAAAATAAATTCCAGATAATATCTTAGTCTTGGATACAATAATTTATTAATTTTTTTTTTATTTTTGGGCCACACCCAGTGACTCTCAGGGGTTACTACTGGCTATGCCCTGCCCTCAGAAATCACTTTTAGCTTGGGAGACTATCTGGGATGCCAGGGGATCGAACCACAATCTGTCCTAGGTTAAAAGCAAACGCCCTACCACTGCATCATCACTCTGGCCTCTGATTTATTGTTCTTGAGATTATTTCTCATCCAGGATCCAAGAGTACATCTCTATGAGTTCTTTTCCCTTCATGTGATTACTGTGCATGCTGACAAGTGGGTTGCAGGTGCCCTCAGAATTTGCATGATGCTTTGCAAGGTTTCAGCTCCATCTCTCAATGATATTCCCTCACTCATGCAAGGTTGCACAAATGAGCTACTTTTCAATCATTATTATCCCCCAAGGTGTTTTAAAGTACACACAGATGATTGTGCAGTATCTGTCCTTATTTTTAATATCTTTGTGCCTCTACTGCTTCTCATTCTATGATATTTTATCATTCTAAGTTATACCCAACATTTAAATTATAATAATAAACATTTTTTTGGTTTTTCGGGCCACACCCATTTGATACTCAGGGGTTACTCCTGGCTAAGTGCTCAGAAATTGCTCCTGATATGACAGAGATTCAAAGGGTAATCAGAAATTGCTCCTGGCTTGGGGGACCATACGGGATGCCGGGGGATCGAACCGCGGTCCTTCCTTGGTTAGCGCTTGCAAGGCAGACACCTTACCTCTAGCGCCACCTCGCCGGCCCCAATAATAAACATTTAATAATAACTAATATAATGGTAAACTTTTAATTATAATGCCGTGGAGCATATAAGGCAGGTTCAAGGAACTCCTTGTACCTCAAACTGTGAAGAAGGAAAGCACTTGGTCTTGCAGTCAATGAACTTCTGATTATATAACCAAACATTGGGAGAATGCACACATACAATTAAAATGCTGAGAGCAAATCAAATTTGTTTCTGAAAGTCAGCAATAATAGCAGGTAGCAATTTCACACAATTCAACATAATAGCATGCACACATTCTTTGTTATATCTAATGTATCATTCGTGTTTTCAATTAAAAATATTTTCTGACAGCAATAATAATTCATTCTTGTGGGGCCAGAGCAATAGCACAGCAGTAGGGCGTTTGCCTTGCATGCAGCATACTTAGTACTGACCTGGGTTCAAACTCCAGCATCCCATATGGTCCCCCAAACCTGTCAGGAATGATTTCTAAATGCAAATCCAGGAGTAAACCCTGAGCACCACTGGGTGTGGCCCAAAAACCAAAAACCAAACCAAACCAAACCAAAAAAAAAAAAGTGCTAAGCTTTTTTTTTTTTTTTTCCCTTTTGGACTTTGGGTCATACATGGTGGTGCTCAGAAGTTATTCCTAGCTCTTCACTCTGAAGTCACTCCTAGTAGGCTCAGGGGACCATATGGCCTGCTGGGATTCGAACTGTGGTCAATCCTGTGTTGGCTGTGTGCAAGGCAAATGCCCTATCACTGTGCTATTATTGCTCCAGCCCCTGTTAAACATTTTGTTAAATATGCCCTCATAGATGTGGCCTTTTACTCGTATTCAAAAGCCTCCTTTATTGTCAGTGTTTCGATAGAGAGAAAAATAGGGACTTAAGAGTTTAACTTACCTGTCCTGTCATTCTTTGCCTCTATATTTCAGGACTAGTTAGTGTTGAGCTTACTTCATCTGATGGCAAATATAATACCTTTATTGACTAAAATTTCCTGCGTGTCATGCATCAATCTGAAATCATGGATTTTGCAGAATGCTTTCTTGAATCTTCTCTTAAATTATCTAGTATAAGAGATTGGTTCTTGGTATAGATGCTAGAATATCACTCTGTAAAAAGTTCCATACTGCTGGAAATGTGGACCAGTGGCAAAGCACATTATATATTTGAAGCCCTAAGTTAAACAAAAATTTTTGTAGTCTACAAAATGGATTCTGGGTAGTGGCTGGACTTTAACTCTTTCTACAAAAAAACTCCAATAAAAAATTGAGATGTGAATCAACTGTAGGACATACATACACTTTGCATGCTTGAAGCACTGGGTTAAAAACAAAACAAAATGTTGAGTTTGTATTTTCTGGCCAAAGCCCACCACTAATCATAGCCTTGTTAAAGACTAGGGATTTTTCTAAAACTCAAAAAATTATTCTTACCATTTATTGGACCTAGGTGAACTGCTGGCCACCAGGGATCATTTCCAGCTTTTGCTAAGAACTGAGACCCCAGACATCTGTATCCTGGTCCTTTTGCCCTCAGAAAATTCCTGTGATGACATGCTGATACTTCTGTTAAAAAGTTCCTTAATCTAAAGCCAAACCTTTCTATCAACTCTTCTCCATTCTGCCTCTTTGTTGGGTAACATCTGTGTTTTACTGTCTCTGACTCTGTAGCCTGGAATTTCCATTTACAGTTGTCCTGATTCATAGACTCATATTACTTAATAATGAAAGACATAACTAAATGCACTAGCAAAAATTCTTTGGTCTCCTGGGATGACCCAAGTCTTCTTGAGAAGCAAAAAGCAATAAGATTAAATATAGTGTCCCTAAGAGTCAGAATTGCATCAGGATTATTCCTTTGGTATAGCTTCCCAAGGGATAACCATTAAGTAACTTGTTGATGAGTTTGGAGAGGAGGTCAGTTTGGGGAAGTAAAAACGATTATGTAATTTTTAGTTTATTTCTCTTGAACTAATATTTAATAAAAAGGAAATTTCCAAGAAAATTTTATTTATTTATTTATTTTAATCAATTATTGCAATATTCTACATTATTCCCTGCACTTGTTGTTTCTGGGCAATTGATTCTTTGTTATTTTATTCTCATACCTCTGGTATTTTTTTAAATCTATTTTTCTGGCTTCTTCTTTTCCACAAATTTCAATCCAATTTGGATCTTCATTCAAAGTCTTCTGACATTTTTCAGCTAGGCAATTCAATGTGGTTCTTTGGCTTTTTTTTTTTTTTTTTTTTTTGGCCACTCAATGACTCTCAGGGATTACTCCTGGCTACGTGCTCAGAAATCACCCCTGGCAGGCTGGGAGACCATATGGGATGCCAGGAATCGAACAGGGTTCCTTCTGAGTTGTCTGAATGCAAGGCAAATGCCCTGCCACTGTGCTATCTTTCCAGCCCCTGAAGGTACCTTTTCTAAACAGAGTTTCTAGATTCTCAGAGTAGATGCCCTGAAGTGGAATTGCTGAGTCACATGGACACTAAATTTTTAGTTGTTTTTTTTTTTGTTTGTTTTGTTTTTGTTTTTTATTTTGGGGGGCCACACCCGGCATCACTCAGGGTTTACTCCTGGCTTTGTGCTTAGAAATCGCTCCTGGCTGGCTTGGAGGACCGTATGGAATGCCGGACATTGAATACAGGTCTATCCTCGGTTGGCTGTGTGCAAGGCAAACACCCTACAGCTGTGCTATCTCTCAGACCCAAATTCTTAGTGTTTTAAGGAAGTGTTCATATTATTTTCTAAAAAGGTTGAACCAATTAACATTTCCACCAGCAGTGAATGAGGGTTCCACATCCAGGCCAATACTCATTGTTTCAGTTCTTTGTGATGTGTGTCAATCTCACTGGTCTGAGATGCTATCTCCTTGTTTTGATTTGCATTTTCCTGATAATAAGTAACACAGAGCATTTTTCATATACCTTTTGGCCATTGGTATATTTTCATTTAACAAGTTTCTGGTAATCTCCTTGCCACACTTTTTGATGGGATGTTTTTGTTTGTAAAGCTCTACTACCACTATTTATATATCTTAGATATTAACCCTTTATCTGATAGGTTGTAGGCAAATATTGTCTTCTAATCTGTAAGGTATCTTTTTATTCTGGTTATTTCCTTTGTGGTGCAGAAGTTTCTTAGTTAAATATTTATTTACCTTTGTTTAAGTTTTCTTGACCTATAGATTCAAATCATTGAAAGATACCTCTGGCTTCAATATCATGATGTGTTCTGCCAATGTTTTCATAAAAAATTTATGGATTCAAAAAATTATAGATCCAGATTTGATACCAAGGTCTTTTTCCATGTTGATTTGATTTTAGGTCATGGTGTTTGAAAAGAATCTTAGGTATTTTTTGTTTGTTTGTTTTATTTTTGTTTTTGTTTTGTTTTGCATGTGACTGACCAGTTTTCCCAGTACCATTTTTGAAGAGTCTTTTCTTGTTCCATTTAATACTGTTTGCTCCTTTGTTGAAGATTAACTGTCCATATACCTGTGGTTATATCTCTAGAGTTTCAGTTTTATTCCATTGATCTAAAAGTCTATCCTTATTTCAGAACCACATCTTTTTTTTTTTTTTTTTTTTGGTTTTTGGGCCACACCCGGTGATGCTCAGGAGTTACTCCTGGCTATGCGCTCAGAAGTTGCTCCTGGCCGGGGGATCGAACCGCGGTCCGTCCTAGGTTAGCGCAGGCAAGGCAGGCGCCTTACCTCTAGCGCCACCGCTCGGCCTCAGAACCACATTTTTAATAGTTATAGCTACATAGTATAATTTAAAATTGGGAAGAAACAGCCTTTCATCTTCTTTACCATAAGATTGATTTGACTGTATGGGACTTTATTATTCCATATAATTTCAGCAGTTCTTGATCTCTGTCTTTATAATGTCATAGTTATTTTTATAGGTACTTTACCTGTGTCTTTAAAAAATGTCATAGATATTTGTATAGTGCTTTGGATAAGAGTGTCATTTTAACAATATTAATCCTTCAAACCCTGAAAAGGAAATATGTTTGCATTTCCTAGTTTCTTTTATTTTTTAGTAGTGTTTTATAGTTTTCTTTGTATGTCTTTTCACCTCTTTCTTTTGGGGGACACACCCAGTAACGGTAAGGGATTACTCCTGGCTATGGGCTCAGAAATCACTCCTGGCTTGGGGGACCACGTGGGACACTGGGGGATAGAACCAAAGTCTATCCCAGGTCAGCCATGTGCAAGGCAAATGCCCTACTGCTGCGCCACCACTCTGGCCCCCACCTCTTTTGTTAAGCTGATTCCTGGTACTCGATTCTCTGAGCAACAATTGTGAAAGGTATTGATTTTTTTGTTTGTTTGTTTATGGGTCACACCTTGTGATACTTAGGCGTTACTACTGGCTTTGCACTCAGAAATTACTCTTGGCAGGTTTAAGGGACAATACAGGATGCTGAAAATTGAACCCAGTTAGCTATGGGGAAGGTAAATGTCCTACCTGCTGTGCTCTGGTCCCAGTATTGACTTTTTAAATTCTGTCTCTTCTAATCTATTATTTGTAACCTTCACTGTACTGTACTGGTCTATTGTTTCTAGGAGCTTTATTTTTGTTGTGTTGTGTGTGTGTGTGTGTGTGTGTGTGTGTGTGTGTGTGTAGTCTTTGGGGTTTTTTAAGTATAGTAAGATATTATCTGCATAAAGTAAGAAATTAACTTTTATCTTTCCAATCTGAAGAAATGACAATAGGTCTTTTTAAAAAGGTTTTAAAGAATTCACTTATAAATCCATCTGGATCCCACCTTTTATTTTGAAACAGACTGTTGATTACCGTTTTGATATGTTTGATAGCTATTAACCTGTTCAGATGCTCTGTTTTTATCTTGGGAGGCTGTAAGAATGCAGGAATTTATCCATTTCTTTTAGGTTCCCTGTTACATAAAGATTTTTGAAGTCATCCCCAATGATGCTTTGAGTTTCTGTGGTAGCCTTCATATCTCCACCTAAATTTCAATTTTAATTACCAGGGTTTATGTTTTTTTTTTTTTTTGTGAGCCTTGCTAATGTTTATCAGTCTTGATTATTCTTTCAAAATACCAGCTCTTGGTTTTTTTTTATTTCCACTTAATTAATTTCTGTCCTAAATTTTATTATTTTCTCATTATTTGTTTGTTTTGAGTTCTTTCTCTTGGATTTTTTTTTTTAGCTGTTTATGCTGCATAGCTAGATTGTCTATGTGGGTCTTTTCTTGCTTCCAAATGAGTGCTTGCATTGCTATAAACTTTCCTCTTAACATTACTTTATCTGTGTTCCTTATATTATGGTAGCTTTTATCTTCATTTTCCTTTATTTCCAGAAATCCTTTGATGTCCTCTATGCCTTCCTCTATTACTCACTGATTGTTCAGTAGTGAATTGCATAATTTCCAGGTTTTTGTGTTTATCTCTGTGATTAACTTCCATTCTCAGTGCACCATGACTGACAGGATTGTTTATATATATATATATATATATATATATATATATATTGTTGATATTTATTCATTTTATGAAGGTATGTTTTGTGAGCCAAATGTGGTATGTTTTGGCCAGTGTACACTGGAAAAGAGGGTGTATGTAACTTTTTTGGGATGCAGTTCTCTATATATATCTTCCCAGCCTCTCTCTTCCATTTCTTTCTTCAAAGCCATTATTTTCTTGTTGAAGTTCAGTTTGATTGTGTTGAAGTCTCCCACTACTATTGTGTTTTTATCAGTGTCTTCATTGAGGTCTGCCACAGTTGCTTTAAGTATTTTGATGAAGCATCATTAGATACATAAATATTTAGAAGTGTAAGTTCTTTGAGATGTACACATTCTTTATTCATTTAGAAATAGCCATCCCTGTCCCTTATTATATTTTAAAATTGAAGTGTGTGTTGTCTGATATTATTATGACCACTCAGTTTTTTAAAGTAAATTATTTGCTTGAGTGTTATATTTCAGTTTTTTACTTTGAGCCAGTCAAATGAGTTTGTGCTTATTGTTCAAATATGCCTCATATAGCCAGCAGAAAGTTTAGTTTAGTTTTTTTATTCCATTCTGCCACTTTGTTTCTCTTGATTAGTATATTTGGCATTGGTGAAATCATTGACATGTAGGAGTTTCTTGCCATTATTATGTAGAAGTTATGTGTGTTTGGAATTTGTCTTTTCTTTTTTTAAAAAAATATTTTAATTTTCTAGGCTGGTGTGATCAGAACGAAATTTGTCTTTCTTAGAGAACCTTTCTTCAGTTATTCCTGCAGAGTAGGTTTCAAGACTAAGAAATTCCTGAGCTATTGTTTATTTGTGAAGCTCTGTATTAAACCTTCAAATATGAGGTGTTCATATCATTGAGTTATATATATTTTTTAAAAATATGTCACCATTTTCTTCTGGTCCAGGGGGTCTTACTTGATAAATATGCTGTGATTATTTTTTCTGTTCTTTATTTTTAATTGTTGTTTTAGGGCCACACCCAGATGCACTCAGGGGTTACTTCTGGTTTTTCACTAAAAAAAAAAAAAACCAAAAAACACTCCTGGCAGACTTGAGGGACCATATGGGATACAGAGTTGAACCTGGGTCTGCCACATGCAAGGCAAATGCCCTACACCATAGTTTACAGACGCCTTCCCCCCTCCTCCAGTTAGTTGTTCAGTTACGAAGTTGTTCATGATTGGATTTCAGTAATACAATGTACAATACCCTTCACCAGTGTACACTTTTCACCACCAATTATCCAGTTTCCCTCCTGTCCTCAACTCTGCCCTTTCTCCTGCCTGCCTTTGGGGTAGAAAACATTTTTTCTTCTATTTCTCCTCTTTTCTTTCAGGTACTTTGGTTTGCACTATTGTTACTGAAGGGGTATCATACATATCACTTTCTGTTTTTTCAGATGCCAGCTCTTGTCCAGAATGATCTTTTCCATCTTCCATTGTCATAGTGGTTCCTTCTCTGTCTTAATTGCACTATTCCACTATTTGTAGCTTTGTAGCTTTGTACCATGGGCTATTCCTCCCAACCCTCATCTCTATTGTCTCTAGATATTATTAACATAATATTTTTTTCTTTTCTTTTCTTTTCTTTTCTTTTTTTGGTTTTTGGCCACACCCGGCGTTGCTAAGGGTTACTTCTGGCTGTCTGCTCAGAAATAGCTTCTGGCAGGCAAGGGGGACCATATGGGACACCGGGATTTGAACCAACCACCTTTGGTCTTGGATCGGCTGCTTGCAAGGCAAATGCCGCTGTGCTATCTCTCCGGGCCCATCTTTTTCTTTATATATCACAAATGAGTGTGGTCATTCTGTCTTTTCCTCTCCCTCTGACTCATTTCACTTAGCATATTACTCTCCATATCCATCTATGTATAAACAAATTTCATGACTTAATTTCTCCTAACAGCTGCATAGTATTCCATTGTGTAGATGTACCACAGTTTCTTTAGCCACTACCACAGTTTCTTTAGTCACTCAACTCTTCTCAGGCACTTGTGTGGCTTCCAGATTCTTGTTATTGTGAATAGTGTGGCAATGAACATAAGAGTTCAGAGGGCTTTTCTCTGTTGTGTTTCTGGGTCCGTAGGGAATATTCCCAGGAGAGATATTGCTGAGGGACATGGAAGTTCAAAATACTATTTTTTGGAGTAATATCCATATTGTTTTCCAAAAAGGCTGGACTAGTCTATATTCCCACTACTGTTGTGAAACTTCAAGCAGTTTTTTTGTATATAATTTCCTTTGATCTTGATGTTTTCATTATTATATATCTTTCTTTGGTTTTTATTATACCATGAAGTTTCTAGGAGACGTTTTATTTGGGTCTCCTTTGGCTGGGACTCTTTGTGTGTCTTGAATCTCTGTTTCTGCCTGCCTCAACACTGAAAACTTCTCACCTACTATTTCTAGTGTTTTTATTGTTTCTCTTTCTTTTTTGGGGGGGGCACACCCGGCGGCACTTATGGGTTATTCCTGGCTCTTCACTTAGAAATCACTCCTGGTTCAGGGGACCATATGGGATGCCAGGATTTAAATAACCAGTTGTGCCATACAGCTGTGCTATTGCTCTGGCCCCTCTATCTCTTTTTCTTTCTTTTTTTTCTTTCTTCTTTCTTTCTTTCTTTCTTTCTTTCTTTCTTTCTTTCTTTCTTTCTTTCTTTCTTTCTTTCTTTCTTTCTTTCTTTCTTTCTTTCTTTCTTTCTTTCTTTCTTTCTTTCTTTCTTTCTTTCTTTCTTTCTTTCTTTCTCTTTCTTTCTTTCTTTCTTTCTTTCTTTCTTTCTTTCTTTCTTTCTTTCTTTCTTTCTTTCTTTCTTTCTTTCTTTCTTTCTTTCTTTCTTTCTTTCTTTCTTCTTTCTTTCTTTCTTCCTTTCTTTCTTTCTCCTTCCTTCCTTCCTTCCTTCCTTCCTTCCTTCCTTCCTTCCTTCCTTCCTTCCTTCCTTCCTTCCTTCCTTCCTTCCTTCCTTCCTTCCTTCCTTCCTTCCTTCCTTCCTTCCTTCCTTTCTTTCTTTCTTTCTTTCTTTCTTTCTTTCTTTCTTTCTTTCTTTCTTTCTTTCTTTCTTTCTTTCTTTCTTTCTTTCTTTCTTTCTTTCTTTCTTTCTTTCTTTCTTTCTTTCTTTCTTTCTTTCTTTCTTTCTTTCTTTCTTTCTTTCTTTCTTTCTATCTTTTCTCTTTCTTTCTACACCCAGCAATGCCCAGTGGTAACTCCGAACTTTGCCCCTATGGATCACTCTTCGTGGTTCTGGGGGACTATATGGAATGCTGTGAATGCTGTGGCTTGACCTAAATTTAATGCTGCATGTATGCCAAGTGTCTTAGTCCCTGTATTGTCCTTCAGCCTCTTACCTTAATTTTATAACACCTTGACTAGCACTATCAGTTAATAGTATAAAGGTAATCACTTGCAGTGTACATGGTGGGTCTTAAAAATTATTTGGTAAATATATAAAGGGATGCCTAATGGTCTGAGACTTGATTGTGGATGGATGCTGGTCATGCATTTTCATCTTCTTTAGGACCTGTTTTATAAAGTGGGTTATAGAATTATGTAATAAAAACAATATGGAATATAAATAATAATTAGGATGGGCACAAAGGCATGGAGCAGAGAGTAAGTTTTCCTGTCTGGAGAAGGGTCTAGTATGGTATGTGTAGCAGAATATGGTTTCATTTCACCAGGACTCTTGGCTGAGTTTTGAAGGGCCCTGAGTATTTGTTTGGATATATATATATATATATATATATATATATATATATATATGTATGTATATATATAAATTAACTCCTTTTTGGATAAATTAAAATAATTTATATTTCTAAAGAAAATCAAATATGGGTTGTAAAAATTGCAAATGATTGGGGGGGGAATTGCAAATGATTAAAATATAGTTAAGCCTAGCAGCAATTAAGTCACTTTTGAATATTTCTTACCCCAAATAATTGCAATTTGTGGTTTGTGTTTAAAACATTGACCTACAGGGGATGGTCAAGTTAAAAAGTAAGTTAGTCTCTTGAGACTTCATTGAAACAAACCAAAAGGGAATTCTCCAGAAATGAGATGAGAAGGAGCCCACAATTGTATCTTTTCTGATCACAAGTCTAATCTTCTTCCCTGGAGGAGCAGCAACATGAAAGACTGAACTGTATATTGGTTTTTTTTTTTTTTTTGAACTGTATATTGACTTTCCCCAGTACTGGTGGTTTCTTTATGGTTTAAACTCCTTGACTCCTTGACTCTATTAAGAAACAGATCACATCTTCAGCTTCTGTCAGCTTCAGGAAAGGGTGTGTTGGGAGCGCCACTCTAGATAGATAGAAGGTAAGGAGGGTATGAAGGTTAGTCTGTAGTGTTATGTGATATGGAGCCTCTTGTGAATGAATCAATGAACATAGCTGACATTGGGGTTTTTATGATCCTTTGTGAGTTTCCTTGTGTAGAGTTGAAGTTGAATTGACATTATTTTTTTTTAAAACCATTCACTCATTCATTGGTTTCTGGGCCACACCCAGAGGCTAAGGGGTCACTCCTGGCTCTGCACTCAGAAATCGCCCTGGCAGGCTGGGGGACCATATAGGACTCCAGGAATCAAATTGGGTCCCTCCCAGGTCAGCCTCATGCAAGGCAAATTGTTTACTGTTATGCTGTCTCTCCGGTCCCTGAATTAAAATTAACTTAACCTCATGGAGTAATGAAATTACACTATTTATGTCCAATATACCAACAATAAAATTCTCTAAACAGAGACTGAGGTGAGAGGATCACATCTGTTCACATCTATTGTAGGAGTTCACGCTTTGCTTGAACATCTCGAAAGTATAGTGCAATATATTCAATTACCAAGTTAAACACCATCGTATTGTACATTGTAGAAGTTGTATATATACTCAGCAAGTGAGTGAATACATTTCAAATACTATTAATTACTCATTAAGAGGAAAGTAAAGAAAGTGTAATGTCTTTATCACAAGTCTTTACTTGAATGTTTTCTAAGTTTTTGGAGGCAATATTCAGATTGTTCAAGATTCATCATTGAGGATTCAACATTACTGAAGGTATAAATCCTAGGTGGAAAAGACATGAAGTGTCTTGAGCTCATCATCAGGTACCAAGAGAACATGCAGCAGCAGGGACAGAATCAAGCAAAGTGGAAGAAAGTCTTTGTTTACAGGTGAAAGAATAAAACTCAAAGTTTTGTCATTTTTATTCCATTGAGAGGATACCAAAAAAGTGAACTTGCTATTGGAGAGGGGGAAATTTTGAAATTTACTCATCAGTTCTTTGAATGAAGAAACAAAAGGCAAGACTAGTTTTTTTCTTTTTATAAGAAGGTCATACTTTGAATGTCCTTGAATATGAAATGTCTTGCAGTAAAACCCCACTTCAATGAGGTCAAAGAATTTTACAATATAAAATGTAAAAGTTAGGTAGAGAGATAATGGAACTAAGAAATTATAATTAGGGGCCGGGCGGTGGCGCTGGAGGTAAGGTGCCTGCCTTGCCTGCGCTAGCCTAGGACGGACCGCGGTTCGATCCCCCGGCGTCCCATATGGTCCCCCAAGAAGCCAGGAGCAACTTCTGAGCGCATAGCCAGGAGTAACCCCTGAGCCTCACGGGGTGTGGCCCAAAAACCAAAAAAAAAAAAAAAAAAGAAATTATAATTAAGTGAATAAAAGTTAGCTTTGTATTTGGTAAAAGTTAATCTAAAAGAATAACATGAATTTTGTTGCTCCCATTATAAGACGGAATGACATTTATTATAAAGTAGCATGTATGTTTGATCAAAGATGTGTAGAACCTCTTAAGAATTCTGATGAATATCTGAGAAATGTTAAAAATCCTTTATTATATCAATACATTGCATTAATACCTTACATTAAAATATGATATTTTTACTAGTAGTTTCAAATAATTCCAAAGAAATTCTAAACAGCTCATTTTATTTCTAAAGTTCAGAAAATTTAATGAGGGGCCAGAGTGATAGCATAGAGGTAGGGTGTTTGACTTGCACTCGGCTGACCCAGGACAGACCTGGGTTCGATCCAAAAATTTTTTTGAGGGCTGTTTGAATTGTCTGCTTGAGGGGTATTGCTATCCTGAATTCTGATCTTATATAGTTGTAACTTTGGGAGATTACGCTCATTAAACTTGTAGAGGATTGTGCAAATTAATTCTCTTGGAGCAAAATATTTTTCTTTATTTTTATTTTTTATTTTTATATTTTGGCCACACCAGGTAGTGTTCAGGGGTTACTCCTGGCTTTGTGCTCCTGAATCACTCCTGGTGAGATCAGGAGGCCATATGGAATGCTGAGAATTGTACCCAGGTCAGCTGCCTACAAGGCAAACTCTCTTCCTCCTGAATTGACCCCAGTAATACTCTAAATTTTAAAGTTGCAGGAAAAAAATAGATAGAAAAAAGTAAATGCTACATTTAAAATTTTCTTTTTATTTTTAATTATGAGAACAAAGATGCAAAGAAAGAGGACAAGGTAAAGTTACAGTGGAAGGACAATCACCCATAACATAATTCTCAGAAGAAGTCCCCTTGCTGATATCTTGACTTTGAACTTTCAGCCAAAGAACATTAAGGTAAATAAAACAGAATCCATGTACAATTACTTTGTCCCTCAAGTCCCCAGACTGTAACATATTATAATTTTTTTTTTTTTTTGGTTTTTGGGCCACACCCGGCGGTGCTCAGGGCTTACTCCTGGCTATCTGCTCAGAAATAGCTCCTGGCAGGCACGGGGGATCATATGGGACACCGGGATTCGAACCAACCACCTTTGGTCCTGGATCGGCTGCTTGCAAGGCAAACACCGCTGTGCTATCTCTCCGGGCCCTTATAATATTTCTTAACAGCACACAAGGCAATCTAAAGCCATAAAACTTACATAACTCCTTAAACATTAGAGGCATAATATTTTTTACATTTTCATGTACATGCATATTAAATGCTACATTTTTAACTTAAATTTTTAATGCATTTAACAGTCTTTTTTATTTATTTATTTTCAGTTTTGGTTTTTGGGTCACACCCAGTGGCACTCAGGGGTTACTCCTGGCTCTGAGCTCAGAAATCGCTCCTGGAAGGCCTGGGGGACCATATGGGATGCTGGGATTCGAACCACTATCAGTCCTGGATCAGCTGTGTACAAGGCACATGCTCTACCACTGTGCTATGGCTCCAGCCCTGCATTCAACAGTCTTTATTTTAGACTTTATGCTAGATGCTAATCTTTCAGCGTGGAAGGAATGATGCCATTAGTTTTGAGGATGAGAGAAGACACATGAAAAGAAATGGGTAGGTAGAGGACATTCAATTCTCCAGAACTATGCCTCCAGGTGACTTCGTTATTTTGCTCTGTGAAGTTGGAAACTGAGTCATTGCTGTCAGCGTGAGAGGAGATTGTACAAGGGAAACTAATTTTAGTGAGTACTTAGAGAATAGGAACATAATTAGGGTTGATAAGGCTATTCTATTTGTTTGTTTGTTTTGGTTTGGATTTTGGGCCACATTCAATGGCTCTCAGAGGTTACTGCTGGCTCTGTGCTCAGAAATTGCCCCTGGCAGGTTCAGGGGGACCATATAGGATACTGGTCTATCCCAGGTCAGCTGCATGCAAGCCAAATATTCTACCACTGTGCTATTACTTTGGCCCATTGAAGGCCATTCTGTCTGTTATCTCTGTTGTGCCACCAGTCAGAAGAATTTGTGAAGTTTTTCAGTGATGTTTTGCCTAAAATAGAAATGATGGAAATTATAGATGGTATCATTACGTTGACAAGGTCAGTGCTCCAAGAGATAGACCATAAATCTTGATTAAGACAAGGAATAAAGTCTATAGGAGACTTTGGTGTTATCAAAATAGTCGTTAAAAGATAAAAACTTAACATGGAGGTAGGGTGTTTGCCTTGCATGCAGAAGGATGGTGGTTCAAATCCCGGCATAATGTCCCCCGAGCCTGCCGGGAGCGATTTCTGAGTGTAGAGCCAGGAGTAACCCCTGAGTGCTGCTGAGTGTGACCCCCCCTAAAAAAGATAAAAACTTATTACTTATTATTGTTTATGGAACACACATCAGGATTGAGGCTCATTTACCTCCCACCCTCATCTTGAGTACTGTGTTTTTTGTTTTCCACAGAGATGAAGAAATTGAAGTAGAAAGCTTCAGCATATTCTCAAGGTCATCAAATTATCCAATAAAAATAACTGCTTAAACCAAAAATCTCTTATACTAGTATCAGCTCTTGATAACCAGGCAAAGAATTATGGGAATAGAGGTGTTTGTGTGCTGGAAATAGTAATACTTATCTCAGGTTTTTAGGGTTTACTTGGACATAAAGACTTAATGTATGCCAATTTACAGAGCTTCCTTATTCCCAGTTTCTTAAAGATGGAAGCAGTACAAAATCTTAACAGATTAATGGGAAAATAAATATGGTATTTACACATAAAGGACTGATACACATTTGTCAAAAGGATGACACTCCAAAATTTTTTCAACTACATGAATAAGGCTGGAAAGCATTGTGCTTAGTGAGATGAGTCAAACTTCGTAGAACAAATATTATTAATTCCAGGTATATGAACTACCTAAAAATAGAACATTGCTACAGAAGAATAGATGATGCTGAAGACTAGGATGGGAGAATGAGATGAGATTATTAATCAATAAGAAAAGAGTTTCCTTTGGGGATGGCACAGAGCTCTTGGGAATAATAAACAGTGGGGGCCGGAAAGATAGCATGGAGGTAAGGCGCTTGCCTTTCATGCAGAAGATCATCGGTTCGAATCCTGGCATCCCATATGGTCCCCCGTGCCTGCCAGGAGCAATTTCTGAGCATGGAGCCAGGAGTAACCCCTGAGCACTGCCGGGTGTGACCCAAAAAACACACAAAAAAAATTAACAGTGATGATCCCATACATTTTGGAATTTTTGTAATTTGGAATTTTTGTAATTGTGCACTTACACAAAGTTATAAATATTTTTATGTCATGTACATTTTTTACCAGAATTGGAAAATTATGTTAGTGGTGAACTACTTTTGACAACAGACACGATATTGAAGTTTATTTCTGGGGGTCATCATGGAGAGAGATGAGGAGGTAGAGGAGATTATGGGTTAAATGGGTCACAGAGGAGCTCTGTGTCCTGACCTTCATCTGTCCTCAGAGGTCAGCAGTTGTGTCATTAGCAGTCCCCAGTCATTGAATACATGGAGGAAGCAAACCAAACAGGGATGATCCTCTTCCACTTCCGCCCCTTCTCCAAACTCCCTGAAGTGCAGATGCTGATTTTTGTGACTTTCCTCATCATGTATCTGGTCAGCATCAGTGGCAACTTCTCCATTACTCTTATCATCTGCATCAACCGCTCTCTCCACACTCCCATGTACTTTTTCCTGGGCAACTTGGCAGCCCTGGAGATCTGCTACTCTTCTACCATCGCCCCTCTCACTCTGGCCAGTGTCTTGTCCACAGAACAAACTCTCGTCTCCCTGGCTGGCTGTGGCACTCAGATGTTCTTCTTCATTTTCCTGGGCAGCGCTGACTGCATTCTGCTGGCTGTCATGGCCTATGACAGGTTCGTGGCCATCTGCCATCCTTTGCGCTATACCCTCATGATGAGCTGGCGACTGTGTGTTCAAATGTCCCTGGGATCTCTGGTGCTTGGGTTCATCCTGGCCATGCAACTGACTGTGCTTATTTTCCAACTCCCTTTCTGTAGCAGCAAAGAAATTAGTCTGTTCTATTGTGATGTCCTCCCTGTCATGAGAATGGCTTGTGCAGACACTAGGGTCCACGAAGCTACTCTCTTTGTGGTCAGCATCACTGTTCTCACCATCCCCTTCCTGCTCATCACTCTTTCCTATGTCTTCATTGTGGCTGCCATCTTGAAGATCAACTCAGCAGAGGGGAGACACAAGGCTTTCTCCACCTGCTCTTCCCACTTGACTGTGGTTCTCCTGCAGTATGGCTGTGGAAGCCTCATTTACCTGTGCCCCAGCTCCAGCTACTCTCCGGAGAGGGGACAGGTGGTGTCTGTGGTTTACACTTTCATCACTCCCGTGCTCAACCCATTGATCTACAGCATGAGGAACAGAGAACTTAAGGATGCTTTGAAGAAAGAAATAATGAAGTTCTTTTTGACCTAAACATAATTATTACCCTGGATGCTTATTTTCTACATCTGAGTAGACACATGTTTCTGCTCTGTGAAGGATGACATGGCAACAGGTGATTATTGCTTTTGGATGGTTTTTTTTCTATTTCAGTTGATTTCTGAAAACCATTGTTTTTTTCCTGATTTCATTTTCCATGCATTTTGGTTGATTTTTTTTTTTTGACAATGCTCAGCTGTGCTCAGGGTCTACTCCTGGTTTGGACCTTTGGGGTTCCTCCCAAAGAAAAAGATTGAAATTAGAAAGGACGTGTGGGCCAGTGGTGCAATGGATAACGTGTCTGACTATGGATCAGAAGAAATTATAAAGGACATCTATATGAAAAGTAGCTGCTCTTTCTTGAGACATATGTTCCATCTTCTATTTTCTTATTTCTTTTTTTTTTTCTGGGCCACACCCGTTTGATGCTCAGGGGTCACTCCTGGCTAAGCGCTCAGAAATTGCCCCTGGCTTGGGGGGACCATATGGGACACCGGGGGATCGAACCGTGGTCCTGATCCTTGGCTAGCGCTTGCAAGGCAGACAGACACCTTACCTCTAGCGCCACCTCGCCGGCCCCTATTTTCTTATTTCTAAGGTGAAGGTTAAAATGCTCATAGGTCCTACATTTATGGTTGTTCTGACAGTCAGGACTAAAATGTCCCTAGGATCTAAATTTATGGTGCTTCCGAGGACCAAAATAAACATTCAGCAAAAGTTCTTTGGATCTTTAAAGGGTATTATTCAACTTTAAATTCATTATATAATCTTCATCATCATACATTGAAAATCTTTGCTCTAATTATGTCTTCTCAACAAATACTTTTTCATGTTTTTTTTTTAATCACAATCAAACTGCACATCTGTGCAGGCAAAAATACAAAATTAAAATATAAATAAGGGGGGCCCGGAGAGATAGCACAGCGGCGTTTACCTTGCAAGTAGCTGATCCAGGACCAAAGGTGGTTGGTTCGAATCCCGGTGTCTCATATGGTCCCCCGTGCCTGCCAGGAGCTATTTCTGAGCAGACAGCCAGGAGTAACCCCTGAGCAACGCTGGGTGTGGCCCAAAAACCAAAAGTAAATAAATATATAAACAAGGGGCCAGAGCAATAGTACAGCTGGTAAGGATCTTGCCTTTCATGTAACACGATTTTGGTCCCCAATCTCTGCCGGGAGTTATCCCTTAGTCCAGAAGCAGGAGAAAGTCCTGTACACTCCTGGATGTAACCCTAAAACAAAACAAAACAAAGTCCAAAGAAGCTAAAATGACAATAAAATTAGAACCATCAAAAACACTATTTTATGGAATTATGCATTTTTGAATTATTTGTTTTGCATCTAAAGTTCTCTTTCAACTATGATTGGAGAAGCACAGGAGTTTCTCTCTCTTTTTTTTTTACTTTTAAACTTAATCTAATTCCATCTCAATATGTCTTCTTTTGCTTTTAACAGGTTTTCCCCATGTCTGATCCTTCTCTTTTCTATATTCTCTTTCTCTTCTCACTCTCATTTAGGTATGCAAGCTCGCATATACATATTGGCATACTTTGTATTCTTCTTTACAGTGTGCCCTTTTTTAAAAAACTTTATTTACTGATTGATTGGTTTTTGGGTCACACCCAGTGGCACTCAGGGGTCACTCCTGGCTCTGCACTCAGAAATCACCCCTGGCAGGCTGGGGACCTATATGGGATACCGGGAATTGAACCGGGTCCCTCCCGGGTAGGTTGCATGCAAGGCAAAAGCCCTACCTCTGTTCTATTTCTTAGGACCCCAGTTTATCTTTAATGTTGTGGTCTGCACAACATTGTTTCCTCCTATCCCAAAAGTATATATTGAAACCCTAATTAAGTCTTTTTTTTTTCTTGTTTTTTGGGCCACACCCTGCGTTGCTCAGGGGTTACTCCTGGCCATCTGCTCAGAAGTAGCTCCTGGCAGGCTTGGAGGACCATATGGGACACCGGGATTCGAACCAACCACCTTAGGTCCTAGATCAGCTGCTTGCAAGGCAAACGCCGCTGTGCTATCTCTTCGGGCCTCTTAATTAAGTCTTATGGTATTCCAAGATGGGTTTTTTTTGTGAGTTGCTTAAGTCCAGATACTAAAGCCCCCCTGAAAAGGTGTAGTCCCATATAAAGGAAACCTCACAGAGTCCCCTTGATTATCTTCCATGTGAAGATATAACCAGAGTCTGAGTCCCGAAAGAGGACTCAGCCAATCACACTGAAATCTAGATCTCATACTTCCAGTCTTTGCATTTGTGAGAAATGCATTTGTTGTTTGCATTATGGTATTGCATTATGGAATTGTGGTTTTGCATTATGGAAGTCTGAATGTATGAAACTGTCATGTTATAATATGGAAAATTGTTTTGCTAATTGAGTCTTTTTTTTTTTTTTTTTTTTGGTTTTTGGGCCACACCTATTTGACGCTCAGGGGTTACTCCTGGCTATGCGCTCAGAAATCGCTCCTGGCTTGGGGGGACCATATGGGATGCCGGGGATCGAACCGCGGTCCATCCGATGCTAGCGCTTGCAAGGCAGACACCTTACCTCTAGCGCCACCTTCCCGGCCCCAAGTCTTTTTTTTTTTTAAAGAGGGAGATTTATGATGATTCAAGAAGATTTTTTATAAAGTAGAGCAAGGATAATTCTGCCAATACCAAAGTGTCTGAGCACAATGAAGAGGAGAAAGGACTTAAAAGTATGAATTTGTTTTGGAGGACAATTATTTCAATTAGATTTCATGTCTGAGGGATAAGTCAAAGCTGGCCTGTTTCCTATTTGTAGGGCAACTTATTTATTCTATGTATTGAATATTGAGTGATTTATTTCTTCAGTACTATTTTAAACCACTAGTTATGAAACTTACCATGTGTTCACTGTGGTAGGTGAAACAGGGAATTAAAAGTAAACAAAAGACAGCTCTTATCTTTTTCCCAATTAATTTTTTAAATTGAGATTCTGTGGTTTACAATACTATTAATAATTATTTCTTGGAAATGGAGCCATAGTACAGTGGGTAGGGTATTTGCTTTGCAAGCAGTCAACTCAGATTTGATCCCTGGCATCCCATATGGTCCCCAAGCACCACCAGGAATAATTTCTCAGTGCAGTGTCAGGAATAAGGCCTGAGCATCACTGGCTGTGCCTCAAAACCAAAACCAAAACCAAAATAATAATGTTTCCACATGCATATAATTGTACTCCTCTCCCTCTCCCCCAAGTGCCCCACCACCTCTCTTTTTAAACTCCCTCCATCAATTCAATTATGAATCGTGTGGCCAGCTCTTCACTCTTCAATTATGTTGATTTTGGGAGTTACCACCATGAATACGAGAGAGCTCAATTTGTATTTCTTCTTCTTCTTCTTCTTCTTCTTCTTCTTCTTCTTCTTCTTCTTCTTCTTCTTCTTCTTCTTCTTCTTCTTCTTCTTCTTCTTCTTCTTCTTCTTCTTCTTCTTCTTCTTCTTCTTCTTCTTCCTCCTCTTCCTCCTCCTCCTCCTCCTTCTTCTTTCTTCTTTCTTCTTCTTTTCTCCTTCTTAATTTTTGGGCCATAGCTGGTGTATCTCAGGGACTACTTTTGATTTTGTGCTCAAAAATTATTCTTGGAAGGCTTTGGGAACCATATGGGATCCTGGGGTTTGAACCTGGGTCAGTAGTGTGCAAGATAAATGACCTACCTGCTGTGCTTTTGCTCCCACCTGTCTATTCCTTCATTCTGACCAACTTTACTCATCACAATATCCATTTTGTTTCATCCATGATGCTGTAAATTACATAATTTTGTTCTTTCTTAGAGATGCATAGCATTACATTGTGAATATGTACTACAGCTTTATTCTTTTCTGATTGGGCATTTGGGTTGTTTTCATATTTTGGTTATTGTACTAAGTGTGATAATGAACAAAGACGTACATGTCTTCTTTAGAATTAATGATTTTGTGTTTGTGGAATAGGTGCCAAAAAGTGGGATTTCTCAGTTATCCAGGAGTTCTATTCCTATTTTAAGGGCAGATCTCCATTTTGCTTTCCATAGAGACCCCACTAGATGACATTCAAACCTATAGTAGATAAGAGTTCCTCTCACCAGAACCACATCAATACTGGCTGTTTCCAGACTTTTTAATACATGCCAGTTTCACAGGGATGGCATTATATTTTAATTTTGTCTTAATTTACATTTTCCTACTCATGAGTGATGATGTACAATTTTTCATATGCATTTTTTTGTCATTTTTGGGCCACATCTGTTTGATGCTCAGGGGTTACTCCTAGCTAAGCACTCAGAAACTGCCCCTGGCTTGGGGGACCACATGGAACGCCGGGGATTGAACTGCAGTCCCACAGTCCTTCCTTGGCTAGCACTTGCAAGGCAGACACCTTACCTCTAGAGTCACCTCACCGGCCCCTAATTTTTCATATGCATTTTGGCCAGCTCTATGTCTTCTTCACGAAATATATGTTCGTCTCCTTGTCCCACTTATATATGACATGTGGATTTCTGTTGCTGTTGAGTTTTGGGAGAGCTTTTCTGTTGCTGTTGAGTTCTGTGAGAGCTTTATACACTTTGGATACCAACCCTTTATCTGATGTGCTATGTTCAAACATTGTCTTCCATTCAGTAGGGGAGATAGAAATGGAATAAAGTCTTTAAGAAATAAAAATTGGGGCCGGGTAGGTGGCGCTGGAGGTAAGGTGTCTGCCTTGCAAGCGCTAGCCAAGGAAGGACCGCGGTTCGATCCCCCCGGCGTCCCATATGGTCCCCCCAAGCCAGGGGCGATTTCTGAGCACATAGCCAGGAGTAACCCCTGAGCGTCAAACGGGTGTGGCCCAAAAACCAAAAAAAAAAAAAAAAAAAAAAGAAATAAAAATTTAGGGCCAGAGGGATAGCATAGAGGTAGGACTTTTGCCTTGCATGCTGCCAACCTGGGATGGACTGGGTTTGATCCCCAGCATCCAATATGGTCTCCCATGCCTGCTAAGAGCAATTCTGAGTGCAGAGCTAGGAGTAATCCCTGAGTGCAGCTGGGTATGGCCTAAAACAAAAAAACCAAAAACAAAACAAAAAAGAAATAGAAAATTTAATGCGATTGAAGAAAAACATCAAGCAGGACCAGAGAAATGTATACTGGGTAAGGTGCTTGCCTTGCATATGACCAACCTGTGTTCATATGCTTATGAACCTGATGCTTCCAAGAACACTTACAAGAGTGATTCCTGAGCACAGAATCAGAGCTAGATTCCTGAGCACTATTATGTACACCTTTTCCCCAAAAAGACCACCACACATGACTGCACCCATGGCCCAATGACTTAATGCTAAGAGGTCTCAAATTAAAGCAAGTTTAAGTTCTACCCAAACAGATATCCAGATTTTTGTGCTCTAAGAGGATCTCCTCGTTTGGGGAGATGGGAGGCTGGAGGATCGAACCCCTGTCCATCCTAGGCTAGCACAGGTAAAACAGACAGACGCTTACCGCTTGGGCCACTGCTCTGGCCCACCAGGAGCAATTTTTTTTTTTTTTGGTTTTTGGTTTTTGGTTTTTGGGTCACACTTAGCAGCACTCAGGGGTTACTTCTGGCTCCATGCTCAGAAATCGCTCCTGGAAGGCTCAGGGGACCATATGGGATGCTGGGATTCGAACCAATGACCTTCTGCAGGAAAGGCAAATGCCTTATCTTTATGCTATCTCTCCAGCCCCACTAGGAACAATTTCTGAGCATAGAGTCAGGAATAAGTTCTAAGCACCACTAGGTGTGGCCCAAAAACCAAAAAAAAAAAAAAAGTATGTTTTGTTCTATTGTACCTATTTAAAAACATTGTGCAACCTTCCCACCATTCCTTCACCATTTCACTGGTGAAGGGTGGGGGTGTACTTTTTATGACTGAAACCCAAGGACAAACATGTTTATAAGCATGGTGTTTAAATAAAGATATTCTTATAATTTTAAAAAGATAAAAATATTGTAGTGAATGATAGTGAATGCCAAGAAAGTCATTTCATTAATGATTGAAATATTACAATAACTTTTTGGGGCCACACCGGAAAACACTCGGGGATTACACCTAACTCTGTGCTCAGAAATTATACCTGGCAGGCTCAGGGGACCATATGGGATGCTGGGGATTGAATTTGGATGACCACATGCAAGGGAAGCACCTTACCCACTGTACTATTATTCTGGCCTCAGAAATACTGCAAAATCTTTTGTTGTTATTGTTTTTGGGCCACACCGGGTGGCATTCAGGGGTTGCTCCTGACTCTACACTCAGAAGTTGCTCCTGTAAGGCTCAGGGGACCATATGGGGTGCTGGGAATCAAACCTGGGTCCATCCTGGCTTGGCTTTATGCAAGGCAAATGTCCTACCACAGTACTTTCTCTCCAGCCCCATACAATAACTTTTCAATGATACATATTCTTTGATGAAACAGTCGGTTATCCTGGTTTAGAAAAATGACTTCTACGTGAATGAATAAGGGAATAAATAATGTTCATAAATGAAGTACTTATACTCAGAAACAAACCCTGTGAGAGGTTTTTTTTTTACTTATGTTTGCCTACAAATAATGCAGTAGAGACATAAGAAGGTGTAGTAACTTTTTTAAATTCTCAGTAAACTAAACACAATTTGCAACTTCATGTACCTTAAAGGGTACTTCATAGTCAGTAAAAGAAGTAGTGACACTTGAACTTGGTAGTTGGGGTTCAAAACCAGACCATTTCCAGTATGGTATCAGAATCCTTTGAGAGCTGGAAGAATTGTTCTGTTTTTCTGAACTTAATTCATATTAATATAGACAATACTATCTTCCTCCTTGAGTGTGAAATATTGGAGAAAAAAACTGAAAAGAATAAGAGAAGATTCATCATGATTATTCAAACAGTTACATGACAGGTTCCTTGCACATCTTAGCTGAATGGCTTCTGAATCATTCAACGTTTCAAGTTAGGTATTCAAATGTCTTCACTTCTACTTCACTGTGTTTATTCCTCTTACTCTTGACAGGTTTTTAAGGGTGTTATAAGAGACAAACATGCCTTCTGCATTTCAAAAGTAATGGAAAATTGTCTTCTCTATGTAGCCTTTCCGTGAACTCTTACCCTTTTTCAGGCTCTCTCAAGAGCAGAACTTTATGCTTTAGGGCTCTAGGAATTGAGGACTTTATATAAAAATAAAAACAAATTTGGGTCCAAAGAGATAGCAGATAAGGTGCTTATTTTCCACACAGCTAACCTGGGTTCAATCCCTGACATCTAATACATTCCACCAGCATTGCCAGGTGTAAATCCTGAGTCCAGTATTAGGAATAAGCCCCAAGCATCACTGGGTATGAGACACCCCCCAAAAAAAACCCCTTACAAGCAACAACAACAACAACAACAACAACAAAGAAATGTACCTGGTAGAAATTACTTAAATTGTTAAATCATGGACATGGCTGTTTGGAGATTTCTGTAAAGAAAACATCTGAAACAATGTGATATAAAACATCTTTGTAAATAAAACATTTTTGTTTTAAGCACTCAGTTTGGTGGCACAGAATTAATCCTTTAAGATGCATGAAGCTAAAAACTGTGATTAGCTTTAAAAGTCAAGATTTAGGGACCATGGGGTTGGCGAGGTGGCGCTAGAGGTAAAGTGTCTGCATTGCAAGCGCTAGCCAAGGAAGGACCACTGTTTGATCCCCCGGCATCCCAAATAGTCCCCCCCAAGCCAGGGGCAATTTCTGAGCACTTAGCCAGGAGTAACCCCTGAGCATCAAATGGGTGCGGCCCGAAAAACCAAAAAAAAAAAAAAGATTTAGGGACCAGAATTATAGCACAAAAGTAGGGTGTTACCATTTTTACTGTGCCCTTTTGACTAACCCTTTAAAAAAAAAACCTCTTAAACTTTTGATGTTAATTTAAACTAATATGTATGTGCATGAATATATAAAAATATTATGCCTTCAAAGTTAAGGAGTCACATAAATCTCATGGCTTTAGGTTGCTTTGTGTACTGCTAAGAAATGTTATAATGTACTACAATCTGGGGACTTGTGGACAAAGTAATTGTACATGGGTTCTGCCTTATTTTTCTTAATGTTATTTTGACTGTAAGTTCAATATTTAGGCGTCAGCAAGGGGATTTCTTCTGAGAACTCCGTTTATGGGCGATTGTTCTTTCACTGTAACTTTACCTTGTCCTCTTTGCATCATTGTTCTCATAATTAAAAATAAAAAATTAAAAAAAAATTAGGGTGTTTGCCTTGCAAGTGATCCCCAGCATTTCATATGGTCCCCCAATCCTGCCAGGGGAGATTTCTGAGTGCAGAGCCAGGAGTAACCTCTGAGTGCTTCTGGGTGTGCCCCTGCCCCCTGCAAAACAAAACAAAACAAAACAAAACAAATCCAAAATTTAGGAAGGGTATTTATTTAGTTAGCTTTTTAGGCCACATGCAGTTGCACTCTGAGATTGTGGCTCCTTGAGCTCATAAATTATTCCTGACAGGCTCCTATTTTCTTTTGGTTTTTGGGCCACGCCTGGCGGTGCTCAGGGGTGACTCCTGGCTGTCTGCTCAGAAATAGCTCCTGGCAGGCACGGGGGACCATATGTGTCACCGGGATTCGAACCAACCACCTTAGGTCCTGGATCGGCTGCTTGCAAGGCAAACACCGCTGTGCTATCTCTCCGGGCCCTCATAGGATTTTTTTAAAAATTTCTTTATTGATTGATTGGTTTTTGGGCCATACCAAGTGGTGATCAGGGGGTCACTCCTGGCTCTACACTCAGAAATTGCCCTTGGCAGTCAGGGGGACCATATGGTATGCCAGAAAAGATCCATCTTGGGTAAGCCGTGTATAAGGCAAATGCCCTACCACTCACTGTGCTATCTTGTTGGCCTCTTCAATTCATAGTTTAATGGCATTTGGAAAAAGGCACAGGGTCAACTGAATGGAAAGGAGAGACTTGAATTCTAGACCTTTTTTTTTTATTTGTTTCTTTATGGGCCACAATCTGGTGGTGTCAGAGTTTATTTCTGGCTCTGCACTAGGGGTCATACCTGGAAGTGCTCAGGGGACCATTTGGGATGCCAGGGATCAAACTCAGGTTGACTGCATGCAAGGCAAATGTCCTCTGCACTGTTATTACTATAACCCTATGAGTTGTACTGCAAAGATTTGTTGTTGTTGTTGTTTTAAATTTTTGTACTACACTGAGCAGTACTCAGATTATTCTTGGTTCTGTTTTCAGGGATCTCTTCTGGAGGTGCTTAGAAGATGATATGCTGTGCTGGAAATGGAACCTGGGTTGGCCATATACAACACTAGGAAGTGTCTGACCCACTGTACCATCCCTCAGCCTCAAGTTGTGCTCTTATAGGAGATCTTAGTATGAATCATTTGCTAAACTGCACCTGTATTCTTCCCACACTGGAGAAAACAAGTGGGCAGGGGACATTCTTAGATTCCCCAAAGTTCTCTCTTTCTTCAGAACACCTCATTGAAGACAATGTCTTACCACCCCTTTATTAATAGTATTGCAAACTACAGTGGAGAGAGAGAGAAAAAGAGAGAGAAAAGTAAAATGCCTGCTTCAGAAGCAAGTAAAGATAGGGTGGGAGAGGAAGGTGGGAGGGAAGAGGGCATCAGGAAGAATGAGAGGAAAACTATTGGCATTGGTGGCAGGAAATGCACACTTCTGAAAGTTGTTGTATATTGTATAACTATAATTCAATCATAAAC
Source organism: Suncus etruscus (assembly GCF_024139225.1). Taxonomy (NCBI): domain Eukaryota; kingdom Metazoa; phylum Chordata; class Mammalia; order Eulipotyphla; family Soricidae; genus Suncus; species Suncus etruscus. The sequence goes on from NC_064856.1 coordinate 103,889,948, forward strand.
AACTTTACAAAATATTTAGTATGAATAACCTTGTAATCATGGTATTTTAATAAAAAATGAAATAAAATGATATTGCAGAATCAGGCCTCACCTTTCCCATGGAAGGCCCTGCAGGTGAAGATGGGGGTAAGGCTTGGTCCTTTTAATTCTGAAATAGACCTAGAGGAAGGAAGTTCTTTCTTTGGTTTCTTTGTACAGATGAAGTAAAAAATAGGCAGATTTGTTTATATGCAATCATTTGAATGAATCCTGATAAAATTTTTCTAGTGGGGAGTCTGCTACATATAACCTAATAGATTGGAAATCAAGTTGCCCAAAAGTGGAGAAAAAATAAAAATTCAACAGAGAGAAGAGACTTCCACTGAGCTCTGTTCATGTTCACTGAAACTTTATTATGCACGTAGGTTCAATATCTGCATCTTTCTGAGCAGCACATGCCTACCTTACCTAGGTTACTTGTATTTCATCTTCTGATGTGTAATCCAGAGTTCTACTGTCAGAGAAGAGAAAATACTTATGAGTTGATATAAAATTAATAATATTTGGGACCGGAGCAATAGCACAATGGTAAGATGTTTGCCTTGCATGTGGCTGACCCAGATGGTCCTGGGTTAGATCCCTGGCATCCCCTCTAGCCCCCAAGCCAGGAGTGATTTCTGAGTGCAGAGCCAGGAGTAACCTCTGAGAATCACTGTGTGGCCCGAAAACAAAAAAAATTTTAATAAAATTTGTGCCAGGGACATAACTTGGAGTAGGGTGTGAGTTTTCCTTTTTGGTGGAGACTAGTATAACATGTGTATAGGATAAAGTTTCATTTCACCAGTGACACTTGACTGAATTTAGAAGGATTCTGAGCATTTGATTAACTCAAACATGGACTGCAAAAAATTGTTAATAACTAAAATGTAGCTAAGTCTATTGAAACAGGGGAATTTCCACCATCAAAGTTGTCCTCCCTCCACCCCCATCCCCAGCATGCATCCCATATCCCTCTCCCTTACCCACCCACCCCAGCCTAGGCTGCTAGTATAAGTGGTCTCCTCTGTGTCTAGCTTGTTTTAGATTGGGATAAAGTGATATGCATGATCCCCCTTCAGTAACACTATTGTAAACTATAATGTCAAAAAAAAATGGAGAGAGAGAATGTAAAATTTCTGCCATAGAGGCAGGTAGGTAATGGAGGGGGTAGGGAGGGGAATGGAAATTGGGGAGATTAGTGGTGGGAAATGTACATTAGTGAAGGGTGTTGGATATTGTATTACTGAAACTCATCATTAATAATTTTGTAACTGTGTATTTTAGGATAATTCAATTAAAATTTTTTTTTTTTTTTGGTTTTTGGGTCACAGCCAGCAGCCCTCAGGGGTTACTCCTGGCACTCTGCTCAGAAATTGCTCCTGGAGTGTGATTCCCGACTGTGAGTGTTGCCTATGCATGTTTTTCCACTGTCCTGGCTCCAAAACCTCTTGGGAGTGGGCCGAAAAGGGCCCAGAAAAATAGCTCTGCCAGAGGCTCATCCAAGGACCGGAGCACCAAGGAATTGTGTCTCACCATGAAAACAGGCTATTCACAGTATTCTGCAGAAAGGAAGGTCCCCTGTTTGTGACATCAGGCTGGGAAAATCTATGCCCGCCCAGTGATTTTCCACTGTGAGTGTTGCCTGTGCGTGTTTTTCTACTGTCCTGTCTCTGAAACCTCTTGGGAGTAGGCTGAAAAGGGCCCAGAAAAATAGCTCTTCTAGAGGCTCCAGAAGAGCATGGCCGCAGTCTTTCTAAGCAATGAACCCCACCACAACACGCAGAAAAAATCAGACTACAAGCGTGACAATGGGGAAACTTCGCAGGCAAACACCATGCACAGAGAATAAAGACAATAGCTTGGATGACCTAAAAAATCCCAGCCATCTGATTAACCTCTTGGATAAGGTGTTTAGAATAGCAATATGGAAGATGTTTGTAGAACTCAAAGAAAGCATAGATCGATCTGAACAGAACACAAAGACAGAAATCAGAAAACTCCAAACTGAAATAACAGATCTGAAAAACACAGTAGATGAACTGAAAAACTCAGTGGATGGCATCACCAGCAGGGTAACAGCAACTGAGGACAGAATAGGCGTGCTGGAAGATGAGATGCAGAAAAACTCAACACAGCAGAAGAAATTGGAAAAGAACCTTAAGACAAATGATCAGGCAATGGAAAAAGTACTCAAGAAATGTGAACAGATGAAAATAGAAGTCTTTGATAAATGCAACAGAAACAACATAAGAATCATTGGAGTCCCAGATGCCCAGGTAGGAGATCTCCAGGAAGAATCAACTGTCAAAGATATTATCAAAGAGATACTCCCAGAGTTAAAGACTACATGCAATCAAATCCTGCATGCCTGAAGAGTACCAGCTAAAAGAGACTCAAAGGAAAACACCCTAAGACACATCCTCGTTACAATGACAAATCCCACAGGTAGAGATAGGATACTGAAAGCAGCAAGATAAAAAAAAGGAAATTACATTCAAAGGAGCATCCCTAAGACTTACAGCAGATATGTCAAAAGAAACTCTCAAGGCCAGAAGACAGTGGTGGGATATTATGACAAGACTGAATAAAATGGATGCCTCACTAAGAATACTGCACCCAGCCCGACTTATGGTCAGGTTTGAAGGGAGGATACATAGCTTCATGGATAAACAACAGCTCAGAAACTTCACAGATAAAAAACCAGCCTTAAAGGAAAAACTGAACGGTCTACTTTAAGACAAGAGAGACCAACAAATACAGCAAACTTATCTACAAAGATGACATTAAATCCTATGACAATCATCTCCCTCAAAGTCAATGGACTAAATTCACCAATTAAAAGACACAGAGTGGCAAAATGGGTCAAAAAGATGAATCCAACCTTCTGCTGCCTACAAGAAACACACCTGAATAGTCAGAACAAACAAAGTCTCAAAATAAAAGGCTGGAGGAAAATCATCCAATCAAACAACACCCTTAAAAAAGCTGGGGTGGCCATATTAATATCTGATGACACCAACTTTATACTCAAAAAAGTTGTAAGGGACAAAGATGGACACTATGTACTAATCAAGGGATATGTGCAACAGGAAGAAATCAGACTATTAAACATACATGCACCCAATGAGAGACCAGCAAATTATCTAATACAATTACTGACAAATCTGAAAGAAAACATCAATAATAACATAATAATTGTGGGAGACCTCAACACGGCCCTGTCAACACTTGATAGGTCAACCAGACTGAAACCCAACAAAAACATACTAGCCCTGAAAAGAGTAATGGAAGAAAGAGGACTAGTAGATATATATAGGACACTCCACCCCCCAAAACCTGGATACACATTCTTCTCCAATTGTACATGGGTCATTCTCCAGGATAGACCACATGCTGACACATTAAAACATACCTTCATAAAATCAAGAGGATAGAAATCTTGCAGGCTACTTTTGCTGACGACAAGGCTCTAAAATTAGATGTGAACTACAAAGGCACACAGAAGAAAAACTTTAACAATTGGAAATTAAACAGCCTGCTACTGAACAACCAGTGGGTCCGAGATGAAATTAAAGAGGAAATCAAAACTTTCCTGGAAACAAATGATAATGAAGACACAAACTGCCAGAATTTATGGGACACAGCAAAAGCAGTCCTGAGAGGAAAATTTATAGCTTTACAAGCACACATCAGGAAGGAAGAAGGGGCATACCTGAATAACTTAATGATGCAGCTCATAAAATTAGAAAATGACCAACAAAAGGAAGCAAAAATAGGGAGACAGAGGAAATAACAAAGCTGAAAGCAGAAATCAATGAAGTGGAAACCCAAAAAAACAATCCGAAAGATCAACAAAAGCAGACGTTGGTTCTTTGAAAAAAATAAACAAGATTGATAGACCATTGGCAAAACTCACAAAGAAAGAAAGAGAAACCTGATAACCCATATTAGAAATGAGAAGGGGGAGATCACGACAGATACTGCAGAGATCCAAAGGGTAATCAGAGACTACTTTGAGAAACTTTATGCTACTAAGCATGAGAACCTAGAAGAAATGGATAAATTATTGTACACTTATAACCTTCCACAGTTAAGTAAGGAGGATGTAGCATACCTAAACACCCCCATCACTATTGAGGAAATTGAAACTGTAATCAAACATCTGCCCAAAAAGAAAAGCCCAGGCCCAGATGGATTTACTAATGAATTCTTTCAAACCTTTCAAGAGGAGCTACTATCAATCCTAGCCAGGCTCTTCCATGAAATTGAAAAAACGGGAACACTTCCAAACAGCTTTTATGAAGCCGACAACACCTTGATACCAAAAACAGACAGAGATGCTGCCATACAAGAAAATTACAGACCAATATCCCTGATGAATGCAGATGCAAAGATCTTCAACAAAATCCTGGCAAATAGGATCCAATGCATCATCAGGAAGATCATACACTATGACCAAGTAGGTTTCATCCTAGGAATGCAAGGATGGTTTAACATCTGTAAATCTATCAACATCATACACAACATCAACAACAAGAAAAATAAAAATCACATGATCATATCAATAGACGCAGAGAAAACATTTGATAAGGTCCAACACCCATTCTTGACCAAAACTCTCAGCAAGATGGGAATGGAAGGAACCTTTCTCAATCTAGTTAAAGCCATCTACCACAAGCCAATGGCAAATATAATCCTCAATGGAGAAAAACTAAAAGCCTTTTCTCTAAATTTTGGTACAAGACAAGACTGTCTGCCCTCACCACTCCTCTTCAACATAGTACTGGAAGTGCTTGCTATAGTGATCAGGCAAATAAAAGATATCAAGGGAATCCAAATAGGAAAAGAAGAAGTCAAGCTCACACTGTTTGCAGATGACATGCTACTCTACTTAGAAAACCCTCAAGACTCTACCAAAAAGCTTCTAGAAATAATAGACTCATATAGCAAGGTGGCAGACTACAAAATTAACACACAGAAATCAATGGCCTTTTTATACACCAATAATGATAGGGAAGAGATGGACGTTAAGAAGGCAATCCCATTCACATTAGTGCCACACAAACTCAAATATCTTGGAGTCAACTTGACCAAAAACGTGAAGGACCTATACAAAGAAAACTGTAAAACCCTGCTCCAAGAAATAAGAGAGGACACATGGAAATGGAAACACATACCCTGCTCATGGATTGGCAGGATTAACATCATTAAAATGGCAATACTCCCCAAAGCATTGTACAGATTTAATGCAATCCCTCTAAAGATACCCATGACATTCTTCAAAGAAGTGGATCAAACACTTATGAAGTTCATCTGGAACAATAAACACCCTCAAATAGCTAAAGCACTCCCAGGGAAATGGAAAATGGGAGGCATTACTTTCTCTAACTAAACTGTACTATAAAGCAATAGTTATCAAAACAGCATAGTATTGGAATAAAGACAGACCCTCAGATCAGTGGAATAGGCTTGAGTTCTCAGACAATGTTCCCCAGACATACAATCACCTAATTTTTGAGAAGGGAGTAAGAAATCCTAAGTGGAGCACGGAAAACCTCTTCAACAGTTCTGCTGGCAGAACTGGTTAGCCACTTGCAAAAAAGCGAACATAGACCCCAGTTAACATCATGTACGAAGGTAAAATCCAAATGGATTAAAGACTTTGATATCAGACCTGATACCATAGGTATATAGAACAATACGTAGGTAAAACACTCCATGATATTGAGACTAAAGGCATCTTCAAGGAGGAAACTGCACTTTCCAAACAAGCAGAAGTAGAGATCAACAGTTGGGAATGCATTAAGCTGAGAAGCTTCTGTACCTCAAAAGAAATAGTGCCCAGGATACAAGATCCACCCACCGTGTGGGAGAAACTATTCACCCAATACCCGTCAGATAAAGGGCTAATATCCAAAATATACAGGGCACTGACAGAACTTTACAAGAAAAAAACATCTAATCCCATCAAAAAATGGGGAGAAGGAATGAACAAACACTGTGATAAAAAAGAAATACAAATGGCCAAAAGGCACATGAATAAATGCTTCTCATCACTGATCAACAGGGAGATGCAAATCAAAACAATGAAGAAATACCATCTAACACCACAGATATTGTCACACATCACAAAGAATGAGAACAATCAGTGCTGGTGGGGATGTGGAGAGAAAGGAACTCTTATCCACTGCTGGTGGGAATGCTGTCTAGTCCAATCTCTATGGAAAGTGATATGGAGATTCCTCTAAAACCTGGAAATTGAGCTCCCATTCGACCCAGCTATTCCACTCCTAGGGATATACCCTAGGAACACAAGAATACAATACAAAAACCCCTTCCTCACACCTATATTTATTGCAGCACTATTCACAATAGCTAGGCTCTGGAAACAACCAAGATGCCCTTCAACAGACGAATGGCTAAAGAAACTGTGGCACATATACACAATGGAATATTATGCAGCCATCAGGAGAGATGAAGTCATGAAATTTTCTTATACATGGATGTACATGAGTCTATCATGCTAAGTGAAATAAGTCAGAGGGAGAGAGTGAGAGAGACACAGAATAGTCTCACTCATCTATGGGTTTTAAGAAAAACAAAAGTCGTCTTTGCAACAATCCTCAGAGAAAATGAGAGGAGGGCTGAAACTTCCAGTTCACTTCATGAAGCTCACCACAAAGAGTGGTGAGTGCAGTTATAGAAATAACTACACTGAGAACTACCATAATCATGTGAATGAATGAGGGAACTGGAAAGCCTGTCTGGAGTACAGGTGGGGGTGGGGTGGGATGGAGGGAGATTTGGGACATTGATGGTGGGAATGTTTCACTGGTGAATGGGGATGTTCTTTACGTGACTGAAACCTAATTACAATCATATTTGTAATCAAGATGTTTAAATAAAGAAAGAAAAAGAATCTCTCCTGGTGGGCTCGGGGGACCATATGGGTTGCCGGGATTCAAACCACTGTTGGTCAGCCACTTGCAAGGCAAATGCCCTACCACTATGCTATCTCTCTGGCTCCAATATGATTAATTTTTAATAAAAGGAATGCAAAAAAAAGAGAAAAAGTAGTTGGCCATTGTGATTATTTTTGTTTGTTTTTGAGCTATACCTGGTGATGCTCAAGGGTTATTCCTGGCTCTGCACTCAGAAATTGCTTGGGGGACCATATGGGATGCCGGGATTCGAACCACCGACCTTCTGCATGAAAGGCAAATGCCTTACCTCCATGCTATCTCTCAGGCTCCCGAAATAACATTCCTAGCTCTTGTAGAATGCATTTCTATTTGTATGTTCTTCAAATTCAACACTTTTTTATAGGCCTTTTACTTCTCTCTCCCTCCCTCTCTCTCTGTCTCTCTCTTTCTCTCTCTGTCTGTCTCTGTCTCTGTCTCTCTCTCTCCTGTCTCTCTGTCTCTGTCTCTCTCCGTCTCTGTCTGTCTGTCTGTCTGTCTCTCTCTCTCATGTTTTTGGGCCAAACCCAGTGATGCTCAGGCTATGCACTCAGAAATCAGAAATTGCTCAGAAATGGCTCCTGGATTGGGGGACCATATGGACCACTATGGATCGAACTCAGATCTGTCCTGGGTCAACCGCATGCAAGGCAAATGCTCTACCGCTTGTGCCACCACTCTGCCCCCGATCTTTTACTTCTTTTTTTTTTTTTTTTTTTTTTTTTTTGGTTTTTGGGCCACACCCGGTAACGCTCAGGGGTTACTCCTGGCTATGTGCTCAGAAGTTGCTCCTGGCTTGGGGGACCATATGGGACACCGGGGGATCGAACCGCGGTCCGTCCAAGGCTAGCGCAGGCAAGGCAGGCACCTTACCTTTAGCGCCACCGCCCGGCCCGATCTTTTACTTCTTTAGTTAAATTTATATCTACATATTTTATTACTTTACGAGTGTAAATAGCTTTTCCTCCTACATGTTCATTGTTTTCCTATAGAAACAATGTGCTTTTCTATATTGAATTTATATGAATTAAATTTTTTTCAAGTAGTTTTCTTTTTTTGTGGTCCGAGGGTCTATCTCTACTAGAGAATCATATTTGAGCTCAAAGTCCAGCTCTTTACGAAATCTCCATATTGTACTACAGAAAGGCTGGACCAGATAGCTTTCCCATTAGCAATGAATGTTCCATTCTTCCCGCATCCACATAAGCAATGGTTGTTCTTGTTCTTTGTGATGTGTGCCAGTCTCTGTAGTATAAAATAATATCTCGTTGTTTTTGCATTTCCCTGTTTACTAATGACATGGAGCACTTTTAAATGTGCCCTTTGGCCATCTGTATCTTCTCCCCCAAGAAATGTCTGTTAGGCTGGTCCAATGGCAGTGGTTTATCAGAACTTATTAACGTTAGTTAATCACAAAAGTTGGTTTATAACCCCCCTACTTCTCAATTTGACTGGCTTAAAAAAATGTCTGTTCATTTCTTCTCCCCACCGTTAGTTAAAATCCATCAGTACCTTGTAAATCCTAGATGCCAGTCCCCCATATGGTCTCATTGGGTGAATAGTTTCTCCCATTCAGGAGTTTTTCTTGAAAATTCACTTTCCTCCCTCCACTGATCTAGAAGACATTGAGTAAAGTGATTTACAGTAGCATTACCTAACTTTGAGCACCAGGGGCCGCAGCAGTCTTCCTTTTACCAAGGACAAAACCTGGGAGCGCTGAAGGCCCTGGGGTAGGAGGAAATACAAAAGCAGTGCAAGAGAGAGTGCTTCAAACGTCGGTTTCAAACGGTCCGACCGCAGCAGATCGTATCTTTTTTATGGGAGGCAATGAAGTCAGCATAAGCACGTAGAGGGATCAGAGAACAGGGCAAAGTCCGGTGAGAAGAAAAACATTTCCAGGCCTCCAACCTGAGCTCACTGAGCAAGAAGATCCTTTTCCTAATTTGACAAGTGCGTCTTGTCAAGCTGTCAACCCACTTCTGGGGCGTCTCTCCCAGTGGGATCTGCCACCAACCAGGTCCCCAGCAGGCCGGCAGGCAGGGAAGAAAGAGGGAAGGGGTGGAGAAGGAGGGGCGAGGGAGAACACCAGAACCTGAGTACTTTGTCCCCTGAAGGTTCAATGCACACGAAGAAGGAAACTGGAAGGAGCGAAGTGAATTCATTTCTCTCGCTGCCCTGCCCTGTGATTCGAAACCTTTCATTCCTTCTCCGAGCCACTTGACTGCCAAGTTGGGGATCATGAATGATTTACAGATTCCGAGGGAGGGAATCCTCCAGAGCGAGGAACGCCCTCAAAGATACCAACTTCGCAGAAATACATTCTATCGTCCACGTCTCCTAAGGCTCCCAACTACCAATAATTAATATTTAATAAATAATAATAATAATTATTATCCCAAACTTCAATCCTACCCCATCCTGCTCTGCCCAGCCTCACATATAGTTATTTCCTTTAGGTTACAATCCGTATTAAATTAACCCCAGTAGCTCAAGACGGGGCAAATGTCATTCATTGCATGATCCAAGGCTTTGCATTCACTTGCGCACATCATGTTCTTTGCCTAGCACGGGGCTAGCGAGCTCCCAACTCCCTCCAGGGTTGGGCTGGATCCTAACACGACGATGCTGAGCTTATGGGGAAAGCCTAAAGGGAGCTGAGAGATCAGCCAGATCCACTTTTTAATTAAGCAATCAATTTATTGATAGTAGGTGGCTTTTTGTTGATTGATTTATTTTTTATAATTCATATCTTTATTTTTGATTCACTTTTTTATTTATTTTATTTTTGATAGGTAGCTTTTTGTTGATTCATTTATTTTATTTTTTGATTCATTTATTTTTTTAAATTAATATTTTTATTTCAGATCCACCTTTTCCTCCTCAGATCCACTTTTTATTACTTATTGATAGTAGGTGACTTTTTGTTGATTTTTTTTAAAATTAATATCTTTAGGGCTGGAGAGATAGCACAGCAGTAGGGTGTTTGCCTTGCATGCAGCCTACCTAAGAGGGAACCAGGTTTGATTCCCAGGCATCCATATGGTCCCCCAGCCTGCCAGGGTCGATTTCTGAACATAGAGCCAGGAGTAACCCCTGAGTGCTGCTGGGTCTGATCCAGAAACCAATGAATGAATGAATGAATCAATCAGTCAATCAATAAAATTTAAACAATAAAATATCTTTATTTCAGATCCACTTTCTTTCTTCTTTCTTTTTCTTTCTTTCTTTCTTTCTCTCTCTCTCTTTCTTTCTCTCTCTTTCTTTCTTTCTTTCTTTCTTTCTTTCTTTCTTTCTTTCTTTCTTTCTTTCTTTCTTTCTTTCTTTCTTTCTTTCCTTCCTTCCTTCCTTCCTTCTTTCTTTATTTCTTTCTTTCGTCTCTCTCTCTCTTCCTTCCTTCCTTCCTTTCTTCCTTCCTTCCTTCCTTCCTTCCTTACTTCATTTCTTTCTTTCTTTCTTTCTTTCTTTCTTTCTTTCTTTCTTTCTTTCTTTCTTTCTTTCTTTTTTCTTTCCTTCTTTTTTCTTTCTTTCTTTCTTTCTTTCTTTCTTTCTTTCTTTCTTTCTTTCTTTCTTTCTTTCTTTCTTCTTTTTCTCTCTCTTCCTCCTTCCTTCCTTCCTTCCTTTTTTCTTCCTTCCTTCTTTCCTTCCTTCCTCCTTCCTTTCTTTCTTTCTTTCTTTCTTTCTTTCTTTCTTTCTTTCTTTCTTTCTTTCTTTCTTTCTTTCTTTCTTTCTTTCTTTCTTTCTTTCTTTCTTTCTTTCTTTCTTTCTTTCTTCTCTCTCCTTCCTTCCTTCCTTCCTTCCTTCCTTCCTTCCTTCCTTCCTTCCTTCCTTCCTTCCTCTTCTTCCTTTCTTTCTTTCTTTCTTTCTTTCTTTCTTTCTTTCTTTCTTTCTTTCTTTCTTTCTTTCTTTCTTTCTTTCTTTCTTTCTTTCTTTCTTTCTTTCTTTCTTTCTTTCTTTCTTCCTTTTTTCCTTCCTTCCTTCCTTCTTCCTCCCTCCCCATCTCCCTCCCTCCCTCCCCATCTCCCTCCCTCCCTCCCTCCCCATCTCCCTCCCTCCCTCCCTCCCCGTGGGCCCGCGCACTGTCCCTTTAAGCCAGTGGGCGGGGCCTGTCCAGGTGAGGGGGCGTGGCCACTCACGCGCGCGCCGCCGCGGCCCGGGAGCCGCCGCGGGAGCGCGCATCGGCTTGCCTTGCGGGCGGGCGGGCGGGCGGGGGAGCGGGGCGGGAGGGGGCGGCGCGGCGAGCCGAGTCGAGTGGCTCCGAGGCCCCGGGACGCTCCTCCTTAAGCCGCGGCCGCCGCCCGCCTCCTCCTGCGCCCGCAGCTCCCTCGCCGCGCGGCCCTCTCCGGCCAGCCGGCCGCCCCTTCCGGCCGCTCGCTCACCTGCGCCGCGCTCACCTGGCCCCCGGGCGCCGCGGGGCTGCAGGATGAAGGACCGGCTGGAGCAGCTCAAGGCCGTGAGTGCCGCGCGGGGGGCTCCTGCCCGGCGATCCCCGCCTTGCAGGGCTGGGGGGTGCCGGGCCTGCCTCTGTCACTTCCACCCACCCCCCAGATCCCCCACCCCGGCTGCTGGGCCCTGGCCAGCGGGCTCCGCACTGTCCCTCCCCTCCCGGGTCATGTGCGGGGTGATTCATTCCCTGGCACCCCAGATTTTGCTGCATGCCTGCAGCCCGGCTCGCTGGGCCTCGCCTCCTTTCCTCTTTCTTTCCTCCCAGCTGCAAGTGGGATCTGCAGCCTGATGAGCTGGGCTGGGGTCTTGAGAGATCTGGGGTCCCAGATCCTCCACCAGCTGCTTCTGCTGCATGGCACTTTGCCCTCCACCACCAGGCCTTTGTCCTGCCCACCCTCTGCCCATTTGCTTTTTGGACCCCTCTGCCTGGCTGTCCTGTCCCACTTACTTATGGTCTAACTAACTGACTGTGTGTGACATTGCTTGTCAGTCCTGATGGTGACATTGTCAGGAAGGGCCAGGTTATCTTAGCTTTCCAGCTTCCAGGGAGTGCTCCAGGGAGATGTTTCCAAGGGGGTCCTTTCTTCCAGGGGACAGCTGTGTCCCCAGCATCCAAAGCACTAGCCTTGATGCATAGATCAGGTCAACAGCTCAGGAGCCTCAGTTTGCGTCTTAGATCACCTGGGGCCCCGATTAGACTTTACGGCTCATGGCCTAGTGGGCCTTGAGGTAGAGTGGAGAAGAATTAAACCCTGGGCGTTAGGAGTTGGATTTGCATCGATATTTTTATGCAGTGTTATTTGCATTCGACAAATTACATCTAGTGTGGGCTCAGTGGTTAGATCTAGGGCTACAGGACAGGGTGACAAGCCCTGTGAGAGGGACTATGTAAGGGTAAGAATTCTTCTAGGCTTAGTGGTCCACAGGCTTTTTTACATGCTCTGATGCTCAGGCTGTGAATAATCTATGGACCTAGTTATTGAATGTTTCTCCCCTTGAGTCCCCAGAGTCTTAAAGTTTGGGGAACCTTGGGTTGGTTGACAGTGGGGTTGCCCCTGGGCTCTACCCCTTTACTGGCTATCTGTCCCTCAACCTCAGAACCAAAGCTTTGTTATCTGTAAAGCCCCAAAGGAGTCAGGGTTAAATCTAGGAGCACTCAGCATTTTGGAAGGGCCCTGGTACCCTGAAGATTGGCGGATCGAGCCAGAAAAACTCTTTGGAAAATGCCAAGAAGGGGCCAGAGCAGTGGCACAAGTGGTGGGGCATTTGCCTTGCATACACTAACCTAGGACGGACTGTGGCTCGATTCCCTGGCGTCCCATATTGTCCCCCAAGCTAGAAGTAACCCCTGAGCATCACCGGGTGTGGCCCCAAAATAAAAAAAAAGGAAAATGCTAACAGGAGGAACTGTATGGATGAGGATGTAAATTTTCTTTCTCCCTGGACTTGGGTGAGACCTGGTGACCTCTGGGGAAGTGAGAGGCACAGAAGGGTGGGAATGAGCCTCCCACAGGCTCTTTGTCATCTGAGTCTGTCGCCAACTGACCAGGCCGACTTTATTGTCCCTGTTTTTATAGATGAGGAAACTGGAACTGAGTCTTGGCAGGGGGGGGTGGGGGGTGCAGGGAGAATGCAGGGCACACACAGAGCTGCTGGGGCAGGGACAGGAGAGAAGGGAGGACCCAGCCCCTTCCCTGGGGAGGCAAAAAGGAAACAGGAGGGTGCATCCTAAAGATCTTTCTGGAGCCACACAGCCAGCTCTCCCGAAACAATGCAAAACTGAGCTTGGAAGCCCAGACCCCACCCTTCCTCAGTTAGGAAATCCGTTTCCAGAGTTCCAAGAAGGGGCCTTTCATTTAGCAGCCTCTGGTCATCAGAGTCTTCTCTGAGCTTTGCCTTCCAAGAATGAGTTCACTCGGCCTGGAAATCTGCTTGGGGAAAAGGGTTTGATCGTTCCTTTGCTCCTCTGAGCCACTTCCTTGCTCTTTGTGAAATGGAGCGAATTCTGTTTCTTGTCTCGCCTGTTGTCTTGGGGCCTGTTGGTGTAAGGTGAGACCAGGTGGGTGCTCTAGTGTTTAGGCAGGGAGAAGGGCACTGGTGTTAGAAATGGGGGTGAGTTGTGGGACTAAAGGTTTTGAGGATCCCAGTATTCCTAAATATGGCCCTGTCCCTTAAGATCGGCATTCTTTTGTGTCACAGTCTACAACTAAGGCCTTTCTAGTTATCAGATGGGAAGTTTGGTTTGCAGAAGTCTCTTTTGGTAATGCTGGTCATTTCTTTGAAGACTGTTGGTAAGGTTTCTGTGGGCTTGGTATGATTTCAAGTCTACCCCTTTTACTTCTACCCTTCTTCTGAGAGAGACAGACAGACAGATAGACAGATGGACAGAGAACCAGAGGGAGAGACAGGACAGAGAGACAAACAAAAAAACAGAGACAGATGGGACCAGAGCAATAGCACAGCAGGTAGGGTGTTTGCCTTGCATGCTGTTGACCTCGGTTCGATCCCTGGCATCCCATATGGTTCCTTGAGCCTGCTAAGAGTGATTTCTGAGCGCAGCCAGGAGTAACTCCTGAGCTCTGCCGGGTGTGGTTCAAACAAAACAAAACAAAACAGAAAAACCCAAACAGAGACAGAGAGACAAAAACAGAGACTGAGAGACTGAGACATATACCCAGACCCAGAGGGTGTAGGGGAAACACACACACACACACACACACACACACACACACACACACACACACACACACACACATATGTACACACGTGAGGTGTGCTCTTACTGCAATGAGATAAGCATCTCCTTTTGCTTGATTTTTTTTTAAATCAAGGTTTGTTAATTTGCACACAAGTAATTTCACACTGAGCTGCTTACGGAATCCTTCTGTAATCCTTCTGCGGGATCTTTCAGAAGGTGGGAGAGGAGAAGGGAGAATTGCACCCCGGAGTTGGAGGGAGGCCTGTTCAGATCAGTCTTGCTCTCTTGCAGATCTGAGAGGAAGAGGTGAGGTTAGGACTCTTAATTTCTTTTTTTGTTTGTTTGTTTTTGGGCCACACCCGGCGTTGCTCAGGGGTTACTCCTGGCTGTCTGCTCAGAAATAGCTCCTGGCAGGCATGGGGGACCATATGGGACACCGGGATTCGAACCAACCACCTTAGGTCCTGGATCGGCTGCTTGCAAGGCAAACACCGCTGTGCTATCTCTCCGGGCCCTAGGACTCTTAATTTCTGAAAAGGACAACTGCCTTTGCAGTTAGGAGAAGATGGGCCTGCCAGGGGTTCGGGGGTTTCAGCCTGCAACCATTGGCAGGGGGCCAGAGACCTGTTGTGTTGCTCCCTGTTGTAGGGATTTGAGCCTCATTTTGTGGGAAGAGAGACCAGGGAGATTCCTGAGCCCCAAGAATTCAAGGCTCTTTTGTCCTATGCATTATGAGCCTCCCTGGAGTCAGTCCATAGGTCTGGTGTCTCATGCCTTTCCTATTGTGAGGCTGAAATGAGATCATCAACCAGGTGAGTTTCCCCATCTTGCCCAGTTCCAGTTTTTCCTTTCCTGAGCCACCATCACAAGATTCACCTGAGCTTATCTCTTGCGTGACTCTTCCTGGTAGGTGTCCTCAGTAACCTGCCTCATTGGTGACGTAGGGTAGGCTTGCCTGGAATGTCCAGTCTACGCCCAGCTTATCTCATGAGGTGGCTCTGCTCTCCTTGCTCTCTCTCTGGACTTTGGATCTGCCATGTCCAGACATTTGTGGTCCAGAACCTTCGGTCCCTGGTCTTTTCAGCCAGTAGGCATTTACTGAACCCCTGCATGTCCCTAGCGTGCTGAGCATGCCTGGACCATTGAAGTACAGTGACCAGTGGAGACACACACACACACACACACACACACAATTGCAGCAATTGCAGGAAGATCCCTGTTGAAGTACAGTGGCAAGTGGGAGACACACACACACACACACACACACACACACACACACACACACAAATTGCAGCAACTGCAGAAAGATCCCCATGATTTGTCTCCAGGAGCTATCAGGACTGGAAGGAGTCAGGGGCCATGCTCCGGCAAGTGATCTTGAGTCCCTCTTCCTGGCCTTTGTTCAGAGCCCAGCTTACTGTCTTTAGATGTGTGTCAACTCTCCCCAGGATGGAAGACAAGGATCTGGGCCTCGCCACCCACTGCCCCTTTTATAATTGTTTCATGGGCACAGCCTGAGCAGTTGGTGCTTTTGGATTTGGGCATGCTGATTTAAATCCGTTATTCATTGATTTATTTGGTTGTGGCTTTTGGGACACACCTAACTTACTCCTGACTGTGCTCAGGGATCACTCCTGGCAGACCTTTATTTTTTTAACTTTTGGCTTTTGGGCCATACCTGGCAGCACTCAGGAGTTACTCCTGGCTCTGTGCTCAGAAATCACTCCTGGCAGGCTCAGGGAACAAAGGAATCGAACAAAGGTCCTTCTTGGGTTGGTCGCATGCAAGGCAAAACCCAACCTCTGTACTATTACTCCGGCCCCATCAGGGACCATTTTAGGTCCCAGGGAGTGAACCAGGTGGCGGCGGCATGCAAGACATGCACCCTCCCCACTGTAACTCTTTCTAGTCCTCAACCCCACATTCTTTCTGACCTCCTAGCATTATTGTATGCAGTCCAGATCTGAAGGAGCAAATTGTCAGGTATCTAGGGCATATAAAAGGGAGGTTATCTCGTGAAAAGAAACCCCCCAAATCCAATGTAGATTATGATGCTGGAGAAGCCAGTGATGTAGGGACCTCGTGGCCAGTATTTTAGAGCTCTTTGGAATTTAGTTGAGTTGTGTTGGACTAGAACTAATGGGATGTGTTTGGCTTCTCTGGGTCAGAGTGTCAGGGGCCACACAGATGGAATCAGCATCCGGAACTCTAAAGGAGCACTTTACTTTTTCCTTTTCTGCCTCTTCCATCTTGGATAGGACATGTCCTTATTCTCTGTGCCTGTTGGAAGTGTCTGAGTTTCTTGAGGATCAGAGATCTTCAGGGTAGTGTGGATAGGTAGTTCCATCTGCTTAGCCAGATGGAGCTTATTTCCCCTTCCTTCATTCCCTCATTGTTTATCCAGCCTATTTATCCAGTGGATCATAACCAGATCTCTTAACTTTCTAACCAGATCCCTTAACTTTCTGGCTTCATTTAGATCCCACTCTTTTTTTTTTTTTTTGGCTTTGGGACTTCACCTGGCAGTGTTCAGGACTTAACTCCTGGCTCTATACTTAGGAATTACTCCTCGCAGTGTTTGGGGTACTATATGAAATGCGGAGGATCAAACCTGCGTCTGCCACATGAAAGGCAAGTGCCTTACCTATGGTACTATTGCTCTGGTCCCTAGGATCGCACTCTTTTTTATTTTTTTTGGGGGGGGTCACACCCCACAGTGCTCAGGGGTTACTTGTGGGTCTGTGCTCAAAAATGGTTCCTGGCTCAGGGACCACATGGGATGTCGGGGATCGCACCTGCTTCTGTCCTGGGTCAGCCACATTCAAGGCAAACACTCTACCTACTACTGTGCTACCACTCCAGCCAATGGGATTGCACTCTTTTTTTTTTTTTTTTCAGGCCACATCCATTTAATGCTCAGGGGTTACTCCTGGCTAAGCGCTCAGAAATTGCCCCTGGCTTGGGGGGACCATATGGGATGCCGGGGGATCAAACCGCGGTCGTTCCTTGGCTAGCTTGCAAGGCAGACACCTTACCTCTAGCGCCACCTCCCCGGCCCCTGGGTTTGCACTCTTGATCGATGAAATTTCCAACCTGGACAATGATTTTTTTCCCACCTGTTTATTTTTATTTTTATTTGTTTTTGGTTTTTGTGCCACACCCAGTGACTCTCAGGGGTTTGTTTACTCCTGGCTATGTGCTCAGAAATTGCTCTGGCTTGGGGGACCATTTGGAACACCAGGGGATCGAACTGCAGATTGTCCTAGGTTAACACGTGCAAGGCAAATGCCCTACCGCTTGCACCACGGCTCCGGCCCCATCCCGCCTGTTTTTTTTTTTTTTTTTTTTTTTTTGTGGTTTTTGGGTCACACCCGGCAGTGCTCAGGGGTTATTCCTGGCTCCATGCTCAGAAATTGCTCCTGGCAGGCACGGGGGACCATATGGGACGCCGGGATTCGAACCGATGACCTTCTGCATGAAAAGCAAACGCCTTACCTCCATGCTATCTCTCAGGCCCCCACCGCCTGTTTATTTTTAATTTTTGTTTTTGCTGTGAGCAGACTGCAGAACAGCTGGGACGAGAGAAATAGGGATTGACTGGGGATTACAGCTTTCATCAGCCGGAGGTCAGAAGCGAAAATGCTTGGATGAGAGCAGATTAGTTTTATATTTATTCCTGCCAGCGTGGGGGAGGCTGGGAGCCAGCATTCATCCACATTCATTTCTTTACCTTTGGGCTCCCTGACACTATCCCCTTCCCCCCTTAAATTTCTACCCCTCTTCTGACACTTATTCTTTACAGGTTCAAGGCTTGACTGTAGCTCAGACACGCCCCCTTTATTCCAGCCATCGGTGTGGACTGGATAATTTGCTTTGCAACAATCTGCTTTTCTTCTGTTCAGTCAGTAGGACTCTCTGTTAACATGGTTCGAGAGCATCTTTGATTTGTAGGAGGCAAAAATCTCTCCCCTAGGTCCTGAGGTTTTGATCTCTAGTCTTCCATATTAATTCGGAAACAGTGATTACACATTAAGTGGCTACTGATTTCTGGGCAGGATTGAGTTTGGTATCTTGCACACTTTGCCTCTACCACCTCACCACCTTGTGTATATATAGGGTCCGACTTTACCGAGAAGTATGTTGAAGCTCAGATTCGATCACTATCGAGCCTCAGCAGGGAGATGGTAGGACGGTGAACTGGATATGCCTGTCTTCCTTCTTCATGCCCCCTTGTACTGGTCACCTTGCCCATGACTTCTGTATTTCCTGCAGTTGGTGGCTTCATCAGTGGTCTTCCTCTGGCGCCCCTGACCCTAGCACTCAGCCCGGTTGTGACCTATTAAGACATTTGGCTATTGATGGCTCAGCAGCCACTTGTCCCTGACTTTAGGAATTTCTCTTCCCATGTCCTGGGTTGGTGAAATTGGACCTGTCTCTCCAAAGGGACAGTTTATTCAGACAGTATAAGTTTGCTCCACCATGCCAGATGTCCCCAGCTCTGTCCTCAAGGCCAAGGATGGATGAGTTGGTACCCAGGCTTCTCATTAGGCTGGACACCTGCCCTTTGTACCTGGGAGGGCTCAGAAGGCTGGCAGAGGAGGAGCTATTGTGTACCTTTGCAAGGATCTAGCGATTCACAGACCTGGCAGAATCTAACCCAACTAGGAGGTGCATAGTTCCTGTGTCATCCATTGTGGATTAAATCCCAGATGCCGAGCTGACAGCCTTTGCCATGTCTTCCTGGGGTTACTCCAGACTCTGCTGCAGTGGGAGAAGTAGCCACATTCGTGTTGTCATTTTAGAAGTGGCCAAAGACCACGCCCGCTGCCCCCACCCCCCCAGAGCTTTCACTTCCCAGCTTGCCACCAGGAAGGCCAGTAAACCCTATTGTACAGCGGGGTGTGGATGGGGGAGAGTCCATTAATGAACTTACTTTTACCTTCATCTTCTCCTGCCCTCCCCCCCACCTCCTGCCACCACTCTCCCATTTTCCGGGACCTTTTCTGCAGTTGTTTTTCCAGTGGGCCCCAGCCTGTGGCCTGTGCTTTCCTCTCCTGCTCAGGTTCAGCCTGCTTTCTGGGCTTTGGGCCATTTCCATGGCAACATCCCTGAAGTCTGTCTGGAGACCGGGATTGAAGTTCACCCTCCACTTAAGGAGATTAGTGGAGCATAACACTGTCTGGGTATGCTCTGCTGTCTGGGTTAGGGCGCTTGCAGATCACAGCGGGGTTCCTATTTTTCTTTCTTTTTTTTCTTTGAGTCAACTTTTCACTCTAGACTAATTTTATTTGTTTTGTTTTGGTTTTGGACCACATCCAGCGGCATTCAGGGGTTATTCCTGGCTCTGAGTTGAGAAATCACTTCTGGCAGCCTCAGAAGATCATATGGGATACTGGGGATTGAACCTGGGTCTGTCCCAGGTTGGCTGCATGCAAGGCAAATGCCCTACCCACTGTGTTATTGCTCTGGCCACTTCTAGATTAATTTTAGATGGACAACCAAGTTCCAGAGTCAATGCAGAGGGATCAGAGTGGTAGCACAGCAGTAGGGTGTTTGCCTTGCATGCAGCTGACCCAGAATGGACCCAGGTTTGATCCCCGACATCCCATATGGTCCCCTGAACCAGGAGCGATTTCTGAGTACAAAGCCAGGAGTAAACCCTGAGAGTGCCAATGAGTGTGACCCAAAAACAAAAACAGAAACAAGACAGGAAAAAACAGAGACAGTGCACAGTGTTCCCTCAGCTTCCTCCGTTTCTTACCCCCTATAGTCCCCCAGTACCTCTGCCCCATTCTCAGATACAGAAAGAGTGTCCTTTTTCACAGTGATCTGGATTTCATGGGCGTGACCACGAATGACCCTGTTACTGTGCCAGTATCCATCTGGTCCAGGGCACCACCTTTCATAATCTCTGGGGCCTTTCTCCAGCTTCCCTTCTTTCCCACAGCCCAGGGCTGAGTACAGGTTGCAGCTGGAGTGTATGGAGTGTCTGGCATTGTGTGGAGTGTATAGGAGACTTTGGTGTGTAACTGTGGAGACCGAGGGCCTGGCCTCCCCTGGCAGGCAGCCTAGGTCTGTGTGACCTCATGTCTATGAAGCTTTTTTCTTTTTTTGTAATAGTTTTGGGCCACACCCAGCAGCCCTTAGGGTTTATTCCTGGCTCTGTGTTCAGAAACTACTTCTGGCAGGTTTTGTAGACCAGATGGGATGCCAGGGATTGAACCCAGGTGGGCCACATGCAAGGCAAATGAAATGCCCTCTCTGCTCTGCTATCGCTCCAGCTCCTGAAGCTGTGTGTGTGTGTGTGTGTGTGTGTGTGTGTTTGGGCCTCTGTGTGTGTGTGTGTGTGTGTGTGTGTGTGTGTGTTTGGGCCACACCTGGTGATGCTCAGGGGTTACTCTTGGCTATGCTCTCAGAAATTGCTTCTGGCTTGGAGGACCATATGGGATGCCGGGGGATCAAACCATGGTCTGTTTTAGGTTAGAGCGTGCAAGGTAAACGCCCTACTGTTTGTGCCACTGCTCCAGCCCCGGAAGGGGAATCTTTATTAAAGTTTGTCTCCTCTTCTCTGAGTCTTTGGGGAATGGGTACCTGGTGGGTGTCAAGGGGCCAGGTGGGCTGAGAGGAAGAGGGGAAAGGAAGCCAGGAAAGAGAGAGGTGAGGGAAGAGGACTTAAAAGGCCTGGATCAATTTTCTGTAAATGTCCCACTTCTGTCTCTTTGGAGAAAATCTTCTCAAAGGTCTAACTGTGCCCCAGGTGCCCCCTCTGAGCATTCTCTGACAGCTTCCATCTTCCACAGGCTACGAGGGGATTCAGGAGAGGCTGTACCCCCTTTTCTGGGGCCTACAGTTTGTTTACTCACCTCATAGTGTTTTGAGCCCTGGAGAGGAAGGTGGACTTAGCTTGCCCTGTGTCTATATCTGGGGTATTGCCTGGCAGCTGACAGCTGGAACAGCTGTTGGAAGGAGGAGGGAACAAGGGCGTGGGTTTCTTGGGATGGACCTTGGAGGAACTGGGGACCTTGGGGCTTGGACAGATGGTCCTCAGATTCCTCTCTTTTAAGAAGTGCTCCCTTGGGGGGCCTGAGAGATAGCACAGCCTTAGGACATTTGCCTTGCAAGTGGCTAACCCGGGAGGGACCCAGGAGCCACCCAGTATGGGCCCCCAGCCTGTCAGGGGTGATTTCCGAGTACAGAGCGAGGAGTAACCCCTGAGTGCTGCCAGGTGTGGCCCCCAAATCAATCAATCAAGTTAAAAAAAAAAAAGAAGTGTTCCTTGAGGCTGGAGCACTAGTACAGTTGGGAGGGCATTTATTTGCCTTGCATGCTTTTGACCTGGTTTTGATTCCTAGAATCCCATGTGGTTCCCTGTGTCTGCCAGGAGTGATTTCTCAGTGCAAAGCCAGGAGCACCTTCAGGTGTGTTTAAAAAAAAAAAAAAAAAAGGAGTTTACCTAATCCTGACTTTGTACTTTATTAACCAGGTAACAATCTGAATGAGTTAACCTCCTTGACCTGAGATTTCTGAGTATAGATAACATTTGCTCTTTCTTGTATTTGTTTGTTTTTGTTTTTGGGCCACATCTTATGCTCATGGATCACTACTGGCAGTGCTTAGGGCACTTTATTTTATGTTGGAGATTGAACCTTAGATAGCCTCATACAAAGCAAGTACCTTGCCTGGCTGTCTTGTCCTCCGGCACCCGCCCTTCCTTTCCTTTTCCTTTTTCATGTTTATATTTTATTTTCAATTTTTTTTGGGGGACGGCATTTGACTGTGCTCAGAGCTCAATCCTGATGATGCTCGGAGGGGCTCATGTGGGGATATGAGGTGTTGGGTACTGAAACTTGGTCAATTGGCCACCTGAAGCCCCCTGCCCATTGTTACTATTTCCCTGGCCCCATGCCCTTTCTTTCTTTAGAGGAATGTTCATCCCTTCTTCCATTGTTCCTTTCTGAAAACTTTTCATGTCTCCAGAAACAAAGACTGGTAAGACTTAACATGACTTTTGGGGGAGTGAAACTGGGCTAAGGTTTGTGCCCAACAAATAGAATATTAGCTCTTTCCAAATACAGGAATAAGGTGAAAAACAAGCAAAAATAAACAAACAAACCAAAAAACACTAAGCAGGCACTGAGACATAAACGTCCAGTTTTACAGAACCATAAATCATGTGACCATGTTTCCAGACAGTAATAGAATTGAATTAGAAATGAGTGATTCAGGGGGCCAGAGTGATAGCACAGCAGTAGGGGCATTTGCCTTGCACGCAGCCAACCCGGAATGGACCTGGGTTTGATCTTCAGCATGTTAGGAGTAATTTCTGAGTGCAGAGCCAGGAGTAACCCCTGAGCATTGCCGAGTGTGCCCCAAAATTAAAAATTAAAAAAGAAAAAGAATGATTCCTCTTCTAGTTATTTGCTTTGGAAATGAAAAACAACATGGGGTTGGAGGGGTTGGAGAGATAGCACAGAAGGGAAGGCATTTGCCTTACACTTAGCCTACCTGTTTTTTATCTATGGCATCCCATTTGGTCCCTAAAGCCTGTGAGGAGTAATTTCTGAATGCAGAGCCATGAGTAACCCCTGAGTACTGCTGGATGTGGCCTAAACACACACACACACACACACACACACACACACACACACACACACACACACAAAGACAAAATTAAGCAATAACAATAACAAAAAAAAATTAAAGCACTCTTGCACGAGAATATGAGAATGTAGCAGAAACAGGGTTCAGAGAGAACGTGGTATTTCTGAATTCACCAAGCCAAAAAAAAAGGACTAAATTCAGTGGCGCTGGCTCTCTGAGATGACTTTTTTGTTCTTTCTTTAAAACAACAACACCACCAATAATAATAGGGAGGAGATGGAAGTCAGGAAAGCAATCCCATTCACAATAGTGCCACACAAACTCAAATATCTTGGAGTCAACTTGACCAAAGACGTGAAGGACCTATACAAAGAAAACTATAAAGCCCTGCTCCAAGAAATAAGAGAGGACACACGGAAATGGAAACACTTACCCTGCTCATGGCTTGGCAGGATTAACATCATTAAAATGGCAATACTCCCCAAAGCATTATACAGATTTAATGCGATCCCCTTAAAAATACCCATGACATTCTTCAAAGAAGTGGATCAAACACTTATGAAGTTCATCTGGAACAATAAACATCCTCGAATAGCTAAAGCACTCCTAGGGAAAAGGAAAATGGGAGGCATTACTTTCCCCAACTTTAAACTGTACTACAAAGCAATAGTTATTAAAACAGCATGGTATTGGAATAAAGACAGACCCTCAGATCAGTGGAATAGGCTTGAGTTCTCAGAGAACATTCCCCAGGCATACAATTACCTAATTTTTGACAAAGGAGCAAGAAATCCTAAGTGGAGCAGAGAAAATCTCTTCAACAAGTGGTGCTGGCAGAACTGGTTAGCGACTTGCAAAAAAGCGAACATAGACCCCCAGTTAACATCATGTACGAAGGTAAAATCCAAATGGATTAAAGACCTTGATATCAGACCAGATACCATAAGGTATATAGAACAACATGTCGGTAAAACACTCCATGACATTGAGACTAAAGGTATCTTCAAGGAGGAAACTGCACTTTCCAAACAAGTGGAAGCAGAGATTAACAGATGGGAATACATTAAACTGAAAAGCTTCTGCACCTCAAAAGAAATAGTGCCCAGGATACAAGAGTCACCCACTGAGTGGGAGAAACTATTCACCCAACATCCTTCAGATAAGGGGCTAATATCCAAAATATACAGGGCACTGACAGAACTTTACAAAAAAAAAACATCTAATCCCATCAAAAAATGGGGAGAAGAAATGAACAGACACTTTGATAAAAAAGAAATACAAATGGCCAAAAGACACATGAAAAAATGCTCCTCGTCACTAATCATCAGAGAGATGCAAATCAAAACAACGATGAGATACCACCTCACACCACAGAGATTGGCACACATCACAAAGAATGAGAACAATCAGTGCTGGCGGGGATGTGGAGAGAAAGGAACTCTTATCCACTGCTGGTGGGAATGCCGTCTAGTACAGCCTCTATGGAAAGCGATATGGAGGTTTCTTCAAAAACTGGAAATTGAGCTCCCATTCGACCCAGGATATACCCTAGGAGCACAAGAATACAATACAAAAACCCCTTCCTCACACCTATATTTATTGCAGCACTATTCACAATAGCCAGGCTCTGGAAACAACCAAGATGCCCTTCAACAGACGAATGGCTAAAGAAATTGTGGTACATATACACAATGGAATATTATGCAGCCGTCAGGAGAGATGAAGTCATGAAATTTTCCTATACATGGATGTACATGGAATCTATCATGCTCAGTGAAATAAGTCAGAGGGAGAGAGAGACGCAGAATAGTCTCACTCATCTATGGGTCTTAAGAAAAATAAAAGTCATTTTTGTAACAATCCTCAGAGACAATTAGAGGAGAGCTGGAACACCAGCTCACTCCATGAAGCTCACCACAAGAGTGGTGAGCACAGTTATAGAAATAACTACACTGAGAACTACCATAATCAAGTGAATGAATGAGGGAACTGGAAAGCCTGTCTGGAGTACAGGTGGGGGTGGGGTGGGATGGAGGGAGATTTGGGACTTTGGTGGCGGGAATGTTGCACTGGTGAAGAGGGGTGATCTTTGTAGGACTGAAACCTTATCACAATCATTTATGTAATCAAGATATCCAAATAAAGAGAAAAAAAAACAAAAAAAAAAACAACAACAACAAAAAAAAATAAAAACAGCACTGAATACTTCGTGTTATTTTTTTTTTTTTTACAAAATCATACATGATTGAGTTTCAGTCATACAGTGCCCACCTCCCATCATTTCACCACTTCACATGAAATGATTCTTTTTTGCAGAATCACCTGTGACTAAAGTCCCCACTTTAGTGGGCATTTTTGGGGGGTGAGGAGGGGGAATCAGGTCTCTCCTCTAACTGGCACAATCTTGGCATTTATTTAATTTTTTTTTTAATTTTATTTTTGGTGGTGCTCTAGGGTCACTCCTGAAAGACTTTGGGGACCTTATGGGAGGTGGGAATCGAACCTGGGTCTGCCATACGCAAGGCAAACGCCCTACCCACTGTGCTATCACTCCAGCTTCCAGTCTTGGCATTGAGTCTGTACCACCATTGCTCTGGACATTTCATATGCATTACCTCATATGTGTAACTCCGCCAGGCAATTCCGGGAGCAGCTGGTTTCTGGGACAGCAGAGGCAGCTGAGGTTCAAAGGCTTAGGGAACCTGCTTCGGGCTACACAGCCACAGAGTGACAGAAAGGGGGAGGTGTCAGGAGCACCTCAGTTTCTCCCCCTCCCTGCCCACTCAATTCTCCCTCATTTGTGCACTGGCCAGGAGCTTGCAGTCTCCCCCTGATTCCCCAGTGGGGCCGGGCAGCTGCTGGTAGAGCCTCGGGTCATGGACTGAAGCCTTAATGTTACTATTCATTAGCAGAGTCACTCTGAGTGATTTGACCTAATTAAGTCTTGCCTAATCTGGAAGTAGGGAAAGTAAGCGCAGTGTCCTTGGGGCCACTGGGCGCCTTAAATACATATCTGACCCCGCAGAAAGCCCGCAGCAGAATGCACATGCCTCTCAGCGAGTGGGTGTGCTGTGAAGATGCAGTGAAGTGGGGTCACAGGAACTTGGGTGTTGGCCTGGACTGACCTGGGGACATGGATGATCCCTTCCTTAGTGACTCTCTTCCAAATAAGGTTCTGGCCTCGGGTTGTTCCATTAGAACCAGGTCTTGAAAGTAAGAGCAGGGATGTTTTGCTTCTCAATGATCTTCCTTTTGATTCATCTGGCTCAAGGGTTTGCGGGGTTGAGGGATGCTGAAAAGGGAAGTATTCCCTCTAAGAGGGTTTTACCAGTACTGAAGTTGTGTAGGCAGGAGAGTTGTTGGGGCCTGGCCTGGCCTGGGCTCAGGGCTGTCTGACCTCAGGAACAGAGCATAGAGTGCTTGCTTTGTACTGACATGGTCAGGCCACTGCCATCTGTCTCATTGAGTTGAAGATTCATGACTGGAAAAACCAGCTGTTGGGCAGCGTGGGCCTGTGTGTTCTCGTGTGTGTGTGTGTGTGTGTGTGTGTGTGTGTGTGTGTGTGTGTGTGTTCAGAATCCTGAGGTGCGGGGTCGGAAAGATAGCACAGCAGTAGGGCATTTGCCTTGCATGCAGCTGATCCAGGACAGAATCCCAGCATCCCATATGGTCCCCTGAGTCTGCCAGGAGTGATTTTTGAGTGCAGAGCCAGGACTAACCCCTGAGTGTGACCCAAAAACCAAAAAAAACAAAACAAAACAAAAAAGAATCCTGAGGAGCAGGGATATTGGTCTTGGGCAGTGGTCGGCAACCTGCGGCTTGCAAGCTACATGTGACTCTTTTTTTTTTTTTTTGGGTCACACCTGGCGGTGCTCAGGGGTTACTCCTGGCTGTCTGCTCAGAAATAGCTCCTGGCAGGCACAGGGGACCATATGGGACAACGGGATTCGAACCAACCACCTTTGGTCCTGGATCGGCTGCTTGCAAGGCAAACGCCGCTGTGCTATCTCTCCGGGCCCACATGTGGCTCTTTACACTTTAAATTTCGCTCTTCTGTGTGCCGGGCAGCTGCTCCAGGAGTCAGGACTCTGCTCCTAGCCTCTGTCAGTGCACGCCCTGTGTGGCTCTCAAAATAAATTTCAATCGTGGTTTTGGTGAGATTTGGCTCAGTTGAAAAAATAGGTTGCCGACCACTGGTC
Source organism: Suncus etruscus (assembly GCF_024139225.1). Classification (NCBI taxonomy): domain Eukaryota; kingdom Metazoa; phylum Chordata; class Mammalia; order Eulipotyphla; family Soricidae; genus Suncus; species Suncus etruscus. The sequence goes on from NC_064856.1 coordinate 103,916,866, forward strand.
TTGGGCAATCTAGAGAGACCCTCAGCCTAAAGGGAGGGAAATGGGCCATGAAAGGCAGAATTATTAGCTGTCATGATTTCTTCATCTCTAGCTCAGGTTTGCAGGAAGGAGGGTACCCAGAATTCACTTTCGTAGTCCTTGGGTTTCCTGCAGCAGCAAATTGAGGACCAGCTGACCTCTCCTAGTCCAGCATGTACTGGTTTCTATCTCTTATTATTTCCTTCTCTGGAAGATTCTTCTGAGCTCTACTAGGCCTTGTGTCTTATCCTTGGACCCTCTTCTCTCTTTGGTGTCAGGTACCCCTTCAGAGAGTCAAAGAGTGAGTGAATGGTGGCCTCTGTTTGGAACAACCCCTTTGCTGCTTGCAGAGTCTTGCTTTTCTTTCCTTTGTTTTTGGGCCATACTATTCAGGGGTTACTCCTGGCTCTGCACTCAGAAATCACTACTGGCAGGCTCGGGGAACCATATGAGATGGCGGCGATGGAATCCAGTTGAGTGCGTGCAAGGCAAATGCTCTATCCTCTGTGCTATTGCTCCAGCCCCTCCCTTGTTTTTCTTCTCTTCTCTTCTCTTCTCTTCTCTTCTCTTCTCTTCTCTTCTCTTCTCTTCTCTTCTCTTCTCTTCTCTTCTCTTCTCTTCTCTTCTCTTCTTTTCTTTTCTTTTTTTTTTTTTGGTTTTTGGGTCACACCCAGCAGTGCTCAGGGATTACTCCTGGCTCTGTGCTCAGAAATCGCTCCTGGCAAGCTCAGGGGACCATATGGGATGCCTGTCCTTCTGAATGCAAGATAAGTGCCTTAGCTCCATGCTATCTCTCCTGTCCCTGTTTTGCTTCTCTTTAGTGAGCATCTAGTTATCCTTCACGCTTTGTTTAACTTGCTTGCTTCCTTCTTTTCTCTCTGGGACTGTTTAAGGCAATTGAAATTTTCTCTTCAACTCCAGTATCGAAAGCAGAGACAGGTGAAGTGGTGCTGAAAGAAGAGGGTGTGAGGCCTGCCTTTCAGGTGGGGGAGGCCTGCCAGACAGAGGGAAGGGGTGTGAGGGACCACTTCCTTAATTCCCCCCTCCCAGAGCATCCTCACATGATTTCAGACCCACAACGAAGGTGCCACAGAGCCACACTGAAAAGCTAAGTTCTAAACTTGGTGTGAAACCAATCTTACCAGAGACAGGGAATGTTCCAGAGACTTCCCAGCTTCCTTCCAGTTTGGTTTTCTGTGTCTGCTCTTCTGGGCACTCGGCTATCTTGATGATGGGCTCATTGGACTTGGGGCCACTGGCCAAAATCTTGAGCCTCAATGTCAAATGAGGGGCCAGCAAGGGTTGGAAAGCACAATAGCAGCTTCAACTTGGGGCTTGTCAACTTTAAGACCAGGGGGAGTGTACATGTCACAGCCAAAGATTTAGGCTCTGGGGGTGGCAGATGAGCCTGTGTAGAGGGCCCATAGAGCAGTAGATAAGGAACAGAGGGGGGTTATCTTGAGAACAAGAAGTGTTGAGCACAAGGAACTGAAGATCCAGGCATTCGAATATGGGCTCTGGACCCCTATCTCTTTTTACTCTCTGTTTCAAGGTGAGGTTCTTCCTAGAGCCTCGGGGAGCATTCGAGAGGTGGGAGGGAGGATAGGGCCCCTTCTTTCTTTGTACTATGTTGTTGGTAAGCTATCTCCCATCATCTGGCAGGAGGCTGGGGTTGGGGAGAGGAAGTGGGTAGCAGGACTTATGATGCCTGTTGGGTTTTTCATTGACACCCCTGTTGCAGTAGTACCTTAACATTCTTATTACCACATGACTTGATCCCTTGATAAAGATGCTGAAGTTTTCTTGGCCCTCCTCAGGCTTGTGGGCTGCAGATAAAGGCTGTCACATGCTTTCCTTGTTCTGGGGAGGGGGAGGGTCCTCTGGGGCCCCTTGTCAGGGAAGTGCTAGGTTGTTTCAAAAGGGAGGGAGACCTAGTCTCAGTGTCACATGACTCTGTAACCCATGATGATGGCCTCTCCTGCAGGTTTTCTGATCTGAGCTAAATTTTGATTTTGATTTTTTTAAATTTAAGTTTGTTTTCCCCACTTCAAGGAAAGAACTTGCTATATTGGAAGAACCCTGTACGGTAATCTTGAAGGCTCGGTTTCCAGTTTTGGCTGTGACTTCGGGTTGGCTCTTGGGCCAACATCTGTCTCTTTGCACCTGAAAGAATTTGGCGATAGAATCTGTCAAGTTGCTTTCATCTCTGACATCCTTAGATTTCTTCCTTCTCCCCCTTCCTCTTTCAAGGTAGATCTAGATTAAACTTAGGGAGAAGTTGACCAGTTGCTTCATTGAGTTCTTACTGGACACTTGGCCCTGCACAGGAGACTTTAATATAGTCTGTTTAAGCCTCACAGATGCCTTAGATGTTGCGCTTTCTATTTTTGTAGCTGAGGAGATGTGGGATCCAGCTGTGTCATACTGTTTGTCTTCAAACTCAGCACCAAGGGTATATGATAGAGCTAGTTCTAGATCTCTGATCACTATGAGGCTGTAGGGCTGAGCTCACTGACTTGGCCTTTCAGATGTGAGAACTTCTGGTGCTATATTCGAACATTCCCTCCCAGACGTGAGTTCTGGTCCTTACACAAGCCCTGGGGTAACTGCTCTTACTGCCATTTGAAGATAGAAATGTACTTTTCTTTTTGGGGGGGGGGGTGCTTGATGTGGGCCCTGAACCTTTGGAGTGGAAACATCCCTTTTGGGAACTTGGTTGTTGAGTTACTAAGGATTTGGCTTTTCTATTTATACCTGCTCTGGCAGAACCTGTTGAAAGGCAAGAGGGGTTTTCTCTGAGGAAGAAATTTCCAGGAGTTCTCTGGAATACAGGCATTAAACCTGGTGCCTGCCTCCCTGCTACAGGCCCCCCCCCCCCCCCCAGATTTCCGGACTTACAAAACTTTCCTAAGCCCATGGAAACTTCCATAAGCCAGGACGGTAGGCCTGGCTTATCTTGGCTTTAGTGTAAGTTCAAAGGTCTCAGAGAGAGGAAACTCCTCAAATGCTTGTTGACTGGGCTTCCTAGAGCAAGACCCGGTTGGTATTTCCCAATGAGATCCACAGGAAATCTTCCTGGGAGATAGAGATTGCTTCAAGGCTCAGCTTTTAAGGGCGAATGGATCTTAGGAGCATTTTGCCTCAAACTTCAGAAATGGCCCAGGAAATCCAGGCCACTGGTCTCTGGAAGCAAAGTCATTTGTTCAGCTTGAAAGGACTAAATTTCTGTTGCATGGCAGGTGCTCAGTATGCATGTGGAACTGGTGCCTTGGTGACTCTTCATTGGAAGGCACAAAAGCCGATTTTGGCTACATGTGTAAAAAACAATAATACTGTTTAGGTGTGTGGTGTGTGATGTGTGGTGTGGTGTGTGCATGTGTGTGTGTGTGTAGGAAGTTGAATGGGATTAAGAAAGCTGGGTGGAGGATCATTCTAAATACTAAACATACTGTTTGGGGCATAGGCAGAGAATTGATCTTGTATTAGGACAAAGAAAGAGAAGTGAAAGTCACTCTGGCCACCTCACTTGTTGCTTCTGCTCTGTCCTATCACAGTTCAGATATTTGGGGGCAGATTGATAACTTATGATTGATTGATAATTGATAACTATAGAGTTTTGGACAGACAGACACACAAACACATACGTTCCACATTTATTTATTTATTTATTTATTTATTTATTTATTTATTTATTTATTTATTTATTTATTTATTGTCACACCCAGCAGTGCTCAGGGGTTACTTCTGGCTTTGTGCTCAGAAATCACAGCTGGCAGGCTCTGGGGACCATATAGAATGCCGGGGATCGAACCCAGGTTCGTCCCAGGTTGGCAGCATGCAAGGCAAACCCCCTACCACTGTGCTATCTCTCCAGACCCATACTCCAAATTTTTAACATAAGAGATAGCAAAAGCAACCCTAGTTTTCTGAGAATTTTAGTGGGGAGAGACTTAAAATTAATAAACCATTTGTAGTTGTTGAGTGAAAGACTTGCACACACCAAGGGGATTTAAATTTGGCCAGTGAAGGGGAGAGAGTATCCTAGAAGGTGGACATGAGTGGGTTGTTGGAGCAGTTTCAGAGGCCAAATGAAATTTTGCCTACCGGACAGGTACATTTTCAGAAGCTCTTGTGAGATACTTTAGCAGCAGGGAAGAAGGCCCCGTGTTCATGTCAGGAGAACCTGTTGTGGGGTCAGAGCAGTGGCGCAATCGGTAGGGCGTTTGCCTTGCACACGCTGACTTAGGATGGACTTCGGTTCGATCCCCCGGCTAGGAGCGATTTCTGGAGCATCACCGGATTGGCCCAAAAACCAAAAAACAAAGAGATCCTGTTGTCAAGGGGGTGTTTTGGAGCTGAAGAAAGGTAGGGGTGGGCGTGGATCCAAGGGGATCCATGCGCTCTTTTAGACTTTGGGGCCTTGGATCCTAGGAGACAGCTGGTAAGGCTTAAGCACAGGCACATGATTCATTCTGCATTTTAGGAGCATGATCGGCTGCCATAGATTTCAGGCATGTTAGACACACACAGATGGTGTGGGAGACAGTCCACTCCCCTGATGGCTGGGGAGCCCCACAGTTTATTTCCGGGTGATGTTGCTGCAGATACAGGGGGCTTATGGTGGGTGCAGAAGGCAGAGGGCCATTAGAGCCTTTCTGCCTTCAGACCTGGGGCTACTTCTGACCTGTCCATTCCACATAGGCCCAGACATTCTTTGGGCAGCTCAGCCCAAGTCCTCCTTGCTGAGGGGGATAGAAGTATTTTCTTTATAATCCAATTTTGTGACTGTGTATGTGTGTGTGTGTGTGTGTGTGTGTGTGTGTGTGTAGGAAGTTGAATGGGATTAAGAAAGCTGGGTGGGGGGGAATCATCATTCTGGGGTGGGCAGTTTTGAATATTGAGGGCTGGCTGGAGGTAGGGGAAAAACTTCCCTTTCCTTATAAACACAAACTCCCTGGCTGGGATGAGGCACCACACTTTGCACTAGGTGGTTTCTAGAAATAGAAAAACCTGCTGTTCCTACTGGGAGGCTTTGGATTTAGAACTTTCTCTGAGTGGATTGTGGCTAGAAATGGTTTGAGTAGTATAGCCCCTGTCAGTCATTAAATCATGTGGTTGAACGGGGTGGAGAAGTGGTTAGGAATGTGGGGCCCAGATCTGCAGATAAGCTGAAACTGCTGGTAGAGCTCATTGTCACAACCCATGACCATCCATGTGAATCACACATAGATTAGTCACTTTGAATGTGCCATGCGCTGTGTGAAAGTGCTTATTTTTGTTTGTTTGTTTGTTTAGGGGCCATACCCAGTGGTGCTCTGTGCCTCCTTATGATTCTGTATTCAGGAATTACTCAGGAATTTAGAAACCATATGGGATCCCGGGGATTGAATCCAGACTGGCCATGTGCAAGGCAAATGCTCTCCCAGATGTGCTGCCTCACCCATCCCAAATAAAATGCTTTTGTCCTTACCCTCTCACAATGTTCTGCCAGTTTTGTTAGCATTGTAACCTTTGGGTACAGCGAGGATAGGAACCTGCCAATCCCTCCATTTCTGGCCCTCGACCCCTATTTATTTATTTATTTATTTATTTATTTATTTATTTATTTATTTATTTATTTATTTATTGTTTTGGGTCACACTGGGGTTACTTCTGGCTAGAAATCAACTCCTGGTAGGCTTGGGGGACCACATGGGATGTCAGGGATCGAACCTGGGACAGTAGTGTGCAAGGCAAATGCTATCCATCTAGGTGCCCTTCCTCCCCCCTATCCTAAAAAGACATCCCCAGGTGGTGGATTTAGATTCATACCTAAATCTAGACTGTGAGGTCAGAGTCTGCTGCTACCTGACAGGGGCTGTCCTGAGTTCCAAATGTCATCATGATCTCTCTATGGGCCCAGAACAGCCTCCCTGCCATGCCCCCCCACTTCCACCCCCAGCCTGCTGCTTCTCCAGGCTTCAGCATTTTTTTTGCCCCTGGGGTCTCACCTGCTGCCTCCTTTTCCCCAGAAGCAGCTGACACAAGATGAGGATTCCATGGACGTGGAGATCGCCATTGACAACACGGCTTTCATGGACGAGTTCTTCTCGGAGGTAGGCTCCCTTCCGGTGTGCTTTGTTTTGTTTTCATTTTTTGTTTGGTTTAGTTTTGCTTTCTGATTGTACCTAAGGAAACGCAGCTTCCTTAGGAAAAAAATAGGAAACCCTGGGGCTCTGTGTAACTGAATGACATCAGCCTTGGGCGGGTGCACAGGGCCGGACAGAGCACCCACAGGGAGTGTCTCTTTAATAGGAGAGGTTTAGGGTGTTTATTTTTCTAGCAAGTCCAAAGGAAGGTAAATTCTAGTGTCATTTTTGAGGTGTTTTAATTATTTATTTACATGAATGAATGAATTGAATCACTGTGATATACACAGTTAGAAAGTTGTTCATGATTGAGTTCCAGTTATTGCACTGCCCAGCACCAGTGCATATTTCCAGCCACCTATGTTCCAGTTTTCTGTCTATTCTTTCCCTGCCTGTTTTTATGACAGACATGTCTTTTCTTTCGCTCTTAGAGGTACTTTTAGGGTTTTCTACTTTTTTTTTTTTTTTTTTTTTAGTTTTTGGGCCACACCCGGTGGTGTGCTGAGGTTCCTCCCGGCTCTGCAGTCAGAAATCTCTCCTGGCAGGCTCCGGGGACCATATGGGATGCCAGGAATTGAACCCAGGCGCTTGCAAGGCAAAAGCCTTAATGCTGTGCTATCTCTCCAGGCCCCAGGGTCTTCTACGTTTGGAACACTTCTTGAACATTTTTTTCTACTGACCTTTGTCTCACCCAAGAAATTTTTACACCACCCAGATACCTAACATTGGCCTGTAGATAAGTGCCAGAGAGATAAAAGGGGATGCAGTGCTTGTCTTGCATGCAGGCCGAGGTACCACAAGTCTTTAACCCTACCAGGACTGACCTCTGAGCACAGAGCTGGGAGTCAGCCCTGAGCAACCCCTCCCATCTAGTAAAATCAATTAAGCATGAAAATCAAATATTTACTGATTGTATATCATATGTTTACTTTAAGACACTACTAGGGAAATTAGCTCAGCAGGCTGGAATTCCTACTTTGTGTGAAAAGTCTGGCTTTGAGCCTAGCACTGTCTCTTGAGATGACCCCTAATTGCAGTGCTGGGAGTAGCCTGCCCCCCCCCCCCCCCAAACAAACAAGCCAAAGAAAGAAAACCAAACACAATTTTATTTTTTATTCCCCATCCTCCTTCAGTTAACCACACTTGTCATGATGCTACATGACAAGATTGTAACATTTTCCTTTCCTAAATGATGTAATTGAAATATAGGCATAAATATAGCCATAGTTAAATTATTTATTTTCATTGATTATTATTTTTTTGTGATTCAGAAAATCCTATTTTTTTATTTTTGAAAAAATATATTTTTTTAGGTTTTTGAGCTATAACCTGTGGTACTCAGGGATTACTCCTAGCTCTGTGCTCAGAAATCACTCCTGGAAGGCTCAGGGGACCATATCAAGATGTTGGGAATTGAACCCAGACCTGTCCAAGGTGTGCAAGGCAAATGCCCTGCCACTGTTCTATCTCTCTGGCCCCCTATTTTTGAAAATTAAGTCCTGTTAACAATTCTGGTATAAGATGACAAGCCAAGAAACTACCAGGTTAGTGAAACTTTAATTTTGTAAGTTTAGCTGGAGCCAGGATGCATTGTCTACCCACAGATCCAGGTGACACTTTGGCCTCAAAAGCCCTTGTTGAGATGTGGGAAGCCAGGGAAAGAGGGGTGTCACAGGCAGAAATGTACCCCAGAAGTTCATGGACAGAAAATTCAGGCTTAACTAGGGTTCAAATCTCAGTCCTCTACTGGACTGGCCTGATTTTGTAATTGTTCTTTAAAGTTCATTCTTGATTTCCTGAGCTCTCTAGTGGGGTTTGAGGAAGAATTTCCCAAAGGGGTTATCATGAGGCTTCAATGTGGCATAGATGTGTTTAGTTATTGACTTTTTTTTGTTTGTTTGTTTTTTGGGCATCACCTGGCAGTGCTTTGGGGTTTCTCCTGGCTCTGTACTCTGAAATCACTCCTGGCAGGCTCAGGGGACTGTATGGGATGCCTGGGATTGAACCCAGCGAGGTCTGTCCTGGGTTGGCCATGTGCAAGGCAAATGTCGTATTCTATGCTTTCACTCTGGCCCCAAGTGATTAACTTTTTAAAACATTATTTAATAACTATGGTTACAAGGTTGCTCATAATATAGTTTTTTTTAATTTCAATTATAAAGGTGTTAATCTTTCTCTTTCTCTCTCTTTCTCCTTTTTTTCTCTTTCTTCCTCCCCCACCTTTAGATACTGTGTTTTGCAATATTGTACCTGAAGGGGTATCATGCTATCAGTTTCCCTCCTTTTGGCATCTAGTTCTTGTCCAGAGTGATCATTTCCAACTCTCATTGTCTTAGTGGTCTCGTCTCTGCTCTAACTGCATTCCCCATTATTTGTGGCATGCTTCCTACTATGACTGTCTCTCTCTTTGCTTCAGTTTCTATTATGCGACTGATTTCTAAAGCATGCATGCACACACGCACACACACGCACACACACACACACACACACACACACACACACACACACACACACTTCACCATTGTTGAAGAGTTTTAAAAGCAAGAGGCCTCAGATCTTGTTGCATGTGGACATCCTGTCCTATCAGCTGTGCCAATGAGAAAGCTTAGCCCTTCGCTTTCGTCTTTTGACCCATTGTCTGTGAGGGTAATGAGTTGGTTTAGGAGCCTGGCTGAGTAGTTGGCTGTGAATGCTTCCGTCTCCAACCTCCTGCAGGGGATGGTGTGGGGTGATGGTCCGTCCATCCTTTGGCCCTGGAGTCTATTGAACAAAATTGGAGTTTTGTGCATCTGGGTGGTTCCCCGAATGCTCGTGCGTAGAAAGTCATTTCCTGGAGCTGGAGCGATGGTTCAAGTGATAGGGCGTTTGTCTTGCATGTGCCTAACCTAGGACAGAATGCGCTCTGGCGTCCCATATAGTCCTCCAAGCCAGGATCGATTTTTGAGTGCATAGTCAGGAGTAACTCCTAAGCGTTACCAGGTGTGGGTCCCCTCCCCCCCCAAAAAAGGAAAAGAAAGTCATTTCTTGTTCAGTTCATGGAGGTTAGGCTCAAGGATGTCACTGTAGCTTGTTTCCCTGATGTTGCCTGGAAGAACCAGGTACATTCAAGATCTTTATCCTTACAATGAAGATCTCCTTGGAGAAGGCCAGTCTGATTCTTTAAAGTCAGCTGAGGTGCTCAGATAGGCTGTATTTGTTATGTGGTAGGAAGAGGGTGGCCTTGGCCTTAAGCTTCCAGCCTCCAGGATCTGGTGTGAACTCATCCTTGGATTTAACCACAGCAGACGTTGGTCAGTTAATTCAGCCCATTGGGGATTTCAGTATCTCCTCTGGAATTCAGGGCTGTAATACTTCCCTTTCAGGGTTGCTGTGAGGATTATACATCTGCAAGTCATTATCTGAATAGAAGAGTGCTAATGGGAAGTGGTTATTGAAGTAATTTTTTTTGGAGGGGGGCCACGCCTTCTCTGCACTCAGGTATCACTTCTGGAGGACTCAGAGGACAATATGAAATGCCGGAGATCTAACCTGGGTTAGCTGCGTACCAGGCAAGCACCTTACCCACTGTACTATCTCTCTGGGTCCTCTACCCACTGTACTATCTTTCTGGCCTCTCCTTGTTTGTTTTTGTTTTTGGGTCACACCGGCAGCACTCAGGGGATTACTCCTGGCTCTACGCTCAGAAGTTGCTCCTGACAGGCTTGGGGGACCATACGAGATGCCGGGATACGAACCACCATTCTTCTGCATGCAAGGCAAATGCCCTACCTCCATGCTGTCTTTCCGTCTCTGGCCCCTCCTTAATGCTTTCTAAATGTATTTCTGTCAGGCTAGGAAGAGCGATGCTATTCAGGGTGAAGGGACTGCCTTGGCTCCATGGAAAGTCTTTGAGATAAGATGCCATTTTCTAAGAAAAGAAAAACAATAGATGCCATTTTCTACCATTGGCCATGTGGTTTTTAGGCACATTTTATACATTTTGGTTGGTTTTTGTGTGGGAGGGGGAGAAAATGATTCAGCTTGCAGTCTCAGTGGGGATTAAAAGAGCTCATGTTCATGAATACTGAGCGTGGGTATAGGTGGCTATTTCTCCCCCGTTTCTCACCTGAGAAAGCAGAGAGAGGAGGAGCAAAGGCCTGGGCAAAACACAGTGGGTCTTGGAAAAGGACATCTTGTGGGTTCCATGCCCTCAAATCCTGCTCTCAATGTCTGCTCAGCCCATAGCCAAGGGTAAGACTTTGGAAAAAATTACTCAACATCCTAAACTCATTTTCTCCAAAGGTTATTCTTTTTTTTTTTTGGTTTTTGGTTTTTGGATCACAACCGGCAGCGCTCAGGAGTTACTCCTGGCTCTACACTCAGGAATTTCTCCTGGCAGGCTCGGGGGGACCAAATGGGATGCCAAGATTTGAGCTACCAACCTTCTGCATGCAAGGCAAATGCCTTACCTCCATGCTATCTCTCCAGCCCCAGCTATTTTTTTTTTTAATTAAAAAAATTTTTATTTTTTTTGGCTTTTGGGTCATACCCGGCAGTGCTCAAGGGTTACTCCTGGCTCTACACTCAGAAATCGCTCCTAGCAGGCTTGGGGGACATATAGGATGCCGGGATTTGAACCACCGACCTTCTGCATGCAAGGCAAACACCTTACCTCCATGCTATCTCTTCAGCCCCAATTTTTAAAATTTTTTAAAAGTAAATATATAAAATCTTATTTAAGCACCATGATTACAAGCATGATTGTAGTTGGGTTTCAGTCATATTGGTTGGTTATTCAAAATGCAAAGGGCAAAGTTCAGGGAGGGATGTGCCTTAGCACAATGCCTGATTGAATCTTCATGACTTCCTGTGACATTCAGATCTCATCACTCTTCTGTTCCTCAGAGCAGTAGTAAATATATAGACAGAAAAGTTGATTCCATTGAATGTTGTCTGAAGGTGAGACCAAGCCATTCCAGGAGATGAGGGTTTGGGGGACCTGAGGATGTCCCCTCTGTATGTGACTGAGGAAACGCACTCAGTCACACAGGGCATGGCTGAGGAGATTTCTTGGGAAGATGCTCTCATGACTAAACTTGCCTTCTGGACCTGGTACCAGCATGCAGGTCACCTGGGCTAATTTGCAGAGGACTTGATCATGTGAGTCATTGCTGGTCAGGAGACTGGTACGAGATGTGGGTGAAGTCACAGGGCCAGGACATTCTCTGTTGGTGTTTGGGGCCATAAAACTGGAACAGTCAGGGCTGGAAAGATAGCACAGAGGTAGGGCATTTGCCTCGCACGCAACTGATTCGAACAGACAGTGGTTCAAATCCCGACATCCCATAGAGTCTCCTGTGCCTGCCAGGAGTGACTTCTGAGTGCAGAGCCAGGAGTAACTCCTGGGCGCTGCTGCTGGGTTACTCAGGCCTTTCTATAGTATTTGTTGTTGAAACAAACAAACAGACAAACAAAAACCAAAAAAACTTGAACAGTGCTTCCTGCTTCTCAGTTGTCAGGGAAAAAGCTCTGGCCTCTGGGCTGATTAAAATCTGAATGATCAACCCCAGATTTCATCTGTTGGGTGCGCATGCCTATTTCTCTTGGTCTGTTTGCTCACTTGGCAGAGTGCAGTTTCAGAGGAAATAGCTTTAGCAGAGAAGGCCGAAACTCAAAGTTCTGGGTTCTTCTAGGTTGGTTTAATGCTCATCAAACTCCGAAACTTTGACTGTCTTCCACAGTGTGGGCTGTAGAGGTTCCTGGAATAGAGGCCGCCTCTGTTCCTCTTTCTCTGGTGAATGACTTATAAAGACTGTCCCAGGAGATACAGGAGCCCAAGAAGGTAGCAGTAAATTCTGCCTACAGGAAAAATAGACTTTGGGAAATTATAGACTTTCCCATCATGGTCACCAGAAGAGCTTTTTGGATGGGTCACTACTTGGGTTACTCCTGACTCAGTGCTCAGTGGTCATTCTCATCTGTTTTGGGGAGACCCTGTAGTGCTGGGTTTGAACCCCAGAGCTTCCCCCCCTCATGCAAGGCACACAGTCCAGTCCACTGAGTTATCTCCCTGGCCATGGATTAACTTCTTTTTTTGTTTGTTTTTGGGTCACACCTGGTGGTGATCAGGCAGACTTAGTTCCTCATTCACTCTTGGCAGGTTTGGGGGACCATATGGGATGCCGGAAAGCAAACCAGGGTCAGTCCTGGGTTGGCAAACGCCATACCGCTATGCTATTACTCCGGTCCTGGGTCAACTTTATAGACTCAGACCTGCCTTAGAGGACCAGACATGGCTCAGGCTTAGGGATTTTGAGAAAGTTCTTCCAGATGATTCTTTTTCTCCTGCTAAAGTTAAAGCTCCTGAGAAGTGGTGGGGAGCCTGTGAAAAGGAAACAGGGAACTGAGTTTGTTTTGAGCAGTTTTCTGTGGCTGTGGCTGCTGGTGGTGGCTGAGGAAGGGAGGATCAGCTGATAACACACATCACAGCCTACAGCAAGGGGGCAGAGCTGGATCTGGCCTGTGAGTGCCCCTGGCTAACCTTTTTGCTTGTTTGTATTCTGTGGATCAGAAACTCAGGCCTTCCCGTAGTATTTGTTGTTTGTTTGTTTGATATGTTGCCCTGGGGGGTGTGTGTGTGGAAACCATCTAATCTTGGGTTTAGAACTATGTCTCTGGCATTCTCCTCTCTCTCTCTCTCTCTCTCTCTCTCTCTCTCTCTCTCTCTCTCTCTCTCTCTCTCTCTCTCAACTCTCTCTCTCAACTCTCTCTTTTCTTCCCTCCCTTGTTCCCTCTCTCCCAACCCCAGTAGTGGATGCTTATTTTACTCTACCCCAGGGGTCTCAAACTTGAGGCCCTCGGGGCCGTTTGCCACCCTCCATACAACATTTTGTGGCTTGCGGCCGGCCTTCAAATATCGCAGTATTCGCGATTATTCGCTTACCGAATAATCGCAATAAAAATCGCATTAGTAAGAAAAAAATCGCATTAAACATTGGCATACCCCGAGCAGTTCCATTTGGGGTATGCAAATGTTTAATGCATTTTTTTGCGATTATTTTTCTTACTAATGCGATTTTTTATTGCGAATATTCGGTAAGTGAAATCCCTTTTGCGGCCCTGCCTCACCCTGACTTTGCCTCCTGTGGCCCCCAGGTAAATTGAGTTTGAGACCCCTGCTCTATCCTTTCTAGAACCAACTTAGTTGGAAGTTGAAAGCAAGAGATTGTATCTTAAGACAGCTATTCAGATTCTTGAGTGACTCAGCAGGAAAGTGCTTCTTTGCTCCTCCCTGACTTGCTCTTGCCAGTCCTCCAGTTTGCTCACCACGCTCTTTTAAGCAGTGTCTTGGTCCTTCCAGTTCTGGCTAAAATTCCCTGTGTTGTATTTTGTTTGTTTGTTTGAGTTTTGGGTCATTCCTGGTAGTGCTCAGGGCTTTCTTGTAATTCTGTGCAATGGGATCACTCTGGTGATGCTCAGGGGAACCATATATGTTGCTGGGGATTGAATTGGGGGTGCAGGGCAAGTGCTTTAATTATCTTTTATCTCTTCAACCTGCTCTCGTATTTTGACCATCTTTATTTCATACCTGAGAGACAGACAGTGGAGATCAGTGAAGGGTGGGGCGGTCAGAGGTTGTTCAAGATCATAGAACAAGAGGTGTTAAGAGATGGAGCTAAAACTTGAAGCAAGCGTGTCTGATTCTCATTTATGAAACTAAACTACAAGGATTGCCTTGTTACTGACCAATAATTGAAAGATATATGCAAATGGACATACAAGACGAAAGTAGGAAAAATGCATTAGCTACAGCTTCAGCAAAGCGATGTGAAAGAACTTGGATTGGCTCCCTCCATCATATTTGATTCTAGTTTTTGATGTTTGTTTGCCTTTTGTGGAGTCAGGCATCATACCCAACCCTTCTGTAAAGCATGTTCTCTCCCACTGAGTTGCATTCTGGCCTCCCTCAGCAGCTTTTTTGTTTTTGTTTTTGTGTTTGGGCCACACCTGGTGATGCTGAGGGGTTACTTCAGGCTATGCGCTCAGAAATTGTTCCTGGCTTGGGGGACCATATGGGATGCGGGGGGATCGAACTGCAGTCCGTCTAGGTCATCAAGGCAAATGCCCTACTGCTTGTGCCACCGTCCATCCCCTCCGCAGCATTTTTTAAGATCTCCTTGTAAAGTCTTTTCCCTCCAGAGCCTAGACTGGAGAGAGCAGATGAAGGACCTGGATCTCAATTAAAGGCAGGTCTCACAGAAGAGTGAGTCAAACACTTGACTTTTAGCCCAATGCATGTGCCAGACCAGGTAGAGAAGGTAGAGAAGCATCCCAGGGAGGTGGGGGGCTCAGGAGGCAGGTAGGGTGTCTTCCTAATTTTCAGCTTGGTATTGGTTTCACCTTTTTTTTTTTTACAGCATGACCTTGACTGAGTCGTTCCGCCTCTTTGACCACTGTTCTCACACATTGGCAGTTAGTGTCTGCACAAACATACAAGGAAAGGCCTGATTTCTGACAATGGAAAAGTCAGGTTTTGTTCTGTGATATATTATCAGTTAGGGTAATGCCAGAGTAGCCCCCAACATATGCACTGACATATAACCCTTGAATTTTGGGGTTTAGTTCTTAGAGATTTCCTACTTGGTATCTCCCACTCCTCACCCCTGTGATCTGGTCTTGGTGAGTAAGGGTGGAGGAAAGAGTTGGCAGTGATGGTCGGGATCAGAGAGTTGACAGCTGCACTTTCAGGGCCTAAGATGTCCTGCAGGCAGGAATTCTGGGATTCAGATCTCCCATCCACAGTCTAATATGTACCAGCCGTCATCCAGTCCCCTCTTAACTGGAGTGTGTCTGTGCTTGAAGCCAGCTCTTGTCCGAGCATCTCCTTATCTATTTTTGCCTTCAAAGAGTCAAAGCACTCTTCAGTTTATGAACTAAGAGTCTTAGGATATATTTTTGAGAAATCATTCAGTCCCCCAGACTTTGCAACAAGATCCTGTGGTGTGTTAAGATACCGTGGACTTAGGGCTGGATAATAGCATTTGCCTGCACACAGTTGACCTGGTTCAATTCCTGACATTCCATGAGGTCCCTTGAGCTTGTCAGAAGTGATTTATGGCAGAGTCAGAAGTAATCCCTGAAAACTGCTGAGTGTGGCCCAAAAACAAAAACAAAAAAAAGAAGGAGAAGAAAACAAAAATTAGTGGACAGTGGACTCATTCAAAGCTAGCTCATGTGTTTTATTGTCAAAAAGCTCTTTTCCCTCTACTGCTGCAGATAACTGTAATTGCTTTGGCAGGCCTTCAGTCATATGGCAGAATTGGAAATGGGGTGTGATGCAATGACTTTTTATGAAGTTGTCAGAAGCGCTGGTGTTTAATGAGAGAGATAAAGGGGAAGGCAGAAGGTAGTAATTTCTGGGTCACCCAAGGGTCATAGTCTAAGGGGGGTGCACTCCATGTGAACCCATTCCTTGGGGATTTTCGCATCTCCTTTGTTATAGTCAACTCTTTTGGGGTTCTGCAGAAAGTGGACCAATATAGAGCAGTGAAAAAGGAGGTCTTGGAGTTAGTGGAAAAAGCATTCTAGGCAATATTGGACTGTCACCAGCTGGGTTGCCTCTGACCCCTTTAACCTTTTGTTTTGCCCACTATCAGAATGCTTTGCTGATGTTTGCATGGTTCTTGGTGTTTTGTTCCTCTGGATCCTGATATGATCATATTAATATTTATTCTACACTTTTTTTTTGGCTACACATGGTGATGCTCAGGGGTTACTTCTGGCTATGCGCTCAGAAATCACTCCTGGCTAGGGGGACCATATAGAATGCTAGGGATCGAACCAGGTCTGTCCTGAATCTGCTGCATGCAAGGCAAATGCCCTTCTGCTATACTGTCGCTCTGGCCCCTATTCTACACCTTTATAACAAGTGATTTGACAATGCTGCTTACAGTTCTATTTGCATAGGGGAACCATCACCCCTCCAGTGGCAAATAATTGGTTTGAAACTTAAGAAATTCAGGTTTTCTCTCTGCATCTTTTCTGTACACTCTGGAGGATTGTGGGAAAGACAGTTGCGGGAACCAGGGACTGTTAGCAAGTGCCTATTGAGTTTTATTCTTTTTTGTTTATTTATTAATTAATTAATTAAATTTTTTTTTTTTGGTTTTTGGGCCACACCCGTTTGACACTCAGGGGTTACTCCTGGCTATGTGCTCAGAAATCGCCCCTGGCTTGGGGGGACCATATGGGACGCCGGGGGATCGAACCTCGGTCCGTTCCTTGGCTAGCGCTTGTAAGGCAGACACCTTACCTCTAGCGCCACCTTCCCGGCCCCTAATTAATTAATTTATTTTGGCTTCTGTTTTTTTTTTTTTGAGTCATACCCTATGGCACTCAAGAGTTACTCCTAGGGGCCGGAGAGAAAGCATGGAGGTAAGGCATTTGCCTTTCATGCAGGAGGTCATCGGTTCGAATCCCGGTGCCCCATATGGTCCCCCGTGCCTGCCAGGAGCAATTTCTGAGCCTGGAGCCAGGAATAACCCCTGAGCACTGCCGGGTGTGACCGCAAAACCACACACACACACACACACACAAAAAAAAAAAAAAAAAAAGAGTTACTTCTGGCTCTGTGCTCAGAAAACGCTCCCGGCAGGCTCTGGGGACCATATGGGATTCCAGGAATCGAACCCAGGTTGGCTGCGTGCAAGGCAAACACCCTACCACTGTGCTATCGCTCCAGTCCCTTGAGTTTTATTTTTGTGGCCTCTTAGATGTTCAGTTCCACCTGTTGAGTCCTGGCATCCTCCAGGATTCCTCTTCTGTTTTGTCATGTTGATCCATCCCTGGTTTCGGACGGACAGATCAGGCAGATGTGGAAGTGACTGGAAGGTGCCTTTGTGCTCAGACTTTGGTGTGAGATGGCCCGGATCTTTGAGGAGAAAGCCAAGACTGGGCTGTGTGCCCATGCTTCAGTGGGCTGTGTTCTCCCCAGGAATGTAGTGCTCTTGAATGGGGACTGTTTCTGGAGATGTCCTACCTGGTAGGATCAGGTAGATATGTGTGAAAGCCATTCTCTGCCCCAGCTTCTGGTCTTGATCTTCTTGATCACAGCCCAAGAGACCCAGAAACTGTCTCCCCAGGACTCTTACTTAGGTCTGACCCCCTCCCTGCTGCTTTTCTGAGTTCTGGTCTTTTCTCTTCCTCCCATTCTTCTCTAGCCTTCACTCGCCATTGATTTTTTTTTGTCTGTCTTTTCCTTCATCCATTTCCTCTCTCCCATGTTCACTCTCCAAATCTCACTTTGGCCAAAGAGCATTTCTCTTTTTGTTTGCTTGTTTTTGGGGCCACATCCTGTGATGCTCAGGGGTTACTCCTGCTATGCGCTCAGAAATCGCTCCTGGCTTGGGGGACCATATGGGACACCAGGGATTGAACTGAGGTCTGTCCTGGGTCAGCTGCATGCAAGGCAAATGCCCTACTGCTGTGCTGTTGCTTCGGCCCCTGAAGCAGTATTTCTCAGTGAGGATCCATACCCCACCTTCTCAATATTCCAAGGGGGCAACAGGTGAAAATTGCTTAAATGGGGACCATGTTATGAGAATAGAAGGTCAATGAGTTGAATGGAAGGAAGCCTCACAGTGGGGAAAAAAGGTCAAGAAATATTGTGTTGAAAGACACAGGATTTTTCCTTTTTTTTTTTTTTTTTTCATTCCTTTTTATTAAACTCTGCCATACCCAGTGGTGCTCAGGGCTTACTCCTTGCTCTGCTTTCAGGAATCACTCCTGGCAGTGATGTGCAGGGGACCCTGTAGGATACGGGGGAATCAAACCTGGCTCTGCTGTGTGCAAGGCAAGCACCCTCTCCACTCTACTTTTGCTCTGACCCCTTGGTTTCTGCCTCAAGCTGGATTCTTTCTTCCCTACTGGGAAGCATTGGGTGTGGATTTTCATGGACTCCTCTGTTGAAGTGAATTTCTGGGCTCTAACAAAGCCAGAGACAGCCTTCTTGTCTTCCTCCTCCACTTCCTCCTCCTCTTCCTCTTCCTCTTCCCTTTCTTGCTGACCCCTGGAAGGCAGGTACTTTAACCTAGGAAAGCTGCCCACCTTTTTTCTCAGCCAACATGGCTTCTTCCCTCTCGTGACAAAGCTTCTTTATTTTCTTTCCGGTTGCAGATCGAGGAAACCCGGCTCAACATTGACAAAATCTCAGAACATGTGGAGGAGGCCAAAAAGCTCTACAGTGTCATTCTGTCTGCACCCATTCCAGAGCCAAGTGAGTGTTTGTTCCACACACTAACTTTCCCTGTGCCTTTGGACTGGGTCAACTTGCCCTCCACCTTTCCAGAAGCTCAGTGCTGCACCAGACATCTTACATGGAGAGCTCGGTCCTTTCTCCTAGCTTCTTGGCTCTCTCGGGGCTCACACTGTCTGAGCACTTAATCCCTTTAGCTAGACTTGCCTCTCTAGTGTCTCGATGACTCTTACTGTTCCTAGCATTCCTTCTGTATGTCTCAGCACTGCTGATGCCAACATGATACATTCCCCTTTGTTCTTCTCATCCTTAACCTGTGATTTTGTTACTGCTGAGGAAAAGATTCTCTCCTGAATTTTTTCCGCACAGTTTTAGGGTAGCATTAAGTTTAATTTTTTATGTTCCTTGGGGGTAGGGGTCATTTCCAGGCTGTGCCATTTCACTCTTGAAAATTTCCCACAACTCTCCATCACATGATGATTAGGGATGCAACCAGTGGGTGTGTGTGGGATGTCTGGCTTTCGTGCTACCCTTCGATCCATTCTCCCCCATGTGCTGCCTGCCTCTCATGTTACCAGACGATGCTTTGTTCACAGACACATCCATTCTGTCAGGTCTTGTACATAATTTACCTGATCCCACCCACTTCTCTTGAGTCTGATTTTCTGCTGGGTCACATGCTTAGCTCTTGAGATTTAGTCCTGCTTTAGCTTGTCCTGAGAAGCCTCTCGCTGCCCCTTTCAGCTGGGGCCTCTCCTTATCCTCCTTTGTCTCGATTTCTCACCTCAGTCTATCTGTTTGCTGGAATTGCTCATCTGTTCATCCTCATTCTGAGCCCCTGGAAGGAAACATTGATATGTAACTTGTCTCTGACTTGGTGTTTGTTACTTAGTGCCAAGCTTGGGGTCAGTAATGAAGGATGTGTTTGAAGGGTCATCTGTGCTACTTGTTTATTTATTTTTTAAACTTTATTGATTGATTGATAGGATTGGTTTTTGGGCCACACCCCGTGTGTTGCTCAGCAATAACTCCTGGACCTGAACTCAGAAATCATCTCTGGCAGGCTTGGGGACCATATGGGATGTCGGGCATTGAACCTGTTCCCTCCTGAGTTGACCACATGAAAGGCAAAACCCCACTGCAGTTCTGTCTCTCTGGCCCCTCTACTACTTATTTAGCTCCCTGTATCTTCATACTCTATAGATGGGGTATGTAGCTGGCATGCTATATTCACATTAACTTGGTTCTAAGTGCCAGGGTTGAAATCTCTCCCCCAGAAGTTCCAGAAAACAGCCCTACATTTCTTTGTTGAAATATTCATGGTAAACCAGGTATTTTTTTCCACTCCCTTTCCCTCCCCAAAAGCTGTAATTGAGATCAGAGAGCTAGATAGTATAAGGATTAAGGTGATTCCTTTTCATCAATCTGGTTTTTCGTTTTGTTTTAGTAAATTCTGTAGGCTTAGGATGGGGTGTCTTACCAAAAAAAAGGAGCATTGAAGAGCTGTGATTCAGGAGAGGGCTAGGATGAGAGAGGGTGTGGGAGTGGGTGACTGAAACAGCCTTCAGCTCCCCTGTGTACAGATAAGACTCACATAGCAACGAGCCATTTCCAATGAATTCTGCCTTACTTGTTTTTATCCCAGAAACCAAGGATGACCTGGAGAAGCTCACGGCGGAAATCAAGAAAAGGGCCAACAATGTCCGCAACAAGCTGAAAAGTAAGACAGGCGCTGGCCAGAACCTCTTTCTACCCCATGCTGTTGCTTCTCCTGATTTTTCTGGGGCTCAGCTGCTGTCCCTGGAGTGCTTGGACATTTGGCCCGTGCTTGCAAACCAAGCATGACTGTAGTTGGGAAACTTGAAGTAGGGAAAAGGGGGAATAGATTGAAAGGCGCTTTTAGCTCCAAGCCTCTGTGAGTCGGTCCTTTAACTGAATCTCCTGACTAGTCTCTCACTATTAGATCCATAAAATGGTGAGATGTGTCATTGTTCAGTCTGAGATGCTTTCTTTGGGCTGATGTTTCATGGCCTCCATACTGAACCCCCTTCCAGCCCACCCCTTGCAGGCAGAGTTGAGTTCAGAGAAGCCCCTGCCTGCATGTTCATTCCTTAGAGGGTGCGGGTGCGGGTGCAGGTGTGTGTGTGTGTGTGTGTGTGTGTGTGTGTGTGTGTGTGTGTTTTCTTAGAGGGTGCAAAGTGTGTATGTTAGCTTTGTGTGTGTATGTGTGTGTGTGTGTGTTAGTTTACTTAGAGGGTGCAAAGTGTGTGTGTGTGTGTGTGTGTGTGTGTGTGTGTGTGTTAGCTTCCTGTGACTAGGTTTTGTCTTTGCCCAATGGCCTTGGGGGTCAGTTGGTGGCAGCATGCTACAAGTCAGAGTAGGAAAGCAGCAATGCTCGACCTCCAGTCAGGACTGCCTGATCCTACAGGGTCTGGCAAGCACCATGCCAGGCACTCCTTAGTGTCTCCTCGCTTTGCCTGCACTGTGGCATTGGTGGGTGGCACCTCCATTTGTTCCCTTTCACCTATGACAGGCCAGAAACACCTGGGCAGCTTCACTAGCTCGCCAAGCATCTCATATCACGACTTGGGAGTGGCAGGGAAGGGGAATCAAGAGAGAACCAAGTGTACAGGGTACTTGCCTTACATTCAGCTGACCGGGGTTGAATTCCTGGCATTCCATATGGTTCTCTGAGCCCATTAGGGTTGATCAGAGTGCAGATGCAGGAGTAAGCCCTAGTGAGTGCTTTGAGTAACCCCAAACATAACCAAGCATACCACCCCCATAATAAAAATAGATAAATGGTCCAACTCTTTCCCTGTTTGGCACCCCCCCCCCCCAGCACTCATATTTACAAGGCAGGGCTAAGACTTGTGTCTGTATTTCTGGTGAAAAAACAAAGGTTGAGGGGGAGGAGGAGGAGGAGGAATGGTGCTGTGTGTGAGATGCCCACGGAGCCCCACTGGTGTCCTGGTGGAGGAGGTGCCCTCCCCTTTCCCCAGGGAGCTGCTGTTTTGAGCCTCCACTAGCTGATGCGGCATTTCCGAGGGCAGGTGGATGATGCTCAGCTGTGTGTCTTGGAAGAGGGTGGCAGAAGTGTCTGTGGAATAACTTCTCTCTGCTCTCCAGGCATGGAGGGCCAAATTGAAGAGGATGTGGCCCGCTCGTCCGCAGACCTGCGCATCCGGAAATCCCAGGTGAGTTCTCCCTTGGTCCAAGAACACAACCTAAAGTGTGATTATCCTAAGTTGGGGCGTCTTTTCTTTTTTGAAGATGACTGTTACTTGGGAACTTGATTTGAAAGGCTGGCAGAGGAGAGCTGCCCAGATGGAACCATGGATAGAGAGGGCCAGAGTTCAACACCTGGTACCTATTCACACACTTTCTAGGGCCCCCTAAAAAAACTTAAGCACTAAGACCCTCTGAGCATAGTCTCAGCTTTCTTTTGTGTGTGTGTGTGTGTGTGTGTGTGTGTGTGTGTGTTTAAGTCACACCTGGCAGCGTTCAGAGATCACTTCTGCTCTGCGCTCAGAAATCACTCTTGGCAGGCACGGGGGTGGGGTGGGGTGGGGACCATATGGGATAGCAGGATTCGAACCACCATCCATCCTAGGTCAGCTGTGTGCAAGGCAAACGTCCTACTGCTGTGCTATCTCTCCAGCCTAGTCTCTTGCAAATGGGAAAGTTGAAGTCTTTGATCTAAGGGTTGTTGCTGGTTCAGAGTCAGTCACTTTGGACTTGTCCACTGTGCTGGTAATCACAGAGAGGGTCCTTGCCCTTGAAGAAGTGTCATGAGATCCAAGGGACATGAGGACACGATTCTGCTACGAGCCAAAGACTTATTCAAGTGCAGGTGTTTGTAGCATCAAAAGAAGACTTGGAGGGGAAGGAGCTAGAGGAGTCTACCTTGAGTAGGCAAGAGAGCCAACATGTCTGCACTCAAGGGTACATACAGTTCCAGAAAGAGAATATGGGTAGTCATAGTAGTGCTGATGGGGTTGGGATGAGGGGCAACAAGCAGAGAATAATGTATCTGGAGGAAACTGATTATTGTGAGATAGTGGGCAGGGAAATTTGGGGAGAGGCTGTAGCTCCCTATTCCAGAGGCCTCTGAGTCCTGCTCAGAGGAAATTAGATGTGATTGCAGAGCTGTGAGTTCAGGTTGCATTGTGTTAGGAGATCACTTGGGAGTCATTGGAAAGTCGAGGGATCAGTTTGGGTGAGAACTCAGGCAGGGATTGGCTGGAAGGGAGTCTGATGGCCTGAGAAAATGGTTTGTGGGAGAGAGTGTAATCTCTGAGATTCTAGGCGGCCATTCCCTTGGCCTCCTGATTGCCATATGAGGTCCGCAGGGCAGGGACAGAGATGGAACACATGCTTTAGAAAGGCCAGTGGCCGGTCACTTAGAAAACCAGGATGTGGGTCTTTGCCCCTGGTCTTTTGAAGCTAGGTCTAAGGTTACCAGGTGCTTGGCTGCTCTGGAGGTAGGGTCAGGCTCTGCAGTGGGGATGGACCTCCTGGTGCTCTCCCTCATCCCTACATCTCACGGTGTCCCCCCCAGCACTCCGTCCTGTCCCGGAAGTTTGTGGAGGTGATGACCAAATACAACGAAGCCCAGGTGGACTTCCGTGAGCGCAGCAAAGGGCGAATCCAGCGGCAGCTCGAAATCAGTATGTGTTTGAAGTTCGGCCCGCACCTCTTTACCTTTCTTTGTCAGGTGGGGCTCCACGCTGGGGACATAGTGGCCATTGTCACTTTCTGACTCTTGGCTGCTCTCAGGCCTGATGGTGGCCCAGTGTTGTCTTGAGTTCATGGGATCTCTTCAGTGTGTGAGTCCATCTTAAATTAAATTTTGGGTCATACCCGACAGTGCTCCAGGTTACTCCTGGCTCTATGTTCAGAAATTGCTCTTGGCAAACTCGGTGGACCATATGGGATACCAGGGATTGAACCTGGATCTGTCCCAGTTAGGCCACATGCAAGGAAAGCACCCTTCCACTGTGTCATTGCTCTGGCCCTGCAAGTCCACCTTTTATACACAGAAGAAATATGGACTGAATACCTGTTCCCCTGTGAAGTCATGCTTCTGTTCAACAACAAAAATAAAATTATTTTTTTGGGAATTTTTTTTTGGCCACACCCAGCAACGCTTAGGGGTTACTCTTGGCTCTGCTCTCAGAAATCACTCCTGGCAGGCTTGGGGAACCATGTGGGATGCCAGGAATCAAACTGAGGTTCGTCCTGGATTGGCTGCATGCAAGGAAAAGATGGGGTATGGGTTACTTTGAGGAATAAAGATTTGGTCAGGGCCAAGTAGTGCAGCAAAGAGGGTGCTTGTCTTGCATGCAGCCAGCCCAGGTTTGATTTCCAGCATCCCATATGGTCCTCTAAAACAACAGTCCCCTAAATCCATCAGGAGTGATTTCTGAGTGCAGAGCCAGAAGTAACCACTGGGTGTGGCCCCAAAACAACAACAAAGAAATTAGTTAAGCTGTGAGGAATTTGACATGTGGAATGCAGCAGGGAGGTGATTAAGTTGAGGAACTAACTTCCATGGCTTTCCTTAGAAAAGTAGCGGTTGTCCAGAGACTGTTAGACGAGTGTAATGGGGGACAGCATGAGGGTTCACCATGTGCCTGGAGGAGGCCTCATACAAACGTGGGCTTCTTCTGCTGAACATGCCAAGAGGCTTGTGTGGGGTTGAGTGTGACAAAGGCCTCGTTCCATAGATAGATTTTCTCAGGGACTGTTGAGTGGGCACTTTGATCTTAACATTCTGATGCTGGTTCTTTATTTCAAAGCTGGCAAGAAAACCACCGATGAGGAGCTGGAGGAGATGTTGGAGAGTGGAAACCCCGCCATCTTCACTTCTGGGGTGAGGACCTCCCAGAGCTGATGGGGTATCGCCTGCTGTGACTCCAGGCTCCTACCCACTGAAGATGGGGTGGCAGCTGCAGGGAAACTGGGGAGCAGGGGATGGTAGCCAGGGAGCTCGGCCTCAGGGTATTTGAGGACCAGGTCTAGGTATGGTTAGCCAATGGCCTGTTGGTGTGGCCCCTCGCAGATCATCGACTCTCAGATTTCCAAGCAAGCCCTCAACGAGATAGAAAGCCGGCACAAGGACATTGTGCGGCTGGAGAGCAGCATCAAGGAGCTTCATGACATGTTTATGGACATCGCCATGCTGGTGGAGAACCAGGTGAGCCATGGGGAGGATGGAGCAGGAAGAGCAGGTGCTCCTTAGAAGGGTGAATTGGGGAGGCGGAAGCCAGGTGAGGGAGTTGTGTGTGTCTTCAGGTAGAGTCCTCTGAAATTTTTTTCCCAGAGTAATGGGATTCCATTACGAAAATTCCAGGGGTCCCAAGGAAAGGCACATTAGAGGCTGGTCCTTCTACCTTAATTGTTCTTGCTCACATCCCCCTTAGTATCTGTGGGGTTTGAGCTCCTCTGTAAGTACCTAGTTTTTCTAAATCTTAGTGTCATTTACTCTCTTCTTTTGGGGATGTGGGAAGGTGGGGAGCACAATTCGCAGAGCTCAGGGACCATGCGGTGCCAGGTGCTTGGAGCTCCTGAGAGCAAAAACTGCACTCCATGCCCCCCCCCCCTTTTTTTTCTGGTTTTTGGGCCATACCGGGCGATGCTTAAGGGTTACTCCTGGCTGTCTACTCAGACATAGCTCCTGGCAGACACGGGGGACCATATGGGATACCGGGATTCAAACCAACCACCTTTGGTCTTGGATCAGCTGCTTGCAAGGCAAACGCTGTGCTGTCTTCGGGCCCACTCCATCCCTTTGAGTCTGCCACCCACTCTATCCCTCCAATCTCTCTTTCAAATGAAGAGAGACTTATTTTTATTTTTAAAAGAAGATTTTTAAAAACTTACTAAATCACTGTTACATACAGTTAAAAGTAGTTG